>NC_073234.2:59008552-59311973 GCF_029281585.2 Gorilla gorilla gorilla | reverse complement strand
ATAACCAATTTTTTGTGCAAAGAACTTCTCAGCATTATCACATTTAATCTTCACAACCACACTGAGGAAGGTGGCATTATTCTCATTTTTACATTTTAGAAAGCAGACTACTCACAGTTAAATATGTTGCACAATTTGTAAGTAAACCACCCTAGATCCGAACCCCAGTGTGACTGATTCCAAAGTCCGTGCTCGGTTTACTGCGCCATATTATCATGCAAAATGCATAGGAACAGGAAAGGCAGTGACAAGATGGTCTCTGGACCAAACTAAGGTCAAAATGACCCTGCAGCTAATAGCTCAAAGAACACTTGTTGATCTTAACCTGAATTTTGAGGATGTCATTTATGTTTTCTTAATAAATGATAGAATATTTTAAATGACATTTTCATTATTTCCTTGAATCATAATGCTAAACGACTGCTTGTGACATGTCGATTACTATGCTCTCATACTTATGGGTCTTTTTTCATCTACCTTCTTCCATTGCTGGTAGTGACATCACCTCCACCACCAACATCACCACCAGCATTGCTGGTATTAAAGAATGTTGGGCCAGGCACGGTGGTTCACACCTGTAATCCCAGCACTTTGGGAGGCCAAGGCAGGTGGATCACCTGAGGTTGGAAGTTCGAGACCAGCCTGACCAACACGGAGAAACCCCGTCTCTACTAAAAATACAAAATTAGCTGGGCACAGTGGAGCATGCCTGTAATCCCAGCTACTAGGGAGGCTGAGACAGGAGAATTGCTTGAACCCGGGAGGCAGGGGTTGTGGTGAGCAGAAATCGGGCCATTGCACTCCAGCCTGGGCAACAAGAGTGAAACTCTGTCTCAAAAATAATAATAATAAAAATAAAAAATAAAAAGAATGTCAATGATGGACCTAGAAATCTTTGTTATCAAGTCAGTCATACTTTGCTTTTAAGGTGAATTACATAGGCTAAAGTTTTGGCCTTAAAAACTCATCAACCAGGAATTAGAAGGTACATTTCAATTCCCGTATTTTAGGAGAATGTTAATACGGTCATTTCACAGATGAGAGAACTCAGCTTCAGTGATTCTAAGTGTTTCTGAAAACCTCATGCTCACAGTTTTCTGAGACTCAAATCTGAAAATCATTAGCCAGGCTAGTGTAAGCTATCTTAATGGCTGTGGTTGTAGATGAGGGAGAGAAAAACTTCTAACAAAAATGGGTCACAAACTATCTAGGCTTGTTTTAGTCAGTGATGTAAATTGGCTCCAGACCCACAAACTAAGCCCATGGAGAAAAAGAAATCAGGCTAAGTGGAAAGATAAATGACCATATGTAGACATATTTTAAATTAAAGTATATTTTAAAGGCATATTGATCTATACATTGCAACCTTTAGTTGCACAAAATGGAAGAGAAATAAGCATTTGAGAAAGGAAGGGAGGGAGGAAAAGGTGGTGTTTTCTAAGGCTGTCAGTGCTCACTGATGGCCAGTGTATCACTTCTAACCGTAAGAAGAGTAGGAAGAAATGGTGAAAAATCGCAAATTCCGATATTGTAGGGCTTAATCGTTTTTAACTAATCTGCAGTCGTGACATGCAGCGCAGCTTGAATTCAATTTGCCACCAAATTTGAATGTATAACTCTCTGGAAAAAAAGATAACTAAAGATTACAAAGCATAGTGTAATCTTGTCTCTTCTCATAAAAGCTGTTCAATCAACACTCTTTTTCAAAAGCAATCAAACAAACCTAGTTGATTTCAACCAAAAGAATGAGAGAAATAATATCTGCCCTGCCCCCAGCAATGTGGCTACTGTGATGAGGTAATGACCTTCACACACACACACACACACACACACAGACACACTTTTGTTTGAAGACACTGGTTAACTGTAAAGCACTGTCCACGTGAGTTTTAACACTCAGGGAAGTCACTAGTGGTCTGGCCTAGGGCTGTGCACTATGCAACTTTAAGGTGGTGTGTATTGTTGTCGTTATTATCATCAAATGTGATTCAATAAACTCACAACCATGTCATGAAGAGATGCATGTTTCACCCGAAGTGCACAGACAGTACCCACTAGGCCAGCACAGAACAAAGCTCTTTATTCAGAAGTAACTTTCCTGAACAGCAAAGTCCTTCGCATACCTATGAAGTGCTCAGTAATGTTTGAAAAATAGACCTAAGCTGAAGCACTCCCTGACTCTACATGGAGCTTTCCTCAAACATCTCACCCACAAGGCAGCATTATAAGAACAATACAAATAGTAACAGGTACTATTTGTTCACACCAACTATGTAATAAGTTAAACATGCTAATCACTTTACATCCATCACTTCATTTAATCCCTACAACAAATTTATGAAGACTATACTATCATTATTCCCATTTCACATAGGAGGCAACTGAGGCTCAGATATGTCATTTGACCAAAGGCAAACCACAAATAGTAAGTAATAGAAATGAGCTTCCAACCAGATTTCTCTAATTGCAATAACTGTGCTCTTAACCACAGATGAGGTTTTAATGTCCCTATCTCCCCTTCATGTCAGAAAAAGAAATACAATCACAAAGTGGCTAACAAACAGTCAAAAGGATGGCTGACAGTCCCAGGTTCCCTTGCATTTGAAAAACCCAGGTTATTAAATCTGCCTTTTGTAAGTGGGAATTCCACAGGACATGCAAAGCCATGGGTCTCAATTAATGTGCACTCACAAAAAAGCATCCATGTCCGCAGCCCTCATTGATGGTATATTTATCATGGTTATGAGGTTTAGACTTACACAACTCACTCTGGCTTAATAGTTTCTACTTTTTGCCTATTGCTAATGAAGCAAGATTGTCCCCATTCCACTCTGGAGACAGAAATCCCTGCAGAAGAGAGACACTCACTGAGCTTCTGGCTGCATGCCTTTGAAAATGAATGGACTTTGTAGCTGGCCTTTGAAAGGTCTTGTAGAGAGGCTCCAGGCAGACACTGCCAGAGTATCTGTCTGACCATATCCATTGGATCCCTGAAGGCTTCCCTTCTTGAGAATTCTCTATTAAAATGCAAAAGTCTTCATTACTGCCAAACAGAATGCTGAACCCTGCTGGTTCCTGCAGAGTTCCAGACTTGGCACCCGGCCATTGGATTCACAGCACCTGCCAGAGCCTCTTCCACCCAACCATATTCCTGGCCAGGCTCCCTGGCCGACCCAGGCCTGTTGCTGCCCAACCAGGACCTGGCAGGACTTGCTCCCTCATTATACATGCTCTCTCCACTGGCTCACTTCCTTCGGCCTTCAAATACTGTGGAACCATGAGATTTGTCAACACCAGGATACTTCTGAGCATGAAAGGGGACACCATATTGACAACACCCTGGGACAAAGACATAAATCTGCAAACCTAGATCTAGTCACCCCATCAAATACCCATAGGATTTCCCTATCTTAAAATTACAGTCAAGTCTGGTGTCTTTTCTAGAGATTTACCCAATTTTTTCCTCTATCTTCTCTAGCAAAATTCTAGAATGAGTCATCTACAAATATGGCCTCCATGTACTCATCACCTCTCTAATCTCCAATCAATTAATTTTCTGCTGCCACCATTCAGCTGAACTGACTTTATATACTCAATCAAACCTTTCTCTTAGTTGTTTTTCTCCAGAACTCTCTATCTGGTTCTACTCAATCCTTCCACGCCCCAGTCTTTAACTTCCTCAAGATCTCACAGTCTCATCTGTTCTTTGATTATTCCCTACTGTAAATGACAAATACCTTTAAATATTTGGAAAAACCTGTCTTTTCTATGTTAAATCTCAGTTGTCCTTCATTTAGCACAATTTTTGCAGTCCTCTCATCCTGGCCACTTCCTCTGGCTGAGCTCTGGTTCTTCAATATTCTCCTTGAAATGTTTCATCAAGAAACTCAAGCTCACTTTGCCCCACTCCACCTCTCTCTACAAATCCAGACTCATATAGTTGTAGCTTTGTTGGCAGCCTTTTTACTGTGGTGGCTTCTACCATGGACACCATCAACAATATCTCCTGGGTCCTCATTTATGAATTCTTACTAAGTTGCTTGCTTCCATCTTGACCTTGTGCAGTGAATTATTTTTTTCCTTTGTCAACCCAAATATAGGATTTTACATTTATCCCTGTTACATTTCAACGTCTTAATTTCAATCCTATTTCACAGCCTGTCAAGACCCTTTTGAGCTTTAATGCTGTCATCTATCATGTTAACCCTTCTTTCTATTGAGTTGTCTACAAATTTGATAAGCATCTCTTACATGATTTTCTCTTTTCTGTGTCAATTTCAGCTTAGAGACAGCTGATTTTTCAAACATACATGTTAAAGACCTTTTCACTGTCTCTCAGCTGCTTTATATGTCACCAGTTCTCGCCTCCCCAATCTAGGTTATTATTCCTGTCACTTGAAACAGTGGTTATCAGACTTTAGTGGACATCAACATTACCTGTCACATTTGTTAGAATGCATATTCCCAGGCCCAAGCTCCAGCAATTCTGATTCAGTAGATTGGAGAAGACTCTAAGAATAAGTGCCTTTAACAAGCACTCCAGGGATCAACAAATAATCTGCACAATGATATTTAAACACTTCTTTAGGACTGCAAACTTCTGCTTTTTTGGAATCTCTGTGTGTGTGTGTGTGTGTGTGTGTGTGTGTGTGTGTGTGTGTGTTTGTGCCAGAGAGAGACAAAGAGAGAGTGAGAGACAGAGAGAGAGAGAGAAAGGTAGGTGACAGGGGTAGGGATGAGTTATATTTTCTAACTACCTTCTCAGCTCTCAAATGTCTTTTAAAGGAATCGAACATAATGTCACTCTACCTATATTCAGCTACTCTTCCTTCACATTTTCTAGGCAAATTCACATTGTAAGTAAATGGCACCAAAAAAGCTCTTTAAAGGACCAGACATTCAATTTGAAATTACTTAATACAGTGAACATAATCAAATGTCTTCTTAATGGTCTTAAATGTAAATGGATTATTTTGGGTCTTCAAGTATACGTCTTTAACCTCAGGTTTATAAAACAATTCCAGTCATACATTTATGAAATGTTTCATCTTAATTCTTCAAAAGAATTTCAAATATTTCTGTGTCATATTTTTAGTTTATCTCATTGTATTTATTTATTTTAACTCAGCATTATTGTATTGGTTTTTAACCTCATGGGTTTCATTTGTCTTTAATCTTTTTACACTCAGCTCTTTAAAAATACTTTATTTTAAAATGTATCACAGTGATAGTTACCTTATTTTATTTTTAAATTTTTTAGCTTTAACACTGTGTTGCCTTCTTTAATTAAGTTCTTTCCTTTTCTTCAACCATCATTATTCTCGTTTTCTGTCATCTGTTTTTGGTCTCTTACTTTCACGGTGCCTGACAAAAAAAAAAATGTGGGTCATAGAAATGCCCCAAATGTAAAAAATCCCCAAGACAACTGGGAAAGCATCAAAGCTGCCTAGCCACCTTTGTACCTGCTCCTCTGGCTTCTCCTAATTCTTCATCCCAAAGACTCAAGACACTCACAAGAAATCCCACATTAGGGACCTTCAAATAATCTCCCTAGAATATCTTACATATATATTTTTGCTATTAATTTGTTAAAGAAAGTCTGTTAAAACTACTAGTATTAGGATGTGCATGCTTCAAATTGATTTTGTTTTGGTTTTTCTCAAACTTTTTAACTACCTTGATGCAAAGTCAGATCATTCAGTAAAATGATCCATTCAGCATGCATTAATTGATTCATTAGGCCCATGTGGAAAGAGAGAGAGAGATGATAGCAGTTGCCATTTATTTATCTACGACATGGCATACTCTGTGATAAGTGCTTTATATACAGGACCCAACTGATCTTCACAAAAATTCTACAATGAAGGTATTAGTATCCTTATTTTACAGATGGACAGCCAATACTTCCCTGCTCCTTCTACCACTGCACACAGCCCTTCAGCCAGGTGGATCATTGTGGAGAGATGGAAATGCTGGTTGTGAAGGACACTGTGATGCTGGAGGACTTATTCTTGGAGCTGCTGGAATAGCTGCCGCCACCTGACCTCTCTGAGATTTGCTCTTCCGCTTGAAAAGACCCCATATCCCAAGGTCATACCCCTTCCCATGGCCAGGTCATGTTCCATAACTCATCCCCCAAGGTGGGGAGGGAGTGCAAGGGCCACCTTCTTTGCCCAAACCCAGGACAACTCTGAGGGGACCTCCCAGCTGCAGAGCTCTCACGGGACTGGCTGAAGACTTCTTGTGACTGTGATACAGCCAACTTGGCATCTACCTGTCCTGCCTCCTCCTTCTGCTCTCCTCCCCTCCACCTAATGGATCCTGAGGGCAAGTTTCCTTATCAGTCTCCTTCTTGGAGAACCTGACCTACAACATTAGTTTTGTGGTGAAACATAGCAATTTTTATTTATGCCTCCTCTTTAACAAAAGAAGATCAAAGGCAGTTATCGCGGCTATGTAAAACATAACCGGTTAGCACAGCTGAAGTGGCAGAGAAAGGAAAAAGAAAGAAAAAAAAAAAGGAAAGGAAAGGAAATGACGTAAAATTGAACCAGATATGTGCCTAACACAAAAATGAATCCATTAGTTCTGCCAGAAATTTGGCTCTTTTTTTGCCAATGCAAAGAAAAAGTAAACTCTTCAATTCTACAATTCACAGTAACCTTAGGTCGTTTGGTTAAATACACAGTTGCTCAGGAGAAACTAAGACCAGAGAGAATTACCTTCTGAGAATTCACACAAAGATATTCATGGCCTCACGTTAGATGCACATGTGAATTTTACTGAGACATATGCCTAACTGGTAGGGTGACCAACTGCCCAAGTTTGTCCTGGACTAGGACACTTCCTGACGTGGGACTTTCAATTCAAAACCAGAACTGCCTGGAGCAACTGTTTAGGACAGTTGGTTACCCTGGTGATAGCACAACTCCAACATCAAATCAGTAGAAAGCAAGTTTCCAGGGGACAATAGGAATCAGTCTAGGTACACAGATTTCTGCTGCTCTGGCTTAATCCAGGCATCATTTTGGGTTGTCTAGAGGAGTGTTTAAACTGCATGGCCTCCACACAACAATATTCCCCCTCCATGAATATTGTGGAGCTCCCCTGAGCTTTTGAGAGATAATGCATACAAGCAGTGAGTTTACTGTTGTACTCCCCAACAACAACAAAAAATAACCAAAGTACAGTTATTTTATGCTGTTAATTCAATAAAAATCCTCATGCTTGGGCAGGCAGTTGAGCTAGGAATACAGTTAACATTCTTAGGTGAAAATTGAAAAGCCTGACAAGCACGGAAAGGTGATTTCACCTCCACTTGGCCGTGACCTACGGGAGCATTTAGGGGCAGGAATAAAATTCTCCTTTGAAATGAATACTGAATCTTCTCTATTGCATAAATGCATGCCCTTAAGTTAAAATATTCCACAGCAAAAAATTGGGTCACCACAATTTTTAGCCTGGAAAAACTAGAAACTGAAGAAAAGGCAGTGGTTACCCCAAAAAAATCAATCACAATAAAACACCTATGGAAAAATTAACTCTGCTACTTTTAAGTATACCTGCTATGATAAACTATTTGAGCAATTACCAAAAAAGTAACTGAATAATTGCCCACAACTGGCATCTCATCAAAATGAGAGACTTCCGTATATCCATCATCTATTCTATAACTAAAATAAACATCCACTAGTTTATAATGCTGACTTGTTTCTAATGGACTGGGCCTAACAGCTGCCGTCAATAATCTTGACTTAGAAGTTCCAGTATAGCAGCTGTCTCTCAGCAAATAACCTTTGGAAGTCATTTAACAAACAAATATTCCCACTTCCTGAGTGATCTAATCAGCAGTCATATGGACTTTCTTTTCCAGTTAAGTTCTAGTTGTCAATTGTAATTTCTAAAAGAAACTAGAAGGAAGTTAGAAACAAAGATGGTAATTATCCAGCCAGTTTGGGTTTTGTATATGGTGGCATGCTCTTCAGATGTGTTCCAGAATACTTACTATTCCATTGACAAAATTTCCAGATGATTTCTAACATTCTTTTTTTAGGTTCTACTGTATAGACAGCCATAAGTAAACCTGAAATAGACATTCTATGTTGTCAGATCTGCAAAGCCTACTCTTCAGTGGTAGTGACATTTGTCACCTGGATTCAGAAGGGGATCAGTAGAGGTATAGTCAGTTTTATTTTTTAAAACCATTATTTTCTCCATCCTTACTAGAGGAATTGGTTGAAGTCTCTACAGAGTGAGATTAAGAAAAGTACGCTGAAAAGACTTTCCTGTGTATGAGCTGTACTTTTCCAGGGAGACACTGACTCTTACTTACAAGGCATCTCTGGCTTTTACCTTAAAAAGCTGGGTCCCTGACGTATTTCAGAGAGCTTCTGAGCCGTAGCAATGGCCCCAGAAGCTTTCCAGCTCTGAAGAGCCTTGTTTATGTTTCTTCATCATCTTATTCACCAGCTAATTTCCAACCCTCTGTTTCATTTTATGCAGTGTCGATCCAGTGCAGGACGGACAGAATAGCTGGGTGCCCTCGAACCACTCAATGAGGCCACACAGCAAGGCATTATGCTTCCCTTCCCTTTGACTCCTTCTCGGTCCCCTACCTGCTTCATAGCTACCTAAATTCCATTACATGCCATCTGGCTATTTGCCACCGCCGCTTTAGTCATTAAACAGAAGGGAAAGAGCACCCTTGGCTGCACAATGAAGTTATCCATTTCCTCAGTTCAGCACACAGGCAGGCTTTTCTTCCTTCTGAATACCTAGTTTTATCTGTGACTAAGAGGTCTGAAATTTTACTACTCAACCCACTAACTTTTGCATTGCATCAAAGGGAAGGTCAGTAATCTTCTTGACAGAAGATTTAAAACATAAGGAGCTTAGCATTCGGGTCTAGGAACTTAACCCTGGTGCCCTCCCAGTGCGCTGCTAATGGAGCTCGATTTCAGTTTCCAGCTGGCTTTTTAAAAAAGCTGATGAGGCCAGAACGGCTCCTCCATTCTCCCCCTCCCACCCCACCCCGCTGTGACTAGGCCTTTTACACACCTCCAAACAAGACAAACGAGCAAGCTCTTCCTGGTGAAATGCAGGACTGCAGCAAGCATCCCAGCTCAGTTTTGTGAACTCTTGAATCAGAGTAATTTCCAAATACATCACTGTCAGTACACACTTCGAGCCTGCCATCAAGGAGCCCAGAAATTGGATTGCCACCTTATTCCTTTCTAAAGGCGAAACAAGCCCTTTAAAAAAAAATGAGTATATTTTATTATATTGTTTCACATGAATAAATGAATTATATGTAAGCATTTTTCACACTTTAAAGAACATAATGTTTCTGTTTCTAAAATGTACATGCATACATTTGTTTAAAAATAGCTGCCTTCATTATCATAATGATTTTTTCCTCCTGTGTTCAAGAGCTCAGGGAATTAGTGGTAAATGTAAATGTAATCAAGGGCACCACCATGCTTTTAATTTGGCAAATAAAAACCATTTATATCTCCCATCATTGTGGCAGGATGAGTCAGTTCTATTACCAAAAGAAGCTTAGAAGTAATGTGATTTCCATCTGAGTTTTTTTTTCATGTTTATGTCTTGGCTGACTAAAAATCTTGCTCTTAATTTCACATGTTGGAGTACAGTTATGAGGAAATGAAATATTATTGGTACAAACTTTCTGGGAGACAGTCTGCCAAAATACATCAAAAACGTAAAAATGTGAATATCCTTTGACCCAGAAATCCCACTTCTTTAAATTTACCCTAATACAGTGGTACTCATAGGAAAAGATGCATGTTCACTGTGTGGCTCTTTACAAAGCACACACACAAAAAAAAGAAAATATCTTAAACATCTAATAAAAGGCAACTAGTTGAATATATTATGGTATGCAAATAAAATTTAAAACAACTATTTAGGGTGGTGTGTGGAGACACAGGAGGAGAAAAATTAAAAAATAAAAAACAACTATTTATAATAATTGTGTGACTAGGATATTTGAAATATTGTTAAATATGAGTATATAGAATTTATAAAAAAAATTATTCATTCAACAAAGATTCATCAAATACTAAGTGACAGATATTACTCTATAGCAGAGGTCAGAAAATGCTTTCCGGCCAGGTACAGTGGCTCACGCCTGTAATCCCAGCACTTTGGGAGGCCAAGGAAGGCTTGAGGGCCTCAGGATTACCTGAGGTCCGGAGTTCAAGACCAGCCTGGCCAACATGGTGAAACCCTGTCTCCACTAAAAATACAAAAATTAGCCAGGCATGGTGGCATGTGCCTGTAATCCCAGCTACTTGGGAGGCTGAGGCAGAAGAATCACTTGAACCCGGGAGGTGGAGGTTGTAGTGAGCTGAGATCATGCCACTGCCCTCCAGCCTGGGTGACAGAATGAAGCCCTATCTCAAAAAAAAAAAAAAAAAAAAAAAAAAAACAGAAAATAATGTTTTCCATGGAAGTCCACATAGTAAATACTTTAGGCTTTGTAGGCCACAAGGCCCCTATGCAGCTGCTCAACTCTGCCACTGTCATATGAAAACAGCCATAGGTGATGTGTAAATAAATGGGTGCACCTATGTTCCAACAAAGCTTTACTCACAAAAACTAGGCTGCTGGATGCATTCAGCTCCTGGTGGTTAGTTTGCTGACCTCTGTTCTGGACAAGTGAAATATACAAGTGAAACAAAACATGCAAAAAGCTCTGACTCGATGGATCTTACATTCTATAGCTATCTACGTATCTGTGTGCATATACGAATAATATGACTAAATGGATGTTCACTGATCATTGATTAAGCAAATCTCTGGAGATTGTGCCAGACACTATGCTGTAATTGGTTAGTGATTCAGTGGTTAAACAAAAGAGACTTTGTCCCTGCCCTCAGAAAGCTCGTGATATGATAAAGAAAACAGACAAGAAAGTAAATAAAAAGAATAAAGTGTGTTAAAATTGATAAGAAATAGAATTATTAACATGGTTATCTCTGGATACTGAAATATTTAATGAGTGCATCTTTATTCTTTTTTACTGTATCTATTGTTTGATGTTTTTATAATAAGTATGTATTACCATTTGAAACAATGACATTAGTCTCAAAAAGTTGTCAGCAATGAAAAGGATAAAAGCTTAATTTGTATTTTCTTTTGAACATGTAATCCTGATGAATATAGAACGGTAGATGATCTCTATATTTTTTATTGTAATTTGTTTTCTCTTTGAAACTATCTAGAATAAAAAGTCTTACTCTTCTCTAAATAAATAACAAAACTCCTTTCTTTGGTATATGGATGAGGGTCTTAGGGACTGAAGAACTCTCATTCTTCTCCATTCACTTACTAATTTCAACTATAAAACAAAGTGCTTAAGGAAGTATAGGAGAACAGTTTTCCCAAAGGTTGGTAACACTTTGAGGTTACTGCCCCCTCTAGAAAATTTTTTTTGTTTTTATTTTGAAAGGGAAGTCTGCAGTGTAAAATGGGGTTTTACCCAAAGAGAGGTCTGGCCCTTGCCCTCAGCTTCTGGGAAGTCATCTGTGTCATACCCAGTGGCCACACCTAACAGTCTTAGTTTGAAGGCTGGCCATGCCAACAAGACCAACCACGTGATTTAAGGGGCAGCATTGGGTCATATTGTGTCAGTCCACCTGGTGACTGACTTCAACCACATGGGCTCATGTGAGCTTCCCTGGTTGGCAATACTCCATGTATATTGACACACATTGATACTAGGCGGGCAATACATGCTGAAGACAACAAAACCTTCATGATTGGAACCCCCAAACTCTGCCCTATAGGTCTCTTTCTTTGGCTGATTTTAACCTGTATCCTTTCCTGTAATAAACCATAACCACGAGTATTGTCAGTTTCAGTGAGTGCTGTGAGACTTTCTAGTGAATTATAGAACCAGGGGATGGTTTAGGGAACCCCCTAAACTTGCAGTTGGCATCAGATGTGAGGGTGGTCCTGTGGAGAACTCAGACCTTCCAGTTTGACTAACTCCCTATCGGGAGCATTAGGAGGACACAGAAGAGAACATGTTGGTGTAACTTGTGCTCTCCATTTGCCGGGAGACTTTATGCTTCTTTCAACCACTGCTTCCTCTGAATTTCAAATATCATTCATCATGTTTTGCAGAAGGAATAACTATGTAGAACTTGCAGATTTTACAAATATGCACAAATGTCCTAAAGAAAGGTATATCTTTAGGGCACATTTACAAATATTTTCATACTTTACATGTAACTATGCCTTAGAAAAATTTATATGCAATCTTCTTCTAAGATATCAGAAGCAAATAAGGACACAAAACTCAAGTCAGTGCATTTCCTTAATGTAAAGAATGCAAACTTTGCCAAAATATCGGGCTAACAGGTTTTTTTGTGAGTCAGAAAAAACCGCGTTTCATTTATTTTGATTTGTTCCTTTAAAAAAAGTTTTCTAGAACCTCGGGATTTAGATACATTCCTTTTTATTCTTCAAGAGACACAAAGACTACATCTTTGTGAAAGTTTAAATGTGTGTTCGTGTTTGTCTTCTCAATGATGGACATCCTGAGTACAGTCAGTAACTTCCACTGAACGTTTCTTGGGGGCAACCTTGGGCTTTTCATAATGGCAGTCTCTAGTCCATTCATCTTTTAGGTATGAAAACCTGAGACAATCCTTAAAGCTTAAACTATCATCTCCTTAGAAATTACCCTAGTGGCTCTGCCAGTCAGATGTGGGTGTATCACAAATCCTAGGTCACCCAGCCCATAATTTCTTTAATATCAAAAAATAAACCAGGAAAATTAACATTGTGAAGCTCCATCAATAATTTAGGCTGGAATGCAAAAGTATTTCAACTGCATAAGTCATCTGTTATTCACTTTAAAGGCCTGAATGCAGGATAGACTCCACCTCTAAAAACTCAGTCTAGTTCTGAGCTTGTCCTTGACGCCAAGTTCCAGGGCCTCGCACTTGAAAAGATCAGGTGCAATTCAATTATGAAGTCGTGTCTGACTTTTTGAAGTGTAAATCTACTGCACTTGAAAATGGCAAGTGTAAAATCCATTCTTAAAAAGCACTTGACATTTTCACATACAGCTTTACAGCCATGGAAATATGAGGCGGCTCACAAGAGATGGCCAAGAGTAGCTTAAAAAAAAAAAAAGAGAGAGAAAGAAAAAAGGTTTTAATGCTTGGTCAAGAGCAGAAATCTGATTTTTAGCTCTTTGTTTTGACTAGGATATTAGAACTTTTTTAAAAGCTCTGCTTTGTAAAACTCATCTCTATGAGCTGATTTTTTTTCTGGTAATGTTTAACTTCCGGTTTATATGCCTGATAGTGCATGCCTTTTCTCTTCATGAGGACTTTGTAGCTTATCTCACTGTCTTTATTCTGTACTTACAGGCTGAAGTCATCATATACATAAGGGGTTAGCAAACTTTGTCTGAAAAAGACCAGACAGTAAATATTTTTGGCTTTGTGGGCCATATGGTCTCCGTCAACTCTGCTGTTGTATCATGAAAGCAGCCATAGACAATATGTAAACAAATGAACTTGGCTGTCTTTCAATAAAACTTTATCTGTGAACACTGAAATTTAAGTTTTATATAATGCTCATGTGCCATAAAATATTACTACTCTTTTGATTGTTCTTCAACTATTTTTTTAAAAAATAAAAGCCATTCTTGGTTGGCGGGCTTTATAAAAACAGTCAGTGGGCTGGATTTGATGCCCAGGCCACAGTTTGCCAACTCTGATACAGATGGCAAAAATACTTTGACAAAATAAAGCATAAATGACAATGTACATGTTCGAAAGTTTTTATTTTTTTATTTTTTTTATTTTTTTATTTTTTTATTTTATTATTATTATACTTTAAGTTTTAGGGTACATGTACACAATGTGCAGGTTAGTTATATATGTATACATGTGCCATGCTGGTGTGCTGCACCCATTAACTCATCATTTAGCATTAGGTGTATCTCCTAATGCTATCCCTCCCCCCTCCCCCACCCCACAACAGTCCCCAGAGTGTGATGTTCCCCTTCCTGTGTCCATGTGTTCCCATTGTTCAATTCCCACCTATGAGTGAGAACATGCGGTGTTTGGTTTTCTGTTCTTGTGATAGTTTACTGAGAATGATGATTTCCAATTTCATCCATGTCCCTACAAAGGACATGAACTCATCGTTTTTTATGGCTGCATAGTATTCCATGGTGTATATGTGTCACATTTTCTTAATCCAGTCTATCATTGTTGGACATTTGGGTTGGTTCCAAGTCTTTGCTATTGTGAATAGTGCCGCAATAAACATACGTGTGCATGTGTCTTTATAGCAGCATGATTTATAGTCCTTTGGGTATAAACCCAGTAATGGGATGGCTGGATCAAATGGTATTTCTAGTTCTAGATCCCTGAGGAATCGCCACACTGACTTCCACAATGGTTGAACTAGTTTACAGTCCCACCAACAGTGTAAAAGTGTTCCTATTTCTCCACATCCTCTCCAGCACCTGTTGTTTCTTGACTTTTTAATGATTGCCATTCTAACTGCTGTGAGATGGTATCTCATTGTGGTTTTGATTTGCATTTCTCTGATGGCCAGTGATGGTGAGCATTTTTTCATGTGTTTTTTGGCTGCATAAATGTCTTCTTTTGAGAAGTGTCTGTTCATATCCTTTGCCCACTTTTTGATGGGGTTCTTTGTTTTTTTCTTGTAAATTTGTTTGAGTTCATTGTAGATTCTGGATATTAGCCCTTTGTCAGATGAGTAGCTTGCAAAAATTTTCTCCCATTTTGCAGGTTGCCTGTTCACTCTGATGGTAGTTTCTTTTGCTGTGCAGAAGCTCTTTAGTTTAATTAGATCCCATTTGTCTATTTTGGCTTTTGTTGCCATTGCTTTTGGTGTTTTAGACATGAAGTCCTTGCCCATGCCTATGTCCTGAATGGTATTGCCTAGGTTTTCTTCTAGGGTTTTTATGGTTTTAGGTCTAACATTTAAGTCTTTAATCCATCTTGAATTAATTTTCACATAAGGTGTAAGGAAGGGATCCAGTTTCAGCTTTCTCCATATGGCTAGCCAGTTTTCCCAGCACCATTTATTAAATAGGGAATCCTTTCCCTATTGCTTGTTTTTGTCAGGTTTGTCAAAGATCAGATAGTTGTAGATATGCGGCGTTATTTCTGAGGGCTCTGTTCTGTTCCATTGATCTATATCTCTGTTTTGGTACCAGTACCATGCTGTTTCGGTTACTGCAGCCTTGTAGCATAGTTTGAAGTCAGGTAGCATGATGCCTCCAGCTTTGTTCTTTTGGCTTAGGATTGACTTGGCGATGCAGGCTCTTTTTTGGTTCCATATGAACGTTAAAGTAGTTTTTTCCAATTCTGTGAAGAAAGTCATTGGTAGCTTGATGGGGATGGCATTGAATCTATAAATTACCTTGGGCAGTATGGCCATTTTCATGATATTGATTCTTCCTACCCATGAGCATGGAATGTTCTTCCATTTGTTTGTATCCTCTTTTATTTCATTGAGCAGTGGTTTGTAGTTGTCCTTGAAGAGGGCCTTCACGTCCCTTGT
Organism: Gorilla gorilla gorilla; assembly: GCF_029281585.2. Classification (NCBI taxonomy): domain Eukaryota; kingdom Metazoa; phylum Chordata; class Mammalia; order Primates; family Hominidae; genus Gorilla; species Gorilla gorilla. Next base: position 59,296,391 of record NC_073234.2, on the reverse strand, counting down.
AAGTTGGATTCCTAGGTATTTTCTTCTCTTTGAAGCAATTGTGAATGGGAGTTCACTCATGATTTGGCTCTCTGTTTGTCTGTTATTGGTGTATAAGAATGCTTGTGATTTTTGTACGTTGATTTTGTATCCAGAGACTTTGTTGAAGTTGCTTATCAGCTTAAGGAGATTTTGGGCTGAGGCAATGGGGTTTTCTAGATATACAATCATGTCATCTGCAAACAGGGACAATTTGACTTCCTCTTTTCCTAATTGAATGCCCTTTATTTCCTTCTCCTGCCTGATTGCCCTGGCCAGAACTTCCAACACTATGTTGAATAGGAGTGGTGAGAGAGGGCATCCCTGCCTTGTGCCAGGTTTCAAAGGGAATGCTTCTAGTTTTTGCCCATTCAGTATGATACTGGCTGTGGGTTTGTCATAGATAGCTCTTATTATTTTGAGATATGACCCATCAATACCTAATTTATTGAGACTTTTTAGCATGAAGAGTTGTTGAATTTTGTCAAAGGCCTTTTCTGCATCCATTGAGATAATCATGTGGTTTTTGTCTTTGGTTCTGTTTATATGCTGGATTACGTTTATTGATTTCCATATATTGAACCAGCCTTGCATCCCAGGGATGAAGCCCACTTGATCATGGTGGATAAGCTTTTTGATGTGCTGCTGGATTCGGTTTGCCAGTATTGTATTGAGAATTTTTGCATCAATGTTCACCAAGGATATTGGTCTAAAATTCTCTTTTTTGGTTGTATCTCTGCCCAGCTTTAGTATCAGGATGATGCTGGCCTCATAAAATGAGTTAGAGAGGATTCCCTCTTTTTCTATTGATTGGAATAGTTTCAGAAGGAATGGTACCGGTTCCTCCTTGTACCTCTGGTAGAATTTGACTGTGAATCCATCTGGTCCTGGACTCTTTTTGGTTAGTAAGCTATTGATTGTTGCCACAATTTCAGAGCCTGTTATTGGTCTATTCTGAGATTCAACTTCTTCCTGGTTTAGTCTTGCGAGGGTGTATGTGTCGAAGAATTTATCCATCTCTTCAGCGTAGAGGTGTTTGTAGTATTCTCTGATGGTAGTTTGTATTTCTGTGGGATCGGTGGTGATATCCCCTTTATCATTTTTTATTGTGTCTATTTGATTCTTCTCTCTTTTTTTCTTTATTAGTCTTGCTGGCGGTCTATCAATTTTGTTGATCCTTTCAAAAAACCAGCTCCTGGATTCATTAATTTTTTGAAGGGTTTTTTTGTGTCTCTATTTCCTTCAGTTCTGCTCTGATTTTAGTTATTTTTTGCCTTCTGCTAGCTTTTGAATGTGTTTGCTCTTGTTTTTCTAGTTCTTTTAATTGTGATGTTAGGGTATCAATTTTGGATCTTTCCTGCTTTCTCTTGTGGGCATTTAGTGCTATAAATTTCCCTCTACACATTGCTTTGAATGTGTCCCAGAGATTCTGGTATGTTGTGTCTTTGTTCTCATTGGTTTCAAAGAACATCTTTATTTCTGCCTTCATTTCGTTATGTACCCAGTAGTCATTTAGGAGCAGGTTGTTCAGTTTCCATGTAGTTGAGTGGTTTTGAGTGAGTTTCTTAATCCTGAGTTCTAGTTTCATTGCACTGTGGTCTGAGAGATAGTTTGTTATAATTTCTGTTCTTTTACATTTGCTAAGGAGAGCTTTACTTCCAACTATGTGGTCAATTTTGGAATAGGTGTGGTGTGGTGCTGAAAAAAATGTATATTCTGTTGATTTGAGGTGGAGTGTTCTGTAGATGTCTATTAGGTCCGCTTGGTGCAGAGCTGAGTTCAATTCTTGGGTATCCTTGTTAACTTTCAGTCTCGTTGATCTGTCTAATGTTGACAGTGGGGTGTTAAAGTCTCCCATTATTATTGTGTGGAAGTCTAAGTCTCTTTGTAGGTCACTCAGGACTTGCTTTATGAATCTGGGTGCTCCTGTATTGGGTGCATATATATTTAGGATAGTGAGCTCTTCTTGTTGAATTGATCCCTTTACCATTATGTAATGGCCTTCTTTGTCTCTTTTGATCTTTGTTGGTTTAAAGTCTGTTTTATCAGAGACTAGGATTGCAACCCCTGCCTTTTTTTGTTTTCCATTTGCTTGGTAGATCTTCCTCCATCCTTTTATTTTGAGCCTATGTGTGTCTCTGCACGTGAGATGGGTTTCCTGAATACAGCACACTGATGGGTCTTGACTCTTTATCCAATTTGCCAGTCTGTGTCTTTTAATTGGAGCATTTAGTCCATTTACATTTAAAGTTAATATTGTTATGTGTGAATTTGATCCTGTCATTATGATGTTAGCTGGTTCTTTGGCTCGTTAGTTGATGCAGTTTCTTCCTAGTCTCGATGGTCTTTACATTTTGGCATTATTTTGCAGCGGCTGGTACCAGTTGTTCCTTTCCATGTTTAGTGCTTCCTTCAGGAGCTCTTTTAGGGCAGGCCTGGTGGTGACAAAATCTCTCAGCACTTGCTTCTCTGTAAAGTATTTTATTTCTCCTTCACTATTGAAGCTTAGTTTGGCTGGATATGAAATTCTGGGTTGAAAATTCTTTTCTTTAAGAATGTTGAATATTGGCCCCCACTCTCTTCTGGCTTGTAGAGTTTCTGCTGAGAGATCCGCTGTTAGTCTGATGGGCTTCCCTTTGTGGGTAACCTGACCTTTCTCTCTGGCTGCCCTTAACATTTTTTCCTTCATTTCAACTTTGGTGAATCTGACAATTATGTGTCTTGCAGTTGCTCTTCTAGAGGAGTATCTTTGTGGCGTTCTCTGTATTTCCTGAATCTGAATGTTGGCCTGCCTTGCTAGATTGGGGAAGTTCTCCTGGATAATATCCTGCAGAGTGTTTTCCAACTTGGTTGGAAAACTTGGTCTCCCCGTCACTTTCAGGTACACCAATCAGACGTAGATTTGGTCTTTTCACATAGTCCCATATTTCTTGGAGGCTTTGTTTGTTTCTTTTTATTCTTTTTTCTCTAAACTTCCCTTCTCGCTTCATTTCATTCATTTCGTCTTCCATCACTGATACCCTTTCTTCCAGTTGATCGCATCGGCTCCTGAGGCTTCTGCATTCTTCACATAGTTCTCAAGCCTTGGCTTTCAGCTCCATCAGCTCCTTGAAGCACTTCTCTGTATTGGTTATTCTAGTTACACATTCGTCTAAATTTTTTTTCAAAGTTTTCAACTTCTTTGCCTTTGGTTTGAATTTCCTCCCATAGCTCGGAGTAGTTTGATCATCTGAAGCCTTCTTCTCTCAACTCGTCAAAGTCATTCTCCGTCCAGCTTTGTTCCATTGCTGGTGAGGAACTGCATTCCTTTGGAGGAGGAGAGGTGCTCTGCTTTTTAGAGTTTCCAGTTTTTCTGCTCTGTTTTTTTTCCCATCTTTGTGGTTTTAGCTACCTTTGGTCTTTTATGATGGTGACATACAGATGGGTTTTTGGTGTGGATGTCCTTTCTGTTTGTTAGTTTTCCTTCTACCAGACAGGACCCTCAGCTGCAGGTCTGTTGGAGTTTGCTAGAAGTCCACTCCAGACCCTGTTTGCCTGGGTACCAGCAGCGGTGGCTGCAGAACAGTGGATTTTCGTGAACCGCGAATGCTGCTGTCTGATCGTTCCTCTGGAAGTTTTGTCTCAGAGGAGTACCCGGCCGTGTGAGGTGTCAATCTGCCCCTACTGGGGGTGCCTCCCAGTTAGGCTGCTCAGGGGTCAGGGGTCAAGGACCCACTTGAGGAGGCAGTCTGCCCGTTCTCAGATCTCCAGCTGCGTGCTGGGAGAACCACTGCTCTCTTCAAGGCTGTCAGACAGGGACATTTAAGTCTGCAGAGGTTACTGCTGTCTTTTCGTTTGTCTGTGCCCTGCCCCCCGAGGTGGAGCCTAAAGAGGCAGGCAGGCCTCCTTGAGCTGTGGTGGGCTCCACCCAGTTCGAGCTTCCCGGCTGCTTTGTTTACCTAAGTGAGCCTGGGCAATGGCGGGCGCCCCTTCCCCAGCCTCACTGCCGCCTTGCAGTTTGATCTCAGACTGCTGTGCTAGCAATCAGCGAGACTCCGTGGGCGTAGGACCCTCCAAGCCATGTGCGGGATATAATCTCCTGGTGCGCTGTTTTTTAAGCCTGTCGGAAAAGCGCAGTTTTAGGGTGGGAGTGACCCGATTTTCCAGGTGTTGTCTGACACCCCTTTCTTTGACTAGGAAAGGGAACTCCCTGACCCCTTGCGCTTCCCGAGTGAGGCAATGCCTCGCCCTGCTTCGGCTCGCACACAGTGCGCTGCACCCACTGTCCTGCACCCACTGTCTGGCACTCCCTAGTGAGATGAACCCGGTACCTCAGATGGAAATGCAGAAATCACTCGTCTTCTGCGTCGCTCACGCTGGGAGCTGTAGACCGGAGCTCTTCCTATTTGGCCATCTTGGCTGCCCTCCCCCCACGTTCTGAAGTTTTACACAATTCTGTCAAAAGGATCTATTGGGGATCCTCAATATCTCTGAGCACCAATAAGCCAACAAGTCCACTTGATCCTATCAGTGGTTCAACAGGAAGTCAGAGAATCAGTGCTCCAGTCTTCCCTGATGCTCACTGGGCTGCAGCACCTCCACCCAGGAGATGCAGCCTCATCCAAGATCCATACACCAGCAGCATCACCATCAGCATCACCTGAAAGAGAGTTAAAAATGCAAGAAAATCAGCCTCTGTCCCCAAACTTTCAGAATCACAATCCACATTTTAGTGAAAGAAGCCAGAACATGAAAGGTCAAGTACTGTATGGCTTTATTTATCTGAAGCATCAAGACCCGGCAAATCCATGGCAACAGAAAGCAGACGGGTGGTGGTCAGGAGCTGAGGGCAAGGGAGGAATGAGGAGTGACTGCTTGATGGATGCAGAGATTCCTTGAAGGATAAAATGTCTTGGAACTAAATACAGGTGATGTTTGCACAACACTGTAAATATATTAAATGCCACTGAGTTGTGCACTTTAAAATGGTTAATGATTAATTTTATGTTATGTGAATTTTACCTCCATAAAAAAATACCAAAAAAATCTATACCTTAAGATCCGCAGGTGATTCATATGCACATTGAAGTTTGAGAAGCCATCTCTCTACTAGATAAAGTATCAGGGATTTTCAGTCTGGCTTACAGAAACACTGATTTTCACTATAAAGTAGCAAAACTCCACTCATTGATACTAAAGCATCTAGTATTACAATATTAGTGATAATCTAAAATATTGTGGATACATTGTCTTAAATTTTTGGCATAGAAAATGTTAAAATTGCCTCACTTTTTACACTCTTTTTCCCCATATTTTTCTACATATTCAATAGGGAAATTGCTAATGACAATAAGCCATCAATTGTGCTTCATTCATTAAATTTGAGTTTGTGCAATTTGTTCGTTGTTCTGAAAACTGTTCCCTAGCACCACCTATTTCTTCCTATTACTTATTCAACTATAACATTCTTTGAATTTTTTTAACTTTCACAGATTAACTCTCCAGAAGACATGTTACCCTGCTTGATATTCAGTATATATTTTCTGGTGACAGCTTTATAGTACAATTAAATTTCATACATTTTTTCAGCCTTCCCTGAATATGCATTAGAAAGCCAACCATCATAATTCTAAGCCAATTGGCTTGATTCGCTTATTTAAGCCCACATCTAACAGGCCTGCTACATTTCCATACATTCCATCCCCATCTGCACTCCATCCACCTGCCCAAAGTTATTGATCATGCTGACAGTGAAGGAAACCACAGGGCCTTAAAATATAATTTCCATTAGAAAGCCCTTTAAAAAGTACTCAGGACTTTAAGATGCCAAACGGTACAGTGATGTCAGTTTAAACCAGGTCACAGAAGAAGCTGAAAATTGATTGTCAACAGCAGACTGGACCTGCGCATTTCAAAAGTGTTATCGGCATTTAGAATAAGAAATTGTTATCACAACTTGGCATATGAGAAAAAAAACCCTGATGTTTAGATGGACTGAGTAACTTAATAAGGCTCATTTGGATGCAAAAATAAATGAGCATCAAGTTAACATTAACTTTTAATGCTTGCCATTTTATGTTAATTCATATTTTTAAATTATGGCTGATACTTTGCAATCAGTCTATGGCTAATTATATCTCCCACATGTAAATGTGATGGAGTGCTGGGACCAAAGAACAACAAAAAATATCCAACAAAGACCTTATAGATTCAGAACTGTCGCGTGCCTCTGTTAACTGGGAAAATCCAGCCTGCACAGAAAACCTCAAGCTCTGAACTTCAGTCACCATTGTTTTCCAAAGATCAAAGCTTAGCTTGCTTAACCATGAAAACCATATTGATGTATCCTGTTTGCAGATGTTTTTCCTTGTAACTGATAGCTCTATCCTAAGACACAAGATTTGGGTGCTGAGCAGATGCAGACTGGACTTGTAGGAAATCTCCAAGCTAAAAATCATCTAAATAAAAAGGAATCAGGAGTCAAATACATTCTTTCACCTAAGAGTCTACATGCTTTTCAACTCCAGACACAAGGATTCTTCCAGTAACAAAAAGGATATCCAGATCCAGTTCTTTTCGTGAGGATGTATTCTAATGTACAGTCTTATCAGAAGCTTAGATTTTAGGAAAACAAAAAATAACAACTACCATTTAAAGAGAGTCTACCCTGAGCCAGGCACTTTGTAAATGCTGTTTTTCTTATTCTTCACAGTAACCCCTCATGAGAAAACTGAAAGTCATCTGATCAAAGTTACAAAGCTAGTAAATGATCAAAGGAGAGTTTTCTAATTTAGGAGTTAAGTAGGTCTGGGTTGTTCAAATCCAGATGCATATAACAAATATTTATGTGTTCACTAATCACTACTGTAAGAATCCAACTTCTGTGTTCCATGAATGAAGACACTAAGGTCCAGAGAAGTTAAGCAACTTGTCTGAGTTTACACAGCCAAACTAGTGCCAAATCCGGGACCAGAGCCCAGATCTTCTCTCTGCTCAGCCATCATTTGTCCTCCACCTCAGGGCACAGATCTTTAAAGTACATGTGAGTCACTTGGGGATCTAGTTACAATGTAGGTTCTGATTCAATAGGCCTGGGAGGGGCCTGAGATTCTGAATTTCTACCAAACAAATAAAGTGACTATAGGGCCCAGGACCAGTGCTGCACACCACACTCCCATCAGCACTGGTAGAAATCAGAGACCTGGAGATGTGTTTCAGGATTTCAATTGGGAGAAATGATTATGTAAAATAATGTTTATGCACCATTAGAGTGACAAACTCCTCCCAATTTGCCTGGGATTTTTCCTAGTTTTAGCATTGAAAGTCCCACCTCCCGGGAAATCCCTCAATCCCTCAATCCCTGGCTAACTGGGATAGTCAGTCACTGTATCGTCAATTGCTTTACATGCCATGTGTTAGTTAACACAGCATTAAATGTGGAAGAAAATATGCAACATGAGTTAGGAAGAGAGGAGGCAAAGAGTGAGAGGGCTTAAGAGACTGAAGGCAAGGTCGGCTGCATGAGTGTACATTGGTACAATTGCGCAGAGACCTGAACTCAGAAGGGCTCAAGGCTCCTTTAATGCTCTGCTACTGCTGTCTTGAAATTTGTAATGCTTTCATTGAGATATAATTTACATACCATAAAAATCACCCTTTAAAGTGTGCAATTCGTCTTTTTTTTAATATATTCACAAGGTTGTGCAACTATCACCACTATCTTATTTCAGAACCTTTTCATCACTCCAGATGGAAATCTTGCACCCATTAGCAGTCACTCCTCACTCCCCCAGTCCCCCCAGACCCTGGAAACCGCTAATCTATTTTAGGCCTCTATAGATTTGCCAATTTGGGGGCATTTCACGTAAAGGTAATCTCACAATATGTGGCCTTTTGTATCTGGTTTCTGTCACTTAGCATAACGTTTTCAGGTGTCAAATGCCTTGTAGCATGTATCAGCATTTCATCATTACCTTTTGTTGCTGAATAATATTCCATTGTATGGATACAATGTATAAAATATCCCGTTGCATCTATACTACATTGTGTTTGTTCATTCATCAGTTAATGGACATGAGGTTGTTTGCACTTTTTGGCTATTATAAATAATGCTGTTATGAACATCCATGTATAGGTTTTTGTGTAAACATGTTTTCAATTCTCTCAGGTCTATACCTAGGAGTAGAATTGCTGGATCATATGGTAACTCAGTTTAAATTTTAAGGAACTGCCAGATTCTTTTCCAAAGTGGCCACATCATTTTGCATTCCAACGAGCACTGTATGAGGGCATGAAATTCTTAATAATCTTTGAACAAGGGGCCCCTCATTTTTCATTTAACCCTGGACCCAGCAAGTTAGGTAGCTGAGCAAAATAACTATAAAAGGAAGTACAAGCACCTCTGCCCCCAGGAGCCACAGTCCCTCCTTGTTTTCTACAGAGACACAAAAAAGCTGGGGTATGGGACAAACGGGAAGAAACCCACCCATTTCTGACATATCTATCAGATACCCTGGAGGAACTAAGTCAAGGTTATTCTCAGAGGAGACCTACTAAGATTTCAATTCACCCACTGCACTAAGCCTCCCCTGCTTCCCCACCCCACCCAAGCCTTTCCTTTCCCTCTCTCACTGCTTCAGCTTGGATTCCTTTAAGTGCAAAGGAAACAAGTCTTTCCTTATTCATTCAACCACCATCTGTGATTTGCCTGCCAGGAACTGAGCTAGATGCTTGGGCTGCTGCAGTGAGCAGCTCAGAGCCCAAGGATTCATAAAGCTTGTATTTATAAAAGGCTTGAATTCAAAGGACTGGTTTGGTTTACCACATCAATTAAAATTCATTCACATTAAATTAACATTCTGTATATTAATCAACAAATACAATGGATACGAAACCAATTTCTGATGGGAAAAAAAAAGGTATGGAGTTCCTTAAGCCAGAAAGAGGGCAGCCTGTTAAAGGGTAACAGAAAGTAAAAGGTAGAGAAACAGAACTTTGAAACATTTTATAAATTTGCCAAGGGGTAGCCCTGTTTGCTTACATCTGGGCAGGGCTAAAAGCCACTCTGCTCAGTTTTTTTTGTCTTGCCAATGCCTAGAGGCAGTTCTGCCTGGCTTGATTTATGAAGAAGATTGGAGCATATTTATTTCAACACTGCCTCTTTCCCTGAGGATTTGTTAATTGAGGTATCACCTTTCAAGAATCATTGAGTAAAACTAATATATTACATTGTATGTTTCTGATTTCCACCAGAGCAATTATTTCACAATGTGTATTAAAGGGAAGACCTCACTCCTGAGTATGTCAAATAGAAAGCAGTTCATTCAGGACCAAACTAGAAGAAGTTGATTTCCCTAATTTACACACCGGAATTAGACTTTGTTTCATTTCTTTATCTTATTTCTAGAAATGAAATTATAAATTTCTTCTGACAGGTTGGCACAGATTATTTTTAAGTGCTCATAGTTCAGTTATCTTTGGGTTGTCTTTGGCCAGCATTCAGCAGAAGTCCATCAAATAACTTTGTAACACCCAAGATTGTACACTTAACCATTTTCAATATTTTAAGACAGTCACTTCGTATCTAGAGAGATTATAAAATAACCTAGTAATAAGTTTCTTGGACTCACAGAAATTTGGGTGAGTGGAAATGGTGGCCCTTAAGTATTTTTATGTTTCTAAAAGTCCAACAAAAACCAAATGATACATCTGCACAAGCGCCAAAAACAACAAAAAGTTTATCTGCTTTTGGCGGCAATTGTACCAACTCACATTCATCAGACATCTGATTGACAATCACATGTTGTTATTTAATAAAATAAATATTATTTTTTGCTTAATAAAGACATTTTGTAGACAAAGTATTTTAAAGCCTGAGTACATGAGAGAAGTGTCAATTAAGAAACAGGTCCTTGGTATTGAAAAGTCTGGAGAAACCTAGAATAGATGATAAAACATCACAAAATTCTGTTCCTTTTGCACCCATTGCTTTTGAATGCAAAGCTATTTAGCAGGTTGTATTTCTACTTTCTTATCCCTGCTCACAGGTCTCCCTCCACCCCATCACTCCCACCTATGAACTAAAACAAAACACACCAGAGAAGTGGGATTTTCAGGGCAGCTTCTCTTTGCACATTAAACAATCAAAGTGACTTGTTGCCTGTCATCCCAGCCACCCAAGAACCTGAGACAGGAAGATTGCTTGAGCCCAGGAGTTCAAGGCTGCAGTGAGCTACGATCACGCCACTGTATTCCCCACTGGGCAACAGAGTGAGATCCTGTCTCAAAACAAAAATTACTAGCATTGTTGGTATATTTTTGTGGCAACACCAGCCTAGAGTTAATCTTTGGATATTAGTGACGACCATTTTCTCTCTGCTCACTGGAGGGGCTTTTACCCAGCATGAAAGCCCACTAAAATCCACATGGGCATCCCTGCTCCAGAGAAGGTTTGAACAAGGACATCTCTGGTTAACATACCCCTTATCTATTCGTTTGTTTGAAGAACAACCAGCTTATTCAATATCATGAAAATGGCCATACTGCCCAAAGTACTTCATAGATTCAATGCTATCCCCATCAAACTACCATTGACATTCTTCACAGAATTAGAAAAAACTACTGTAAATTTCATATGGAACCAAAAAGAGAGCCCACATAGCCAAGACAATCCTAAGCAAAAAGGAAAAAAGCTGGAGGCATCACGCTACCTGACTTCAAACTATACTATAAGGCTACAGTAACGAAAACAGCATTGTACTGGTACCAAAACAGATGTATATATAGACCAACGGAACAGAACAGAGGCCTCAGAAATAACGCCAAACAACTACAACCATCTGATTTTTGATAAGCCTGACAAAAAACAAGCAATGGGGAAAGGATTCCCTATTTAATAAATGGTGCCAGGAAAACTGGCTAGCCATATGCAGAAAACTGAAACTGGATCCCTTCCTTACACCTTATACAAAAATTAACTCAAGATGGATTAAAGATTTAAATGTAAGACCTAAAACCATAAAAACCCTAGAAGAAAACCTAGGCAATACCATTCAGGACAAAGGCATGGGCAAACACTTCATGACTAAAACACCAAAAGCAATGGCAACAAAAGTCAAAATTGACAAATGAGAGATCTAATTAAACTAAAGAGCTTCTGCACAGCAAAAGAAACTATCATCAGAGTGAACAGGCAACCTACAGAATGGGAGAGAAATTTTGCAGTCTATCCATCTGACAAAGGGCTAATAGCCAGAATATACAAAGAACTTAAACAAATTTACAAGAAAAAAACAAACAACCCCATAAAAAAGTGGACAAAGGATATGAACAGACACTTCTCAAAAGAAGACATTTATGCAGCCAAACAAACATATGAAAAAAAGCTCATCATCACTGGTCATTAGAGAAATGCAAATCAAAACCACAATGAGATACCATCTCACACCAGTTAGAATGGTGATCATTAAAAAGTCAGGAAACAACAGATGCTGGAGAGGATGTGGAGAAATAGGAAGACTTTTACATTGTTGGAAGGAGTGTAAATTAGTTCAACCATTGTGGAAGACAGTGTGGCGATTCCTCAAGGATCTAGAACCAGAAATACCATTTGACTCAGCAATCCCATTACTGGATATATACCCAAAGGATTATAAATCATTCTACTATAAAGACACATGCACATGCATGTTTATTCCTGCACTATTCACAATAGCAAAGACTTGGAACCAACCCAAATGCCCATCAATGATAGACTGGATAAAGAAAATGTGGCACATATACACCATGGAATACTATGCAGGCATAAAAAAGGATGAGTTCATGTCCTTTGCAGGGACATGTATGAAGCTGGAAACCATCATTCTCAGCAGACTAACACAAGAACAGAAAACCAAACACCACATATTCTCACTTATAAGTGGAAGTTGAACAGTGAGAACACATGGACACAGGGAGGGGAACATCACACACGGAGCCTGTTGGAGGGTGGGGGCCTAGGAGAGGGATAGCATTAGAAGAAATACCTAATGTAGATGATGGGTTGATGGGTGCAGCAAACCACCATAGCACATGTATACCTATGTAACAAACCTGCACGTTCTGCACATGTACCCCAGGACTTAAAGTACAATATAAATAAATAAATATTTTTTAAAAACTTCCTGAACGGAGTCTTTACCAAAAGACTTCCATCATTTGTTAGAAGTGAATTCTAGATCAAACCCAGTGTTACCCAAAATTAAATGTGAATGTGTATAGCAAAGTCAAAGAGAGATAGGAAAGAGGCAGGGATTGCCCATTCCCCCCACATAGAAGGCAAGTGAGCAATAGTTTCTTGTACTCTCTTTTAGTCAAGAGTGGATATAATCATAATGACAATAACAATAATGCACAAAACAAGTATTTCATTAATACTTTCTTTCCAAAAAAAAAAAATGAAATGCTTCACAGGATTCTCCACAAGCTAGGGTCGGCATCTCACAGGGGGACTTAAGCTAGCATAAACAAACTCACATGGTTAGCCTTGTCTGGGCTGTGTTGGGAGTAAAACAGCTCTCCTCCATCCCAAGCAGGGGGACTCTGGCATATGTAGCTTCAGATACTGCAGAGCCAAACAGAATAGAACAAAATGGATGCTGTTTTTTGTACATTCTGTTTATTTCAGCTAGTAAATATAGTTACTATGAGCCATAAATACATGTTATTCACATCCTACATTTTTAAAATTTTTTTCTTTATTCCATAGACAATGAAAAGCCATGAAAATTTTCTGAACAAGCAAATGACATTGTCGAACTTGTGCGTAGGAAGACAACTCTGGTGGCTGTGGGAAGGATAAACAGGATGATGGAGAGACTGAGGGGTAGCCAGATAAGGAGCTCCTTGCTAAAGATGGTGCCAGGCCAAACCAGGGTAAAGACAGAATGCTCAAGGGGGTGATAGATAAAAGAAACATTGCAAAGAATAAAAATCTCTAGCAGTTAGCTCCAAAGCTGTTCAGTAACTTGTGTTTCTACTTTCTTAGCCCTGTTCACAGGTCTCCCTCCACCTCATCACTCCCACCTATGAACTCAAACCAAACACACCAGAGGGATGGGAGAGGGAGAAGCAGAAATGATGCTGAAAAACCAGCTAGAGGAGAAAGACATGTATGGATAAGCTATAAAGTAAGAAGACATTCTGGGGTGATTTTACAGATGCCTGTGAACCCCTGCCCATGTGCCCCAGTGAATGGTGACTGACCATATGACCTGCTCAAATGGCTGGCAGTTACCTGCCTCCAGCCAAAAGGGGAGAAGAAAGCCCATGGGTACAGCACAGTAGAAAAAGCACAATGTTGGAGTTAATTGCCTGGGGTTTGAATACCTGTATCCACCCTTCTCTCCCCATCTCTGTGTGATCTGGGGCAAGCTATAATCCTTTCTGAGCCAGTGCTTCCTTGTCTGAAAATAAGGATAATACTCTCATTAGGATTGCTATGAAAACAGTCATATGCAGAACTGGCATTCCTCAGGGGCCTCATAATTAGTAATGGTTATTATCAGCCACACAAATGTTTCTGTACTGGGGCTCAGAGACAATGCATGACTTTTCCAGGTTTGCACAATATTATCATTATAAAACCAGAGCTCCAAGTCATGGTGTCTACAGTATTTTTCCCCTAAGGCTGTACTTCCAAAAAAAACAGGGACGAGAGACACTTCCTCCTACATAGCTTCATGTTCTCTGTGTCCTCTGCATACTTTCTTTTGAGATCCTGAACAATGTCCAAGGCAAACCACTAAAGACTTTCATTCCCACTATCAAACACTTTTTTGCTTCTATGGTGTCATTTCCTTTAGCCCATGTTAAACTTTTTGAATGACATAATTTACAGCATTGTTTTATGTACCTATTGTGACACAACAAACTGCCTCAGAAGTTACTAACTTGAAACAACAATTTGTTATTTTTCTCAATTCAGTACCTTGGCTGGGCTCAGGTGGATGGTTCTTCTGTTTCACATGGCATCAGCTGGGATCACCCTTGCAGCTGCCTTTAGCTGGGAGCTCAGCTGGAAAGTCCAAGATGGCTTCACTCATACATGTGGTGAGTCTGTGGGTGTGACTGGGATAGCTGGGCACTGTCTTGGCTTCTCTCTCTACATATCTTTCAGCTGTCTTGCTCAGTCTTCTTTACAAAGCAGCTGGCTCCCAAGAAGTGAAGCAGAAGTTGCCAGGCCCAGGCTCAGAAATCCAGAAGGTCACCTTCACTGCATTCTGTTGGTCCAAGCAAGTCACAAGGTCAGGCCAGGTGCAAAGAGAGGAAAATAGAGCATATCTTTGGATGCGGACATCCTTCCACAAGGATAGGGAGAAATTGTTGGGAGGAAGTATTGGTGACCGTCTTTGAAAGTACCCACCAGAAATATTATTTGTAAAATCTGGGTTTCAGAGTCCATAGAAAACTACTCAATTATGACTTTTTAGAAAATATCTCATCCATTCACAAACAAAAGTTATTTTGTGTAAACATTCTAACAACTTTTACCCTTGATTTCCTCAGAAACATTTATTTGAGGATTGTAGTAGATTGGATAATGACCTTCAAAAAGACATCCAAACCCCTAGAATCTGTGAATGTGACCTTATTCGGAAAAAGAGTGAAGATGTAATTAAGAATCTTGAGAGAAGATCTAACTAGATTACCCAGGGGGATCCTAAACCCAACGACTAGTGTCCTAATAAGAGACAAAGAAGGAGAAAACACATAGAGGAGAGGTAACATGAAGATGGAGGCAGAGGCTGGAGTGATGCGGCCTTACATCAAGGAAGCCAGTGAATGCCTGGGGCCACTGGAAGCTGAAAAGGCAAAAATGGATTCTCCCTTACAGCCCCCAGAGGAAGTATGGTCCTGCCAACACCTTGATCCAAGACTTCTGTCCTCCAGCACTTTAAGAGAATACATTGCTGTTGTTTCAGGCCACCCAGTTTTCTGTAATTTGTTATGGCAGCCATGAGAAACTAATACAAGTACCTTCCCTCTTTATGATTAAGACTAAATGTTTGCCTACCATTTGGGGATTGTGATTTATAAGGCAATGGCTGTGACTCTTGGCTCCTATTTCTCCACACACTCAGCAGAGTTATCGAGTAAGGGCTTTACCAGAAAACTCACCTCTGTGGAGGTCCTGAGCCAATCCTGACAGGAACACATAAGATGTTAGAAGTCTCTGCCTCGCCAGATCCTTCTGAAAACATCTTGCTGCTCACAGTTACCTGAGCCACAGCCCCTCCCTACATCACCTTCGCTCATTCCTGGGTGGACTCAAGCTTTGGGATCAGACAGAGTTGAAGTTGCAACAGGATAACATACATGTAAATTCTCAGAGCTCTTGCTTCTTTCTCAGTAAAATGGAATGATATTACCTTCCTCACAGATCTACTTCAAAAATTAAAGTTAAGTAAAGCATCTGGCACATAGTAGGACCTCAAGAAATGGTGCCCATTATCACTACTACTTTTAAGCTGTACACATTTGCTTATCTGTTTCATATACCTGATGATCAGTGGGGCTGGAGCCATACTCTAAACCCTAATCTGATTAGCAAAGCCTCTGACCCCTTTCCTAACCTTTGCCAGCTAATTTCCCCCTCCCAAATCAGCTGCCCTCCATGACCCTCCGGCCTCAGCCTCCCAGGTAGCTGGAACTACAGGGATGCACTATCAAGTCTGGCTAATTTTTGTATTTTTAGTAGAGACAGGGTTTCACCATGTTGCCCAGGCTGGTCTAGAACTCCTGGGCTCAGGTGATCCTCCTGCCTCAGCCTCTCAAAATGCTGGGATTACAGCCATAAACCACCATGCCCGGCCCGGCTTCTGATTCTGACCTTCCCCTTCACACAGGTTTTACTCTCCAACAAACTTTTCACACTCCTAACTCCAGCTCCTCCTCACTGGACCCAGCTGACATCTACCCTACCACAGTGGTTCTCAAAAATGTGTAGTCCCGAAACCAGCAAGCATCATCAGCATCACCTGGGAACCTATTAAAAGTGCAGATCTCAGACCCTAACCCTAATCCAGACCTACTGACTCAGAAACTCTGAGGTGGTCAGGCCCAGCATCTGTATGTATGTAACAAGCCCTCTAGGAGACTCTGACGCACGCATTCTAAGAACTGCAGCCCTACTATATTTCAGTAAGAGTTCACATTACCTGATTGCCTCTGCAGTAAATGAATCACCTGCCTGGGGTTCTGTAAGAGATGCTGCTACCCACCTCCGCAGACCACTCAAATAAAGAGGACTACATCGTTTGCTGGGCAGCAAGACCTTGCCAAAACCCAAGGCTGCTTTCTTTTTATTTTTATTATTATTATTATACTTTAAGTTCTAGGGTACATGTGCACAACGTGCAGGTTTGTGACATATGTATACATGTGCCATGTTGGTGTGCTGCACCCAGTAACTCGTCATTTACATTAGGTATACCTCCTAATGCTTTCCCTCCCCCCTCCCCCACCCCACAACAGGCCCTGGTGTGTGATGTTCCCCTTCCTGGGTCCAAGTGTTGACACACTGGATAGGCCCAGTTTCTGTCTCTCCAAACCCAGACTCTCACCCGCCTAGCCACTCCACTGGAAGTAACGGAATCAATGCAGTAAAGTTAACAGCAAGGTCAAAATCAGAGTTTGAACTGTAAAGGTACAATATCTGACATTTATTTTGCCAACTGCTTTCTATGGCATCTCAAGTGTTTAACAAATAATACCTTCTAATATTTAATTTTTCAGGGCTCATGGTGTATTTGATGCTTCATAGGATGTGGATTCAGAGATCAATTTTATCCTGCTCTTAAATTCTGCATTTATCTTGCCAGGACCCCGTGAGCTAGGCTGCAAAAGCAAACCATGTTGACAAAATTCGGAGCCTACTGTAAGCACCCAACCGCTGGGGTATTCCTTGCACTGACCCACCCTGGAGCCAATCCTCAGCCTCTTTGGCCCCTCCTTGAAATAGTTCAAATAGATTCTGTTATTAAAGCTTCCTCCTTAATTACTGACATATGTGCAATTCAAGTTACTTTCTTGCAATTATGTTATTCAGTAATAATTGGATTTCTAGTTTTAATTGGACCCTAAATTAGCAATAGCTTTCATGAACACCATTACAGTGATTTCTAGCTACAGTTTTTGCTGCTTTTTGAGTACATTATATTTCAAACAGAATGAATCACCAGGAAAAGAAGTCACAGCTGCAGTGAACTCTTGCATGGGTTCCTATTAATGATTAAGAGTTGGGTGCTATTCTGTTGTAACTAAACATTTGCTACAACTATTACCCACTGAGCATTGCTGCATCACGAGGCTGCCTCCTGCCCAGGATGAGAGCACATAATTGTGTTGGGATGAAGATCCAGCCACATGACTAGATATTTACTCAGCTAAACAGGGAAGAGAATCTTTTTCTTACCACCTGCTACTGCAGATAAACACTTGAAAATAAAACAAAAGAAAACCAAACTCTTCTTAAAAGCTGCTGAAATCAAAATTTTGCTGAAACTACCAAAAGCATAATCCCATTGCTATCTTCCTTTCCTAAAGGGACTATTTACTCAAATCAGTACAACAAATATTTGCTGAGCATTGGCAATGTGCTGGTTATTGAAAAGGATGCTAAGCTAGTAAGAGACAACATAGTGATGTGGTTAAGAGCATGAGATTTGGAGTCAGGCCTCCTGGGTTAGAATTACAGCTTGCTGCTTCTTGGCGGTGTGACCTCCAGCAAATTACTTACTCTCTCCGTGGTTCTTTTTCCTTATTCGACAAATATACCGCAAAGTTCCTGTGTGGATTAAATGACTTCCTACATGTAAATGACTTCTTAAAGCACCTGGCACATGGTAAGCACTTACTAAATGCTCATTTTATTATTCTAGTTCAAGGTAACAAAGACGTCATCTGTCTTGTCCATCACTGTATTCCCTAGCCTCCAGAATAGTGACTGATTGACAGATGATAAGTGCTCAAGAGATATCTTTTGTCTAATAGGGAAGCCCAACACTACAGGAAGTGCCCAAAGAAGGGGGGGATTTAAAGAAGAGAGGAATTAGATCTAGTTTGGGAGTGTATCAGTCAGGATCTTGGCAAGAAACAGAGCACATTCAAAGGGGATGATTAAAGAGCATTTCATGAAATAGCTACTTAAAAAGTTATGGAGGCAGATTAAGAGAAACAAACAAAAATGGTGAAGGATCACAGAGTCAGCAAGAACAGAGAACTATTACCACCCATCTTAGTCCATTTTCATGCTGCTATAAAGAACTGCCAGAGACTGGGTAATTTACAAAGGAAAGAGGTTTAACTGACTCACAGTTCTGCATGGCTGGGAGGCCTCAGGAAACTTACAATCACGGTGGAAGGGGAAGCAAACATGTTCTTCTTCACGTGATGGCAGGAAGGAGAAGTGCCTAGCAAAGAGGGAAAAGCCCTTTATAAAACCATCAGATCTCATGAGAACTCACTCACTATCATGAGAACAGCAGCATGGGGGTAATAGTCCCCATGATTCAATTACCTCCCACCAGCTTCCTCCCACAACATGTGGGGATTATGGGAACTACAGTTCAAAGTGAGATTAGGGTGAGGACATAGCCAAACCATATCACAGCCCCAGACTCACAGGGGCCCAAAAGAGCTGTGGAGAGAGCTCCTGACAGGAGCAATGGCCTTCAGCAACGAGTACAGTCTCTGCTGACCTCCAGCCACACAGGAGGGGAGCCAGGGGAATCAAGACCCTGACCTCTCTCTCATGTCCTCTGATCTTGTCCTGTTGGCCAAACCCAATGGGAAGCAATATATGTGATTCTTTATTTTTGCATTAAATAATAAAATCTAGACACAGGTATAGTAATGACCATAATTTTGAAGTGGAAATAAGTGAAAATACTATTTTTATACATCTGCAAAACCAATAATGTAATATGGAAAAAAATCCATGGTTTTTATGGCCAAACAAAGTTTCTTGGGGTTTGTTGCCTATATTTATAGTTGAAGAAAATGCTAAATTTCAGCTAGAAGTTAATGAAAATAAAGATGTAGGGTTTTTGTCTCCTCCAAGTTCACGCACTCCCTGAATTAAGTAACCCTGGCCTAGTCCTGTTATGCCTGTTTTCATCTTCCCAATAGGCAGAGGCTACTGAAGGCAAAATTTGCAGGGCTTTCCTAGAGGAGTGTTGATTCAGAAGGCCATTACTTTTCTCTTGAAGGGAGACTATGGTTGAGCTAATTAGATTTGTGGAGCCTTTTCTGTGTCCCTGTAAAGCCTAATACATAGTATGAGTGAGGTGGTCATGGATAACTTATGAAGACCATCTCATTAGCCTATAATCATTGCTCATAACATTTATGTATTCAGCAAATATGTACTGAGCATCTACTATGTGTCAGACACTGTTCTAGATACTAGGGATACATCAGTGGACAAAAGAGATTTTTAAAAAAATTCCTTGCTCTCATGAAGCTTAGATTGTAGTTGGGGTGAGGGGGTGAAGGTTCAGACAACAAACAAAAATAAATAATATAAATGGTATCATATGTAAAGAGGTGACAAGTACTCTGAAAAAATATATAGAACATTTTAGGAAGTATAGAGAACCATGGGGAAGGTTGTAATTTTAAATGAGGTAACCAGAGTAAAATTTATTATTAATAAGAATGTGAAGTTTGGCCATGCATGATGGCTCATGACTGTAATCCCAGCACTTTGGGAGGCCAAGGTGGGTAGATTGCTTGAGTCCAGGAGTTCAAGACCAGCCTGAAAAACAGGGCAAAATTCCATCTCTACAAAAAATTAGCCGGGCGTGGTGGCACACACACCTGTACTCCCAGCCACTCAGAGGCTGGGGTGGATCACTTGAAGCCCAGGAGGTGGAGGTTGCAGTGAGTCATGATCGTGCCACTGCACTCCAGCCTGGGCAACAGAGAGAGACTCTCTCTCAAAAAAAAAAAAAAAAAAAAGGCAGGCGCAGTGGCTCACACCTGTAATCTCAGCACTTTGGGAGGCCAAGGTGAGGTGGGCAGGTCACCTGAGGTCAGGAGTTTGAGACCAGCCTGACCAACACGGAGAAATCCCGTCTTTACTAAAAATACAAAATTAGCCGGGCATGGTGGCGCATGCCTGTAATCCCAGCTACTTGGGAGGCTGAGGCAGGAGAATCACTTGAACCCAGGAGGCGGAGGTTGCAGTGAGCCAAGATTACACCATCGCACTCCAGCCTGGGTGACAAGAGTGAAACTCTGAAAAAAAAGGAAAGAAAGAGAGAGGGAGGGAGGGAGGGAGGAAAGAAATGGAGGAAGAGAGGAAGGAAGGAAGCAAGAAAGGAAGGAAGGAAGGAAGAAAGGAAGGAAGGAGGGAGGGAAGGAAAGAAGGAAGGAGGGAAGGAAGGAAGGAAGGAGGGAAGGAAGGAAGGAAGGAGGGAAAGAAGGAAAGTCAAGTTTAAGAAAAAACTTTAAGGAGGTAAGACCAATCACACTACCTTAACAAATGAGTTATCTCACCCAAAAGCAGCCACACATTCTTCTATGTCAGTAGGAGCAGCACAAGAATGGATTGAAGAATCCTTGTCCCTGTCTTCTCTTTGAAAGTTGACATTTTCTGGACATGGTTTCCTCATCTCTGAAAGAGGAGAGCTGGACTAGGTCAACAGTTATAGAACTATCACCAGCACACCCTAGGGTGGTGGGGTGCATCTGGGGTGTTGGAGAGAGATGATATGAGAGGCTAAGTAGACAAAGATTTGAGTCACTTCCCCAACTTCAACCTTTGATCTGTTTTATACAATGGGGCCGCAAGTCAGATTTTGTTTTTAAAAAAAGTGTTTCCCTACAAACCAAAGGAAAAAAGTTTGAAAGCCATTAAGTAGTGATT
The DNA here is from genome assembly GCF_029281585.2 of Gorilla gorilla gorilla. NCBI lineage: Eukaryota > Metazoa > Chordata > Mammalia > Primates > Hominidae > Gorilla > Gorilla gorilla. The sequence goes on along the minus strand of NC_073234.2, from coordinate 59,275,486 downwards.
GAAGAATTTTTCCTTTTAAATAGTTGTCATGATCCAAAAGAAAAATCATGACAATATTGTCTACTGCTGCCTGCATTTTCACTTCTCACAGCTTGCCATGACTTCACTACTTCTTTTGGTTTTATTTCATTGCTTTCCACACAGAGGTATTTACAGTGATGATCATGAGTTTCAAAACAAGTCTAATGAAACGTGCGTTTTATTAGGATTCTGAGTTCCCAGAACAAACAAGCATTGATTTCGGGAACCAAATTATACACCATCCGGTCGAGGAGGAGGCTGCCCAGGAGGGTAAAGCGTCCTGCGTCTCCTTGCCCTACCAGCACCATGCTACCCCAGCATCCCTACCTGCTCCACTAATGCATTCCCGATTAATTTTAATAAGGAAATATCTGATTATCCCCATTTAAAAGAGTCTTCCAACCTACACACACACACACACACACACACTCACACACACACACACATGCTCACCCACAGGAGTTTTCTAATAAGCGATAGATCCTTGGTACAGGGTCCCCTTCAGTCAGATGTCAGACACAGCACAGCCACATAACTGATTATATTGCTCTCCCTATAAATATTCTACCACCAAGGAAGAGATTTACGATATTGTATCTTCAGTTCAATTTTCAGAACAATTTACAGCTCACATACATCCAAAAACTTATTACCAACTGCATTATTTGAAAACAAAGCGATAACCTGCTATCCTCCAAGAGCACCAAAGGAGGCTTCAGCGGCGCCTTCTATCTATCTCCACACTATCTCTGCCACTCCTATTACTATAATAAATATAACAAACATTTTAAGTGAAATTACAAAGCACACGGGCTACATGGTGGGTAGTAGTCTATTAAGTGAAAAGCCTTCAGAGGACCACATATTTGTCTTCAGACTGGGAACCTTGACAAGACTTTTCAAGAAACAGAGGGGCCTAAAGCAGAGATTGTGCCGAGAAACAATGAGCCCCTGGGAGCATATTCCTGCTGATAACAACCAGCTTTCGAAAATGCGACACCACATAGCACAGAGGCTGAGTTTACTCATTCTTAATGTACTGCATCCACCTGACTTCATGGCTTAGGTTCCATCCCTAAGCAGACCCATGCAACCTTGCAGTGTGTTCCTATTAACCCCAGATGCACATCAGAAGCCCTGGGAACTTCAAAAGAATATACTGATTCCTAGCCCCATATTTAGTGATTCTGATTTAATCAGTCTCAGGTAGGGTCTGGACATCAGCATTTTTCCAAAGCAGAACTGCCCCCATCCCCAACACATGATTCTACCACTAGAGCAGAGTTGAGAACCTCTGACACGATGGCTGTGAGCTTTCAACTCTGCAGCTGTGAACTACAGCTAGCAGGCATGCACTTTGACAAGTTGTGTGAATGGATATACAGGTCCCGCTTGTTAACCTTAATGGCTCACACCAGTGCCTGGCACACTTTAATAATTCAAAAATATGGGTTGAATTAACTGGTGCATAAACACCAAGTTCTGGGAATGGTATTACATCTTAGTCATCAATAAATGGCAGCTAATATTGTTATTCAAAATGCCTTTTAAAACCTTTTAATTTATAGTTTTCTCCAACAAAAATGTTTTTATTTGACTCTTGTTTTTCCATCCTAAAGGCATTATTTACTTTCTGGACTAATCTTTTTAACATTATCACATACTATCACATGATAAGGAGAACTATGAAATTCAGTATAAGAAATGTACCAGCACCCAGCACTGGCACGCATCTTTCTACCCTGAAATGTTTTCCTATGTCCTGTTTCAGCGGTACATTGGAGAAGAAATGCACCTTATCTCCATTTGCCATTCCTCATGTATTGAGAACATACTTTTAACATACCATGACTAACTTCATACTTTCACGAACATTTATGTCCATAAATTCAACATTCTTGCAAAAACTGAGCAAATACCTGTTTGTAGAAGCAAAATCACAAGAAAAATGTCTGTGTGTCCATTTTCACTTTGGTTTCAACAGCATCAAAGTCCTTTGCCATTCAAGCAGTAGGGAGACACTGGTCATATCTCTGCTGGAAATGAACCTCATGGTAACACAGTACAATCATTCTGGCCCATTTCATTGATTGGTGCCTGCAGCCACACAATCAATCCCCCTGGGGAAGTAGCTTTCATGATGTGCACTGGTAATGAAGGCAGGTGAAAGAGTTGGTGCCCCTGAGCTGCATTCCAGGGACCATCTTACATTATTGTTTTTGCGGATATATAATTGCAAGCTCAATTATACCAGAGAAGGGGAATTTTGAAGAAGTAGCCGGGGACCTGGCCCACACAATGAATCAACCCATTTCATTAAGATTCATCCCAAATTCCTCCTTCTTTCTCAGTCCAGATTCCTCTCCACTTCACTCAGGCAGCACTGTGATTCCCTTATATTAACCTTCCTTTCAAATCCAAGTACTTCACAGTCACGATTTAAAACTTTTGAGTTTCATTCAGATTTTGTCCCTTTGAAAGCCAGCTTCAGACTCCTCTTTAAAATTTGAATAACATCTGCCCCCTCAGCCAATCAGGCTGGCCCCTGCCATATCCTTTTGAGGTGCCTGTCCCCCCAGGATTGCCTGTAATGCTTGCATCTTTGAAAAATATCTGTAATAAAAATTCAAATACATTCAAAAATGAACATAAATAAAACATAATTTCCTCCAAATGATTTATAAAATACTAAAACATTCACTTCCCTGTCTTCTGCCTGTCAAGAGCGCAGCGGCACGCATCCTTGGGGTGGCGGAGCTGCTTCGCTTTCCCCTTCAGAGGCCCTTCCTCGGCTCGAGCGAGGCGCTGCCTTGGCAACACAGAACACCCCAAAGCCTGCCAGCCCCCACAGCACCTCGCTCTCACTTTATCCATCAAAGCAGCGGCATGATCCTATCCGTGGAGAGACGGGATAGCTCTATCGTTCCTCCTCAGGGGGCTCGAATTTTAGGGGAAGGGCTGAGATGGAAAAACCTGTCGGCACAGCAACAAGTGGGGTGCAGGGGAAAGACACAATCACCCCGTGGGGATTTTTCCTCTACCCCCAATCTGAGTGAAAGGCACTGTGGGAGAGTTTCACTCCTCTACCCACCTCAGCCTTCCCCACTCCCTGCCAGCCCCCAATTCCCTGCCTCTGTAACCATGGAGATGCCTGGAGTGGGTCCAAGGCCGGGAGTGGCACCCACAAAATCCCCTGAAGGGCATAAGAAAACACAGTTGCTGGGGCCCACTCCAGAGTTCCTAATTCAGTTGGTCGTGGTGGGCCTCAGAATCTGCATTTCTAACACATTCCCAGGTGATGCTGAGGCTGTGGGACTGGGAACCACACTTTAGGAACAACTCATCTAGGTTCTCAGGAACCAAGCCTCCCTTGATGGGACTCCGGTGGGAATGCCGTTGTGCTCAAAGACCTTTCTGCGGAATAGGATGTGATCATATACTATCCTGAGAGGATACTGATCATGTCATATTCCATAGAAAGACTCCAGAGCTATGTGATTTCCAGGGAACTCTCTACGTGCACACACTACACACACACACACACACACACACACACACACACTTGCAGGAAGATGCAGGGCATGCTGGGAATAACTCAAAATAAATTAGGCACACAACTTATTGGCTTGAACAATTGACAGACTAGCGAAAGAATAAGTATAAAAATAAATAATTAGAGAACAATGTGAAAAGTGCTTTAGAGACGGTAACAAATGCTGTGAGAGTCCCTGGACTGAGACCAGAAGAGTTAGGAAAGATTTCAAAAAGGATGCAGCATTTGACCCAGGACTCAAAGGATGAACAGAAGTGGAAAGGATGAAGCAGGGAGTTCGGGCAATCAAAGGACCAGATGTAAAAGCCAGCCAAGACAGCTGAAAGAGCCTGCTACTCACAGAAAACAAAGGAACTTCATGTGTCTTCAAGGGAATGTTTGGAGATTCCTGTATATAAGGCCTTAAATACCAACCTGAGTTGAATCTTGAAATAGCTCAAAGATTTTCAGGTGAGATGTGTGTTTGCATGAGAGACCAGCTCATTATTCTTCTAAAACCAAATTTGGGCTCCAGTCCAGTTCCCTGAAGCTGTCTGTGCCCTTCGAGGCCATCCTGGAGTTTGAGGAATGGTTGGCCACAGAAATCAAATAGGCTTAATACATTGGCTGGGAAATTGAGACATCAGAGACCATTCCACACCCTGCCATCTGAAGATACTGAAAGAGTAGGATCTGGCCGGGCACAATGGCTTACGCCTGTAATCCCAGCACTTTGGGAGGCTGAGGTAGGCGGATCACTTGAGGTCAGGGGTTCGAGACCAGCCTGGCCAACATGGTGAAACCCCGTCTCTACTAAAAATACAAAAAAATTAGCCAGCATGGTGGCGCACGCCTGTAGTCCCAGCTACTTGGGAGGGTGAGGCAGGAGGATCACTTGAACCCAGGAGGCAGAGGGTGCAGTGAGCCTAGATTTCACCACTACACTCCACCCTGAGTGACACAGTGAGATTCTGTCTCAATAAATAAATAAATAAATAAATAAATAAAATCAAAGGGTAAGATCTGTCCACGACCCAAGAAGCTCACCTGGAGCTGACCCTGACGGGAACCTTCAAAGCTTGGCCATGTGATCAGGAACCATGCAAGCCAGCCACCTGAGAGTCCTGCTGGTGATAATGAGGCCATGGAGACCGTGCTTGATGGGCAGCCACTGGACTGGACACACACGTGAGCCAAGTGCATAATAATGATAAAACATAATAAGATCGCTACTGTACAGGTATAAATTTTGCAGTCACAAACTCAGATGTACAAAAATGGAACTTTAAAAAAATTGTGTCCCTAAAATCCTGGCCACCTTAGCTGTCAAAGTGCATTCCACCTGAAGCAGAAAACTTAGTCTAGTCAGTTTCAAGAAAACTTAATCCAAAATTCTCACCCTCTGCTTTTAACTCTTTTTTTTTTTCAGCCCACCAGAGATTCTTTCAGTCGCAGGACCTAAAGCAGCTGCCTGTTGGAATAGAGCGTCCTTTCTCCATCTCAATCTGCCCCAGTCACACGCTGTGTCCGCTACTAATATAACTGGTCGGAGGTTCTCACTGTTCTGTCACTAACCACACTGTAGCTGCTGCTGAGCCATGCAGGCTCCGCCCTCCTCTCTGGGCACCAGAACCATGCTGCTCACCTGGAGCCTTCTTGTCTGGATGGCAAGGCCTCCTGGGTCTCTGGCCACTCTCAGCCACTTCTTCACCCCTCCCAAGACTAGAGAAAACTTTCCTCACTCTTCCACACTACTTCAGGGGCCAGGAAACTTGATGATAATGGGCTGTAAACTCTTCTCTGCTCATGCAAACCACTCCACCATTTTTAATCTACTGGGAACTCCATTGGTGCAGGGGGCCCTGGATCTAAGTGGCTTTCTGTTCTCTCAGACTTCACCTAGGAAGAAAATCACAAGCATCCCTGCCTTGGAACTTTCCTCTAGACTTACCTGGGCTTTCCATTGTCTAATCCCTGCCAAGGACTCATCCCAGGAGGTGTGGGATTCCTTCTCCAACACCCACCAGCTGTGGTGATAGCCCCTCCCTCTAATTCACCTCCTACTACCAACCGATTGAACTTTTCTGTCTTTCTAATCAGTAAAATTTGCCACTTAAAAAAAATAAACTTCAGGCCGGGCGCGGTGGCTCATGCCTGTAATCCCAGCACTTTGAGAGGCCTAGACAGGCGGATCATGAGGTCAGGAGATAGAGACCATCCTGGCTAACACGGTGAAACCCCACCTCTACTAAAAACACAACAAATTAGCCAGGCATGGTGGCGGGTGCCTGTAGTCCCAGCTACTCGGGAGGCTGAGGCAGGAGAATGGCATGAACCCAGGAGGCAGAGCTTGCAGTGAGCTGAGATCGCACCACTGCAGTCCAGCCTGGGCGACAAAGCGAGACTCCGTCTCAAAAAAATAAATAAATAAATAAACTTCAGCTACTTCCAAATTATTTGGATCATATACCTTGATCATTCATTTGTTTATCAAATATGTATTGAGAATCTAGGTGTTAAGTATGTTCTAAGCACTTAGGAAGAAGCTCTACACTCATGAAGCTTACATGCTAGAGGGAAGAGATGAACTAGAAACAAAAAATATGATACTTATTATTACACAATTACAATTAGCATGTGTATGATAAGATTATAGAGCAGATGTATTGATTAAATTGTGTATTAGAAGATGGTATGTGCTGTGGGGAAAAAATCCCAATGCTAAAGGCTGAACTCAAACCAATAAATGAGATTCTGTAGGTTGGGGGCCATGGCGTTGGTATTTTTTTAAAAGCTCCCCACTTTTAATGTGCAGCCAGACTTGAGAACCTCTGCCTTATGTCCATGAAAGCTATCACTATTGCTCTGTGGGAGTTCTTTTGTTTTATTTATTCATTAATTCATTCAATAAACATTTAGTGAGCACCTACTATTTTCTGTCATTGCTCTAAACACTGGAGATAAATCAATGAAGGAAAGAAAGTCCTTACTCTCATGCTGTTCACATACCAGAAGATTATTTTTTCCTTCAATATCTCATTTAATTCTCAAAACCTATGTGTGCAGTGATCATTATTAGCCCTATTTCCCAGGTGAGGAAACTGAGCCTTGATCAAGTTCAGAAACTACTAAGTGACAGAGCCAGGACTCACACACAGGTCTGGAGGACTCAGGAGACCTCTCTCATAATAGCATTTCCCAGGGAAAGGCCTTTATTCATGCTTTTTTCATTTTATTTTCAGTGCTTCATGATGGGTCTGTTTCATGATGTAATTTAATGGATTAAATTTGAACAGCTGAAAATTGTGTAACTGATTACATTCAGCTTCCTTCACAAATTGCTAATTTGATTCACACCTGCTGATGTGACACCTGGAGGGAGTAGAAGTGGGTGGGTGGTTAGGCCTCTCCCACATATGTGCTAACTAATTGGGTAAAATAAAGGTTATTTTAAAATCTCAAATGGGCCATGACTTGTGATTAGGCAGACCACGTAGCTATCATTGGCTTACCTGTTGGAAACCTGGAAATTATTTTAATCAAACCTAGTGAATTCTGAAATCAATTTTTATTAAATCCCTCTATATATGAGATCATATATTTATAGGACATTCTAACTTTTGATCAGCACTTCATATTCAGTACAACTGTGAGTTATTTTAAAGACACATTCTGTTATGAGCTCAACTGTGTCAGCCTTCTCTCCATAATTCACATGTTGAAGCTCTAACTTCCAGTACCTCAGAATGTGACTGTATTTGGAGATAGGGCCCTTCACTTAAAAGCCTCTAAGGCCCCAAATCTATCTCCAAATACAGTCACATTCTGATTCAGTTAAAATGATTAAGTCACATTCTGATTAAGTTAAGGTGAGGCCATTAGGCTGGGTCCTAATCCAATCTGGCTGCTGACCTTATAAGAAGAGGAAATTTAGAAACACAAAGACACCAGTAATGTGTGTGCACAAAGACCATGTGAGGACACAGTGAGAAGGTGGCCATCTGCAAGCCAAGGAGAGAGGCATCAGGAGAAACCAGACCTGCTGACACCTTGGTCTTGAACTTCTGGCCACCAGAACTGTGAGAAAATAAATTTCTGTAGTTTAAGCCACCCAGTCTGTGGTATTTTGTTATGGCAGCCCCAGAAACTAATACACATGCATAATACATTTAATTCAACAAAAAATTACCACTCTATACCTGACATAAAACTGTCCTGTTGAGAGATCTCATGGCCCTGTATTCAAGGAATTTGCAGTCTTTTAGCAAGACATACACATGGATGAGACATTTAGAGAATAATAAGAGGTCCAAGGCCCAAAAGAGCAGGAGAGAAAGTAAGTCCTACTCCAAAAGGGTCAAAGCCAAGATAGACTGGCATGGGTCACAGAAAGAATAGAGTTTGAAAAGCAGGGAAGTGTCAGGTAGGGAGGGGAGGTGGAATGAACAATAGTATGCATTTGATCCTGCAATCCCACTACTGAGTATCCACCCAAAGGAAAAATCAATATGTCAAAGGGATACCAGCACTTACATGTTTATCACAACACTATTCACAATATCTAGAATAGAGAATCAACTTAAGTGTCCATCAGTAGATGAATGGACAAAGAAAATATGGTATATATACACAATGGAATACGATTTGGCCATAAAAAAAAAGAAATCATGTCATTTGTAGCAACAATGACGGAACTTGAGGTCATTATCTTAAGCAAAATAATCCAGGCACAAAAGACAAATATCACATGTTTTACTTACATGTTGAAGCCAAAAGGTTGATCTCATGGAGGTAGAGAGTGGTAATACAGATAACAGAGACTGGGAAGGGCCAGCAGAGGGGCAGGGGAAAGGAGAGCACAGGAGAAGCGAAGTCAGTTAAAGGATATGAATATATAGTAACATAAAAGGAATCAATTCAATATTTGATGGCAGAGTAGGATGACTATACTTCACAAAATTATATTGCACTACAGTGAGGAACACCCTGAACACTCTGATGTGATCTCTATGCATTATATGCATGTAACACATTTTCTCATATACTCCATAAATTCTCACAAATAAAAAAAGAAAGAAAAGGGTGAGCTGAAAATAAAAAATAAAATATAGTTGAAGAGTATGTGTTTTGGAGCAGTCACTGCCACTTACTGGATATGTGACCCTCAGCAATTGTCCTCACCCGGAATGTCAGGTGCACACTTGGTGGGGTGTGGTGAAGCTTCACCATGACACTGCCACAGGAGCAATTCACTAGCATGCATTAAGCACTCCATAAATGTACTAGAATTATGGGACGACAGTGAGGAGAAACTCAGAAATCAAAGAAAACCTGGGAAATAATGAAGGATAAGGGATGTCCTTGGTTGAAGATTTGAGACTAACCTAAATCCTCATGGTAAAAAGGATTTTTTTCTAAAAAGAATATTTTGCTTCCAAATTGACAATACATCAATATAATAATATTAAGCTGACATTTGCAGAGCACTCTGTGCCCAGGCACTGTTTTAAACACTTTGTGTGTATTAACTGTTATATACTCATTGCAGCACTAGTCACAATATCTAAGATATGGAATCAACCTAAGTGTCCGTCAACAGATAAATTGTCAAAGGAGGTAGGTAGGTCTGATCATAATTATTCTCACTTTATAGATGAAGAAACTGAGCTGGAAAAAGTTGAAGTAACTGGCCAGAATTGCACAGTTAGTAATATTCAAGCACGGGCGATCCTGCCCCAGAGCCACCACTCCATCCACACATTCATACCCATATTCTCCTCATATCACATGCGACATTCTGTACTGCCAAGCCCTTAGAACCCTCTTGATTTAGTAAGAAGGAAACTGAGGCACAGAGAGGGGTCTTGACTAAGTTACCCAAAATTGCATAGCAGGCAAGTGGCAAAGCCAGAACTTGGAATCCTGCTTGCAGCCCCATGCCCTTCTCTGCTCTTCCCTGACTCTCTTTTCAGAATGTGTAAAACTGGGAACTTTCAGAAACTGTTATCTGGGGGAGAATACATATTCTAAGAACTTCCCAAAGAATTCTGTTGCCTTTCACCAAACTCTGGGTACTTCCTACTTCTCCATGTGACTCAGTGAGCATTAGAACAAAAAAAAAGAAAGAAAGAAAGAAGTTTTCAAAATATAAATTCTGCAATTACAGGGAGAAAAAGAAATTTTAAATACAGTTTTTCTTATGTATGTATAATAAAAGCTAATGTTTACTAAGGCCTTGACATACGCTGAGCACATTAAGTGCATATGTGCATATTTTCATTTAACTCTCACACCAACCCTCACAGATAGATGCCATTATTATGCCCATGTTAGAGATGGCATCGAGGTGAAATAACCTGTCCAAGTCTTAAAGGTTGCCAATGGCAAAGCACGGAGACTCATGAGTGAAGCAGGTCTGTCAGACCTCAGTGCACACACTCCTCACTCCACACTTTACTATCTCAAACTCAGTCTCCTGTGTACTTCCTTCCACTCATGTATTCCACCTCCACTCTTTTTTTTTCTTTTTTTTTTTTTGAGACAGAGTCTTACTGTGTCACCCAGGATAGAGTGCAGTGGCACAATCTCAGCTCTCTGCAACCTCTGCCTCCTGGTTCAAGCAATTCTCATGCCTCAATACTCATCCTGAGTAGCCGGGACCACAGATACGCCGCCACCACACCCAGCTAATTTTTTGTATTTTTAGTAGAGACGGGGTTTCACCATGTTGGCCAGGCTGGTTTTGAACTCCTGGATGGGCTCAGTGGCTCATGCCTGTAATCCCAGCACTTTGGGAGGCTGAGGTGGGTGTATCACTTGAGGCTAGGAGGGGATTACAGGTGTGAGCCATTGTGTCCAGCCCCACCTCCACTCTTGAATGCCTTCCCCCTCCCTTTCTAAATCCTAATCATGTTCAAAGCACCAGTTCCCATCTTCCCTGCCACACCTGCAATTCTGTACACCAGAACACAGGCATCAGAACCACCTAGAGTGGCTGGTAAAAATGAAGGCTCTTATGCCCCACCCCTAATTCAGTGGATTATAAGGTAGGAGAGTGGGGCTCAAGTCTGCATTTTAACAAGGTCACTGGGGGATGCTGAAGTCCATCAGTGTTTGAGCAACTGGCCCACATTACAGTGCATGAAATTTGTATACTAATTGGAGGCATTTGGAGTCTGGCAAGAATTGTACTAGCTCCAAGTAGGTTCAGTCACAAAGACAGCTGTTTGGCATTTTCCATAAACGCAAGATTACAGATGCCCATTGTGCTCATAGGTTACCCAACCAAAGCTGGGTTATCCATCATATGGCTTCACTAGGGAACTAGTTGAGCCTTGGTACTACTAACTAAAGAAACATTAGGTACAGAACACAAAGAAAGAGAGAACATGGTGGCTTGTAAAACACTGAATTATCCTGGGGTTCATATTTACTACATATTTAGGAGTCAAAAAGTATCCATGCTCTTCTGGTGTTTCCACTTAAAACATAACGATGTGCAGTATAAGAAAGAAAAATGGATACCAGACATTTAAATCAAGCTCTGTAAGAAGCCACTCCTAAAAGCCAGGTGGCTAATTCAAATTAGAACACATTTTGTGTCTTTTCTGAATAACAAGGAGGAGCAGAAAAGACACATTTTCAATGACATTTATAAAGCATTGATTTCCTTTTCTCTCTAACCCAGGGATGCTTCATTCACTTCAGAGATAACACCCTGAATATGAACGTGATTAACAGTGATGATTTGGTAAGAGGTATGTTTAGAGCAAAGCAGCTTCTTCAGCGTTAACCAGCATTTATTGAGCACCTACTATCTATAGGGCATACAATGAAATGGAGGTTTGAAAAATATTTAGGTTCTAGCCATGGAGACCTAAGGGTAACAGTACCTAGGAAGAATGAAAGAATGATTACACTGAGTCCTAGAGCAGACCTGGAGTGCTTAAGGAACTTGTACATTTAGTCTACCCAAAAGAATCATAAAAACACTAGAACATAGGTTTTCCTTAAGTGCCACATCAACTAGCAGGGTTTGGTGGGCAGGAACTACATTCCCCTGGCTGTCCTCCTAGCTCTCCAGAGCAACATACTTGAACAAACAGTTCCTGGCCCAGTCTATGGCTCTGGCTAATTTGAGAAAGAAAAAAAAATTCCATGCACCCTCTGTTATACTTTTAAAATTATTATCTATTTAAAAATATATATTGTTGAAAGGTATTATAAATTCAATGTGATCTTAAAATAAGTTGTATTAAACATAGCAGTATCTACATTCTACATATATCTAAAAATAGTTAAATTGTGTGAGGCTGGGTGCAGTGGTTGACACCTGTAATCCTAATATTTTGGGAGGCTGAGGTGGGAGGATCCCTTGAGGCCTGGAGTTCAAGACCAGCCTGGGCAACTTGTCTCTCCAAAAAATTTTTTAAGGCTGGACACAGTGTCACACGCTGGTAGCCCCAGCTACTTGGGAGGCTGAGGCAAAAGGATTCCTTGAGCCTAGGAACTTGAGGCTGCAGTGAGCCAAGACTGTGCTATTGGACTCCAGTCTGGGTGACAGAGTGACCCTGTCTCTAAAAAGTGTGGTTTATTCGGTCCACAGGCAATGCTTCGTGCACTTAGGAATCTGAAGAACACTTTAATACTTTCGGCTGGGCGCGGTGGCTCACGCCTGTAATCCCAGCACTTTGGGAGGCCAAGGCGGGAGCATCACAATGTCAGGAGATCGAGACCATCCTGGCCAACACAGTGAAACCCCGTCTCTACTAAAAATACAAAAAATTTGCTGGGCGTGGTGGCAGGCGCCTGTAGTCCCAGCTACTCGGGAGGCTGAGGAAGGAGAATGGCGTGAACCCGGGAGGCGGAGCTTGCAGTGAGCCGAGATGGCGCCACGGTAGTCCAGCCTGGGCGACAGAGCGAGACTCTGTCTCAAAAAAAAAAAAAACTTTCAAGGGCCCAGAGTAAAGACCTGCATCTCAGAAGGTGACATCTCTTGTTCCAGCCTTTAATCTCCAAGGTTTTCCTCCCAGACTCTACTTAACTAGGTCTGTGGAAAGAAGTCCCCAGTGCCCTGGTGAAAGCAGAGAGGTTAGACCAGTCAGGAAAAGGGAAACTAATGTTGGATTTCTTCAGATGGTTGACAGCAGCATTTTTGAAAGCTGTCGGTGTCTTCACCGGGTTGAGGATTGGAGACTGAGCCTGGACTGTCTCGGAGCAACCACTTGATTCTCTTTGAAGACGTGATTTCACCTCAGAAGACACCTTGACTGCCATAACGTGGAGAGTTGTAAAAGGGTGAAGCAAAAAAAAAAAAAAAGCGTTATCAGGCAGGTCATAAATGTCCAATTCTCTCTAAGGGAGGCAAGTATTGTCCTTAGGAATATTTACCTTATGAAACTGTAGGCAGCAGAGAAGTGGTTTGAATCAGATCATTCTTAAGGTTTATTCCTCAAAAGTCAAACATGATTTCAGTTTGGGGTCATCCACCAAGCATGAAGGTTGTGGATAACAGTATTATTAATATTCCATAAATTCTTTATACAGTACTCAGTGGAAAATCATCATTTGTAATATTTATCTGGTGCTTGAATGAGAACATGTGATAATATGACAATTCAATTTTCTACTTTGACATTTCAAATATGACCAAGTCATGATAATCAATCGGTAATACATTTATCATCCACATGAAGCCAATTATGCACCAATAATCAGTGAAATTTTGAACTTGTAACCTAGACCTGTGTGCAGTAACCGACAGTGAAGGTGGAGACATTTGCTGTAATTGTGCTGCTACTGCTTCTAACAAAATGTTTTATACCCGAAAGGGCAGGCAGTGCTTTTAAACCCTCCATTCCAGTCAGGCTCTTTATTACAAATTGCCTTTTGAATCATAAGCTCTTTAGAAGGTCAGTGTGAGGTGCAGTCATAGAAGATGGCATGAGTCCATGACTCTGGAGTCGACTAGACTCTGGTTCAAATCCTGGCTCTGCAGTTATTAATCAAGTAACCTTGAGCAAGAGATTTAAGCTCTCTAAGCCTCAGTTTCTCCATCTATAAGGGGGATGGTCATAACTACCTTGAGGGGCTATGGAAAGGTTCGCCGTGATGTAGGGCACATGGTGCACAATAAACAGTAACTATCATAACCAAAAGAATGTAACCAAAGCTTAAAAACTGAGATCATGTTTTTAAAAGAATAATTTTTAAACTTCTTATCTAGGCTGGGCACAGTGACTCACACCTGTAATCCCAGCACTTTGGGAGGCTAAGGCAGGCAGATCACCTGAGGTCAGGCGCTTGAGACCAGCCTAGCCAACATGGTGAAACCCCATCTCTACTAAAAATACAAAAACTAGCCGGGCATGGTGATGGGCACCTATAATCCCAGCTACTCGGGAGGCTGAGGCAGGAGAATCACTTGAACCCAGGAGGGGGAGGTTGCAGTGAGCCGAGATCATGCCATTGCACTCTAGCCTGGGCAAAAAGAGCCAAACTCCATCTCAAAAAAAAAAAAAAAAACTTCCTATATAGATGAATTAATGTTAAGAGAAATATTTAAAATGTAGCACCCATTATAATCATGTATCTTTTAAAATATTCTGATTACTAGACAACAATTATATGCACTATTTTAATAATATCATAAAATGGTTGCACTTTGTTCTTTGTTTATTGCATTCTGAAATCCCATGTTAGAATTATAGGCATATAAACCAAGGCTATTAAGAATGCCTGGTAAAAGCACTTACTGATGCATCATTTAGCCTGTATTTTGTCTTTGGAAGAGAGAAATCCAAATGGCTGCTTCTTTCAAATGTCACCCACATACATACTGTTCATTCGAGATCATCTAAATTGTGGGTGCGTGTGTGTGCATTTTAACTCAACTTTCCATGGCACCCCACAGAGAGTTTCCATCCTCTATGAGACAATTGAGAACACCATCTGGGACAATTGAGAATACCGTCTGGGACTCAGATGAATTATGATGTTGCCAATATGCATGATACGCATCACTATAGGAGGCTTCCCATGAGCCTCTTCTCTGGTCCCAAACAGTGGGCCTCAGACCTCATGGGACTGCAGAGTTATTGCCAGAGATCCTTGAATCACTATGAGCACAGTCATTCACTGTGTGCAGACTACATACAGCATATTATCACACACAGATGCGTGTTTCAGATATCTATTACTGTGTAGCAACCCCCCCACCCACGAGAAGCCAAAAAAAAATGTATTCTTCTCTTCTAATTCTGTGGGTGGATTGGTGGTTCCACTGCTCCACATGGTACTGGCTGAAGTGCTAGGATGTCAACAGTCATCTGGGGACTTGGCTGGGCTGGAACATTCAAGATGTCATGCTCGTACAATTGCCTATTTTTGGCTCTTGGTGGAAAGCTCAGCTGAGGCTGTCAACCACAACACCTATATGTGAAATTTCTACGTACATGGGGCTTCTCAGAGTGGCTAGGTTGCAAAAGATAGCACCCAAAACGGACGTATTTTTAAAAGGCAGAGAGAGGCAGCAAGGCTTCTTATGCCCTAGCCTTGGAAACCACACAGTGTCATTCTGTTGCGCAAAGCACTCACAGGACCAGCCTGTGATTCAAGCAGAGGGCAATTAGACCTCACTTCTCAATGAGAGTTCTGCTGTTTTCCATGTGTCTTTCAATGTGTAATTGACAAAATACAAATTTATTGAAGGGCATATTGGATTTTTAGTAAATGTCAATCATTAAATATTTTTTCAACCAACTCATAAAAGTGTAAAAGCAATTTAACAAGATGATTAAGCATTCAGGCTATGCAGTTAGATGGGTCTGAATTTAAATCCCTATACCTATTGGCTGTGTAACCAGGAGAACATCACTAAGCCTCAATTTCTCCACATCCAAATCAGCAATAGAAACAGAATTCCCAGCGCAGTTCTAAAGATTGCATAAAAAAATGCGTGGTAGATGCTTAGCACTCAAGATAATTAGCTCTTGTAGTTGATGTGATGCCAGGAGGCTGCTCCTGCTGACCATTCTTCCTCCTCTACCTGCCTCCCTGACCCCATCCTTCCCCTCACTTCATCTGATGTTTACATGAACCAATGGGATGGCTACAATGCCCGACATGTGCTGTGGCTGGAAAGCGTCTATAGCTAGAAACTCACTGGAAAGATCTATTTTAGCACTTGCTTATGCATATTTAATAACGACAAACATAATTTAAGGGGCAAAATATTGATATAAGAAAAGGGAAAAATTTAAAAAGTAGCCCTACTATAATCAAGTTTTTTTTGTTCGTTTGTTTGTTCATTTGTTTGAGATGGAGTCTCGCTCTGTCACCCAGGCTGAAGTGCGGTGGCACCATCTCGGCTCACTGCAACCTCCGCCTCCCAGGTTCAAGCAACTCTCCTGCCTCAGCCTCCCAAGTACCTGGGACTACAGCTAATTTTGGGGGCTAATTTTTTGTATTTTAGTAGAGATGGGGTTTCACCGTGTTGCCCAGGCTGTTCGCGAACTCCTGAGCTCAGGCAATCCACCCACCTCGGACTCCCAAAGTGCTGGGATTACAGCCATGAGCCACCGCGCCCGGTCATAATCAAGTATTTTTTAAAAACTTTTCTTAGACCCCATTGCCTGACAAAGAAGTCAGGAGCTAATCCCTACTTAGTTTAGTAATCACAAGTGATGACTTAGTTCTGGCCTACTTGCCATGTTTCTTGGGACAAAACTGACTGAGCAGCAGAATCCAAGGACTGTGGTGCATAAAGAGTTAAAAGTAGTATCTGAGTGCACAGCAGTTAGATCAGGTCTCAAGCCAAGGAAAGCAGGGCAACACAGAGCAAATAACCAGGAACCAAAAGAATCAGCCTGTGTGCTTAGGGTAACAAGCAAGAGCAGATTAATTAAATGGGGTAGTGGGGACAGGTAGGAAATCCAACTGGATGGAAGCCAAAGTTCAAATCTCAGAAGCATCAGAAGGTCACAGAAAGAATTCTGCAGCTTCCCTGGGGCTGTTCCCCTTACTGTCTGTTCCAAGCAACTCTTTCTCACCTGGACAGGAAAATGGCCCTGTGTAGCTTCTGATCCAAGTTCAGTCCAATCTAGCCCAAGTTTAGCCCAGTGAAGTTCGTGGTAACCTGAGAGCTTAATGCAGATTTTAAAGTGAGAATTTTGCTCAATTCAAATATTTTCTCAGAAGGAAGTTCTTTGGCCCTGGGCTATTCCAGTGACTATTTCATCAAGAGTGAACTGGCTCTGCCTACAAAATGTATGAGGTTTCTCCTCCATATATGGAAGCCAACAAGAGTTATCCACGTGAGAGAAGCTGTGGAATCTTGCTCTGTCACCCAGGCTGGAATGCAATGCAGTGGCATGATCTTAGCTCACTGCAACCACCACCTCCTGGGTTCAAGCAATTCTCCTGTCTCAGCCTCCTGAGTAGCTGGGACTACAGGCACATGCCACCATGCCTGGCTAATTTTTGTATTTTTAGTAGAGACGAGGTTTCACCATATTGGTCAGGCTGGTCTCAAACTCCTGACATCAGGTGATCTGCCCACCTTGGCCTCCCAAAGTGCTGGGATTACAGGTGTAAGCCACCATGCCCAGCCTGAAATCTACTTTATAAAGTGTTTTGGAACCCCTGAGGGTGAAAATATTTATAAAAGTTAAATGAACAGGCCTCCCTCTGGGAGACACACCTCTGGCATGTCACGGTAAAGGTAAAATAGAGGTAAAACAAGGTTCTAACAAAGCTCTCCTGGTGTCCCCAACATAAAGCCTTTTTTAAATGCTGCTGGAAGGATCTGCCTACTTCTGCATTCCACACTGCAGTAGGTGTTGTTATATATTAAGACCCCAATGAACAAAGCATTTTCAGTAATGGTATTTCTCCCAGTCCTTTGTCTATACATACAAATTTGCTGAGCTGCCTGTATTTATCATCCCCATGTTTGGTGCTATATATTAATAATGTTGAACAACAGATTTATAGACAAGGCATTAGACACTGAAATTAGACTCACACTAAGACTTTCACATGTTACTGCACTATTTGTTATACTTTTGAGAGCAACTTTTATATGCCAACTCTTTCTTAATTTATAAGCTAGAAGAGAGAGCCATCATTTTATATTCCTGGTGGTACATTTTATATTCTGTCAGTACCACCAAACAAGAAACAGCTTGCTAGGACTCCAGGTCCCTTGGAGAATTCCTCCAAAGCACTGATAGTCAGGGAAGCCCTCTAGTCACTACTCTGACATGTATTGCTTATATATTGAATTTTTGCTTAAGCTCAAGAGATTGTAGTTGGATGATTGAATGGCTCAATGGAATCTCATTGCTTTTTGCCCCCTCTCTCTGAGGGAGATGCTTTTCCAAAAAGCCTCATTGGCTAGACTACGTTTCCACTGAAAAGAAGGGTTTCCCTTCTCTAATCCATGATACAAGCCTGCTAGTAATCCTTTGATGATATTCAAATGGCTATCCCACACCTTCAGGTAGCCATTTACTGCTTAAAGCCATTGTATCACAGAAAACTTGGTTTATATCTGTTGGTTTCTATTTAAATTCCACTGACTCCACCCTGCCTACTACTTACATTTAAATATGCATTTAATTGGATGGGAGTTTAGTCAAGCAAAGGTGGCAGATCTGTACCCGTCAGGCCATGTGGAATTGACTGTCACTCATTAAAGTTTTCCTTAAGATAAAGATCTAAATCTATTTCATTTCCTTACTCAGTATCACTAAAGTAAATAGGACTAAGACACGGGTATTAAAGGAGATTTCCCAGCCAAGAACATTGACAGCTGAAATATAATCAGTTTATAAGATTTATAATGCTATTGACTTTCCTTTTGCACCATAAATTTCACTGCTGACTCTGCCTGGGTTTTATTATAATATCATATCATATTAGGAAGATCAGCTTTGCTGTTGATGAATGAAAATCACTGATATGAAAAAAAATTCCCATTATCAGCTCATCACCTAATCATATTAGCATCTTTGTATCCTATTATCAACTTTTTTATATAAAATAACATTTCCTAATGACAGGGATTTCACTAATGCTATATGAGTGTTGCTAATATCATTTGAGGGTTCTCATCATGCATGTCCTACTTGAAGGCAGAGTATATTTGTTTTCTACACAGACTTTGAAAATTGCAAATAGTGTTTAGCAATTCAGGCAAAAAATTATGTTTTGTGAAAAACTATCCTCTTGATTAGCATTGAAGGCCCTTCACAATTTTGTCCCAACCTTTGATTGATAGTGTGACTCACAAATTTGAAGAAAGTTATAACAGATAGAAAAAAAAAACACTGCAAACCTGCTGAATGCAAAGTAGAATATATTTAACTTATTTAGTTATCACTCATACTAGTTTCAAAGTCAAAGCACAGTAAAGTTCAGCCAAATTAATTCTTATGTGAAACCTTGAATGTTTTATACCAAGTGTTTGTCAATGTCATCAAGTAAGAGGGTTTTTTACCTACTTTTTAGCGAATGCCCAACTTTCTCAAAATGAATTGAAACTTGGTTTAAAAACAGCACCTTTGTGAAATTCATTTTTTAGAATGTGATCGAGTCATTGGAGTTGGTGGCTATATCTGCAAGATGCTGAACCAGCCAATCACCACAGCAATTCAGTTTGACAACCAGTCAATGCAGTGAGAAAATCAATTTCATCAGCTCATTGAACTGAACTGATGCCTGTGGACACATGCAAATCAAAGGCCCTGTGTGGCTTCCTCTCACTGCTAAGGCAGCTGCTTCTCTCTTACCATGGTGGGAAAAGGTTCCAACCCAGCTAGAATTCCCACAAAAGGGAAGCTTGGTTCTTTTGTGTATTTTTAAGCTCCCCTGGCATCTGACACCAAGCTAAGAGACACTTGCTAGGCAGCACCAGATATCTCTCCCAACCAACTCCAGCCCAGGGCTCAGGAGCACAATCCAGACTCCTTGGTGCTGTTCCCTGCCTACCCTGCTCATTTCCTGTAGAATTCAGGATTCACTTTTGGCTCTGCTGTGAGAGTATAATCTCTCTGTTTCACAAAATGACAGACAGAACAACTGCTGTCCAAAATTTCTTCCAAGGAGCTTTTTTTTTTTTTTTTTTTGAGACAGAGTGCCACTCTGTCACCCCAGCTGGAGTACAGTGGCACAATCACAGCTCACTGCAGCCTTGAATCCCTGGGCTCAAGCAATCCTCTCTCATCTCAGTCCCCCCTGTAGCTGGGATTACAGGCATGCACCACCATGCCCAGCTAATTTTTTTTTAAATTTTTTGTAGAGATGGGGTCTCACAATGTTGCCCAGGCTAAAAAGGAGCTTATTTAAAAGGTTCTAATTACAGAGTCTCATACCTCGAAGGTCAGCCAGGAGATTCCAGGATTCCTAGAATGGTTAGATAATATAACTTGCCTGCTCTGTGGACCCTCCTTATATGTCTCTCACTGACATGTGAGTCCTTGGAATGAAGAGACCATGTCATTATAAGCCATAAAATGAGTGGCAGAGAATTCAAAGAGCTGAGGAATCAAAAAAGAAAAAAAAACTGGCAGATCACAGAGTTTATTAAATATTGAATGGCTAGATTAATTAATTAATTAATTAAAAGTAATGGATCTCAAACTTTAGTTGGCATTTTTTTCTTTTCTTTTCTTTTTTGAGATGGAGTCTTGCTCTGTCACCCAGGCTGGAGTGCAGTGGCGTGATCTTGGCTCACTGCAACCTCTGCCTCCCGGGTTCAAGTGATTTCTCAGCCTCCTGAATAGCTGGGATTACAGGCACATGCCACCCCTTACAGACAGGGTTTCGCCATGTTGGCCAGACTAGTCTTGAACTTCTGACCTCAGGTGATCTGCCTGCCTCGGCCTCCCAAAGTGCTGGGATTACAGGCGTGAGCCACCTTGCCCTGACTAGTTAGCATTTTTTTTTAATCATCTGAAATCTTTTTAAATACAGATTCCTGGACTCCACCACCCCCAAAATCTTATCTGAGAATAAGAATTTTTGGATTGAGTGCAGGTATCTGAATTTTAACAAATAGCCTAACTGACATACTTTGATAAGTATCAGTTGTCTTCCACCAATCTGACCCATCTCTTACTTCAAACAAACAAACAAAAATAGACTATACAAATGTTTGGTACAAGCCAAATTTTGCACCAAAATTTCTGCTGCAAGTATCTATTTTTGCTGTTGTTTCGATGCATTACTTATTTAAGCCTAGAATAGTCAAGCATTTAAAGCATATGTCCAGCCCTGAGTTCCACTGGAAGTTAGTTGGGAAGGCATCCCCAGTGAATGTGTGAAAATATTTTCACACAGAATATCAGAAAGTCTTCATAAATGTCTCCCTTTAGTTGATTTTTTTTTTTTGAGACAGAGTCTCACTGTGTCGCCCAGGCTGGAGTACAGTGGCACAATCTCAGCTCACTGCAACCTCCATCTCTAGGGTTCAAAGGATTCTTGTGCCTCAGCCTCCTGAGTAGCTGGGACTACAGGTGCGCCACCACGCCTGGCTGATTTTTGTATTTTTAGTAGAGACGGGGTTTCACCATGTTGGCCAGGCTTGTCTCGAACTCCTGGCCTCAAGTGATCTGCCCGCCTTGTCTTCCAAAAGTTCGGGGATTACAGGCGTGAGCCACTGCGCCCAGCCTTAGTTGGCTTTTTGAGTTACCTCTGCATTGGCATATTTCCAGATGTACAGCAGAAGAAAACTGCCCACCTTTAGGAAGAGGTGAGAGGAGTCACAGGGAAGCCTAGTTACACTGTGAGGTGAGTGAGCAGCAGAGAGTGAGAGGAAGCAAGCTGAAACCAGGTGGGAGCAAGACAGTGTAGCCAAGATGAGGAAGCTAAAAATGTCACTCCTGCAGCTTGCTCAGCTCCTCCTAGCAAAAGGAGTTGCTCCCTGTCCGTGCCCCTATTCTGATGTGGATATGTCTCTATTACAGAGTTTTTTACAGCAAAGTGTACTTCACTGTCTCTCCCGGGCAGTAAGCTCTTTCCAGATGGGGCTGTGGCTGACAGTATCATGGTTAAAAGCTTGTTCTCCAGGCAGACCCCAAATTGAAATCCAGATCTGCCACTTATTGGCTGTGAGAGCTTGGCAACTTATCCTCCTAACCTCAGCTTTCTCATCTGCAAAATGGACACAATAATAACTCCCCTAGAGGGACGGTTGCATGGATTAAGTGAGATAATCCACATAAACTTCTTAGCAAGCTTTCACTGTAAGTGTTTAATAAATGTTAGTTCTTATAAATTATTATTTGACATGGTGGATCATGTGATCCACCTACCTCAGCCTCCCAAAGTGCTGGGATTACAGATGTGCTGCCACCGCATCCTGCCAAAAGTTAATATTTTGAGTTTCTTGTACTGACTGGGGACACTGTTAGGAGCAGGGTTTAAGAGTCTGTTTAAAACTCTCCAGGGAGCACAGGTGTCCCCTAGGCTCCCTCCAACCTGAGGAAAAGGGGCTTTGATGAGGGTGTAGGGCTAAAGGGGTTTCCAGGGATACACCTGGGCTGTAAGGCTCCAGGGCAGGGGTGTGGGAATGGTGGTGGGGCCAGCAGGTTACAGCCTCAGGGCTGACTGCTACTCTCCCCTGCTAGCCTGTGAGGCTGGTGTCATAGGAAGGCTCGAGCTGCTTCCAAGTTGGTCCAAGTTACTTGGAGGAACTCTTGCCCTCTGATGTCTAGGGGCTGGGTAACAACAGAATTTATTATCCAAACCTGGACATGAGTGGGAAAGGGTCTGTTATGAATAATTACACAGGACCGGCCCAGGCAAACCAAGATGGGGGCCACCCTACCTATGAATGTGGTTTAGGGAAGACCTTTGTGATGAATGAAATGGAAATGAGGACCTCTGGCACCCATCCTACCACAGCCAGCCTCAGCTCCAGCTGGGCACCTGAGGAGGATGGAAGACAAGGCCAGTCAAGGGCTCACTGCTGATGAGTCTAAGTATTTGCTGAAAGCCTTATGTGAAATGCCTAATCCTGTTGCACTTGGACCAGAAGCCCAGGCTGGGAGACCCCTCATGGCCTCTTCCCTGGGTCCACTCTTCTCTTAGTTCTTGGGGTTTCACCACGCTGTGGAAAGATGTAAAGAAAAAGGAAGGCCAGGCATGGTGGCTCACACCTGTAATCCCAGCACTGGTGTGAGCTGAGTTGGGAGGGTTGCTTGAGCCCAGGAGTTTTGAGACCAGCCTGGGCAACAGGGCAAAACACCGAGTCTACAAAAACTACAAAAAAATTTAGCTGGGTGTGGTCATGCACGCCTGTAGTCTCAGCTATTCAGGAGGCTGAGATGGGAGAATCACCTGAGCCCATGAAGTCGAGGCTGCAGTGAGCCATGATTGCACCACTGCACTCCAGCCTGGGTGACAGAGCAAGACCCCAGCTCAAAAAAAAAAAAGGAATAAAAGAAAAATGAAGCCAAGAAAAAGAGGACCAAGAGAAGGGTCTTCCCTAAACCACATTCATAGGTAGGGTGGCCCCCATCTTGGTTTGCCTGGGCCGGTCCTGTGTAATTATTCATAACAGACCCTTTCCCACTCATGTCCAGGTTTGGATAATAAATTCTGTTGTTATCCAGCACCCAGACATCAGAGGGCAAGAGTTCCTCCAAGTAACTTGGACCAACTTGGAAGCAGCTCGAGCCTTCCTATGACACCAGCCTCACAGGCTAGCAGGGGAGAGTAGCAGTCAGCCCTGAGGCTGTAACCTGCTGGCCCCACCACCATTCTTACACCCCTGCCCTGGAGCCTTACAGCCCAGGTGTATCCCTGGAAACCCCTTTAGCCCTACACCCTCATCAAAGCCCCTTTTCCTCAGGTTGGAGGGAGCCTAGGGGACACCTGTGCTCCCTGGAGAGTTTTAAACAGACTCTTAAACCCTGCTCCTAACAGTGTCCCCAGTCAGTACAAGAAACTCAAAATATTAACTTTTGGCAGGATGCGGTGGCAGCACATCTGTAATCTCAGCACTTTGGGAGGCCGAGGCGAATGGATCACATGAGGCCAGGAGTTCGAGACCAGCCTGGGCAACATGGTGAAACCCCGTCTCTACTAAAAATACAAAAATTAGCCAGGCATGGAAGCACACACCTGTAATCTCAGCTGCTCGGAAGGCTGAGCTGGGAGAATCGATTGAACCCAAGAGGCAGAGGTTTCAGTGAGCCAAGATCACACCACTGCACTCCAGCCTGGGAGACGGGACAAGACTCTATCTCAAAAAACAAACAAACAAACAAACAAACAAACAGAAAACCACAGCTTTTACTTTCCATGGATTTAAGAGCTAATTTGTTTTTTTATAGCTCCAAAACTCTTGGGTGAGGGATAAAACAGTATTTAACCAGCTATTGATTGTCCAGCAGTCACAGGATATTAAAGGTACAGGTCAAAAACATCAAAAAAGCACAATCAGTCACAATAACTAAGTCCTGTCAAGCAGTTTACATTCACAGTGTGCTTCCATACATACGACCTCACTGTTGCCTTTCATCCCCACCGAGAGATCAGCATTGTCAGCCCAAAGTCTGCAGGTTAGAAACAGGCCACTGAGAAAGGCTGAATTGCTCAAGGTCACTCAGTATGTAAGTGGCAGACCTGGAACCTGAAGCCAAGTCTTTTGATTTCAAACCTTGTGATTCTCTCTAATACGAGGAGTCACATATTCAGATTAACTTGAATTCAACCATAAATTTTCCAGGAATAAAAAGAAAAAGAAGAGAGAAAAATACAGAGAGAAAAAAAAGTGAGAGGGAGCAACCATTTAAATAGTACAGGCAACATCTCTGACCCATCCTTTTTTTTTTTTTTTTTTTTTTTGAGACAGGGTCTTGCTCTGTCACCAGGCTAGAGTGCAGTGTTTCACTTATAGCTCACTGCAACCTCAACCTTCCAAGCTCAAGTGATCCTCCCACCTCAGTCCCCAAAGTAACAGGGACTACAGGCACATGCCACTGCGCCTGGCCTATTTATTTATTTATTTATTTATTTATTTTTATTTTGTCGAGTTGGGTTCTCATTACCTTGTCCAGCTTCGTCTCAAACTCCTGGGCTGAAGTGATCCTGCTGCCTAGGTCTCCCAAAATGCTGACATTACAGGTGAGAGCCACCACTCTTGGCCTCTCACCCATCCTTTTAATGCAAACATGATATGGAATGCGCAAGCGAGCTGAAACATGACAACATCGTTCACTCCACGGGACTCCATTCTCAGATGCTTTCATCATGAGACCGTCTCGCCTCACTGAACGTGATTCTAGGATTTAAAGGCATGTGTTTTTGGATAACACAATCCCTAAACACAAATGAACACCTCTAGGTCATCTGGTGTTCAACCCAAGGAAACAAGCATGCTGGAGGAAAACCCTTAGGGTGGGAAAATGTCAGACCCCACATGGCATCTTCCACCGGTCTCAGCCCCCATAGGAGCTGTGACTCCCGCAGCGTCCACCATTTTATGACTGAAAAAGTGTTCGCACAGGCCCAGCTCACCCAATCCTTTCAACATCCTTGAGAAAGGGAGAGTAGGACAGATGTCATTGTCCCTATCCCATAGGTGGGGCAGGATAATATTTTGAAATACTACACTGTGTATTTCTTCTCCGTATTTTATGCTACAGGAAAGGAAGGAATGGAATTAGTGAAGGTTCATTCAGGTCAGGCCTCTGAATGTGGGGCTCTCTGAGCTGGGCAAGTTTCTTGTGCCTGAACTTAGCCCAGAAGTCACAGAGCTGCCTGCCACCAAGACACATGGCTTGGGCAGAGCAGGTGCCAGCTATGACCATGCTGGACTGAGGCTGGATGATCCTCCCCATAAACTAAGGCACCACTAAGGCGCCTTTCTTCTTATATGTATTAGTCTGTTTTCACACTGCTATAAAGAACTACCTGAAGCCAGGCGTGGTGACTCACGCCTGTAATCTCAGCACTTTGGGAGGCCTAGGCGGGTGGATTACTTGAGGTCAGGAATTCGAGACCAGCCTGATCAACATGGTGAAACCTCTTCTCTACTAAAAATACAAAAATTAGCCAGACTTGGTGGTGCATGCCTATAATCCAAGCTACTCAAGAGGCTGAGGCAGGAGAGTAACTTGAACCTGGGAGGCAGAGGTTGCAGTAAGCTGAAATCGTGCCACTGCATTCCAGTCTATCATGCCACTGCATTCCAGCCTAGGTAACAGAGTGAGACCCTGTCTCAAAAAAAAAAAAAAAAAACAACAAAAAAAAAAAAAAAACCCTGAGACTGGGTAATTTATGAAGAAAAAGGTTTGACTCACAGCCCCACAGGTTTAACAGGAAGCATGACTGGGAGGCCTCAGGAAACTTAAACAATCAGCAGAAGTCGAAAGGGAAGCAAGCACTTCTTGATATGGTGGCAGGAGAGAGAGACAGCAAAGAGGGGAGATGTGCCACACGCTTTTTTTTTTTTTTTTTGAGATGGAGTCTTGCTCTGTCGCCCAGGCTGGAGTGCAGTGGCACGATCTCCGCTCACTGCAAGCTCCGCCTCCCAGGTTCACACCATTCTCCTGCCTCAGCCTCCCGAGTAGCTGGGATTACAGGTGCCCAACACCATGCCTGGCTAATTTTTTATATTTTTAGTAGAGATGGGGTTTCACCATGTTAGCTAGGATGGTCTCGATCTCCTGATCTCGTGATCCACCAGCCTCGGCCTTCCAAAGTACTGGGATTACAGGTGTGAGCCACTGCGCCTGGCCATGTGCCACACACTTTTAAACCCCATCAGATCTCGTGAGAACTCCCTCACTACCACAAGAACAGCAAGGGAGAAATGAGCTTTCATGATCAATCACCTCCCACCAGGAACCTCTTCCAATTCAACATGAGGTTTGGTTGGGGACAGAAATCCAAACCATATTATTATACAACCCAAGGGAGTTGGAAGGATCCCCAATAATGAGTGTAAATTTCTTCCAAACCCTGGGATATAGAGCACTCACAATCATGTTTCTGTTGAATTTTTTAAATGAAATATGAAATCTCTTGCAGAACATATTTTGTGATTGCAAATTTTTCCCATTACACAAATAAAAAAAGAACAGGATGACAAACATCCATAAACTATACATTTGAGGTAAATGGGCTAGCCTCATCTGGAGTAAGACGCTTGGTTTATTAAACAGCCTGTTGGCTAATTTTTGGTTTTTCCTTTGTTTCCTGTAGAGACCACAGTTGTTTAAAGTGACTTCAGGGACCCCTGTCCTTCACTGACTTACTGGATTGTCTCTAGCATCAGTTACCCTCCAAAATATATAAAGCCAAAGCAGCTTATGTGGCACCTTGGAGGTCCACAAAAGAAGGGGTTCCAAAAGCATGCAGTCATTAAACAACTTTTTATGCCCTAGTTCCAGGGCCCTGCATCCAGATATAAAACAAAGCTCAGGTACACAGAATGGCTGCCTGTCCTGTAAGGTTCTACGGATATAAACTCACTTGCAATTCATCCTGCTGAAAATGTCTCCTTTCCCGCCACCTACTTGGGTCCTGTTCTGCTTCTGCTCTGCAACATTCTGAATTCTGGCTGTTGCTTTTGTTTTTGTTTTGTTTTGTTTTTAGCATGTAAGGGTGTCTTTTCTCACTTTCAAGCTTAGCTATACATTCAAGGCTTTCTCTTATATTTCCAGCATGTCTCTATGTCCAGAGCCTGAGGAGGGCTTCCCACCGTACCCTGGTTTGCTATGTTCAAGGTAGTCTCCACCAAAAGTTCATTCATTCAGTCAACATTTCTGAGAGCTTATAGATGTCAGGCACTACGCAGGGCACAGAGGGCACAAACATGAGTGAGATGGCATGCCTGTTCCTAGCAATCTCATAGTCTAGAGAGGAAACTCCAGCACAACGGGGCTAGTACCTGGTATAGGTGTGAACAAAGGGAACAGCAGCAAAGAGAACCAAGCCACTGACTCTGATGGGAATGGTGGGGAGGGATTTGCACGTATGGCTGTGCGATGAGTGTGACCAATATCCATCCATGATCTGCATGGCAGGGAAATAAATTAACCTTGACATTTATGATCTGTACTTGTTTAAAAATATAATTGAGCATAACATCAGATGGGTTGTTAGACTGATCCTCAAGAAACCTGGGTCAGAGTTCTCACTCTGCCTCTATGTGAACTGAGCACGGCATTGCACATGGCCAGGCGTCACTTTCTCACAGTATTATTTAATCAGTTGAGTTAAATAATCCCTAAGATCCCAACTAGCTGAAAACTACATGATTATTATACTTAATGTCATCACTTTCCCACCCAAAAAGCATTTCTATAAGTTATTTAAGAAAATAAAGCTAAATATATCTGTTTGCCACGGTCAACACATGCAAATTTAGCCAAAGGAACAGACCTAGAAGAAGAAAGCAGACACAAACCAAAAGACTAAAGAGCGGAGAGATTGCTGGGGAGCCCTGGGCACAATTAGTGGATGAAGCAGGAACACAGAGAAGTGTGGCTGTGGTTGTTTAGTTTTGACAGAATATCTGCAGGTCACCTTCTTGACCACAAACTTCTCAAAGTTCCAAATCACATCTTCTCACTGCAGCCCACTAAAGAGCACCAAGGGATCTTTCATAAATA
Source organism: Gorilla gorilla gorilla (assembly GCF_029281585.2). Classification (NCBI taxonomy): domain Eukaryota; kingdom Metazoa; phylum Chordata; class Mammalia; order Primates; family Hominidae; genus Gorilla; species Gorilla gorilla. The sequence goes on along the minus strand of NC_073234.2, from coordinate 59,247,307 downwards.
CAAATTGGTTATGATGAAGAAGAGAGTGTCCGTTCGCTGATGTTTGTTGAGTGCTGCTGCTAACAGTCTTTCAACCTGCCCCGAGCTGCCTTCTACTGACAAGCAATTTGTAAGACGTAATGAGCCCGGTTAATCCAACACACGCAGCCCCCTGGATCACATGTAACAGAAACTGCACGTCCTCCAGAGCACAGATCAGTATGAAGCGAGGTAAATTGTGATTCTAAATGCGTAGTTTCCTTTGCTCACCCAGCTCGGAATAGGTCGCTTGCAATCTTCAACTCAGCTCTGCCAAAGTTGGATTCCTGTCCCGCCACCGAGGCGGCAAAAAGGGAAGCGCAGCGCCATCTGCTGTCCGTCGAGGGGAGAGTCGAGGCTGCTACGGAATTGCTACGGTGTATGGAAGGGGGTCCTTCCAGTGGGACCTGGACTCCTTTGCAAAGCAATTCTCTCCACTATAAAGGAATACATGAGATTTATTTGTTACAGTGCGAGCTTTCGTATTTATTTTGTTTTCTTTAGGCCTGATAGTCTAGATAAAATTTCTCTGATTTCAGACAAAAATGAAATTAGAAATTTAAACCTAGTTATAATGTTTTAATGTATGCACTAAACTAGGGCATGCATTTCATAATTAAAGTATCTAACCCCAATTACAGAGCTTTCCTTCACATTCATTGTAAGTACCATAAAATTAATGGCGTACACAAAAGCTGATATTTATACAAATATAAAGAGAACTATTGAAGAAGGAAAATGTATTCAACTATGTTATAAAAGAAACAGCACCTTTTGAGTTATTAAATATTTTTACAGTAACATTAGAATTTAAAGCAAATGGTTCAAAAGATGTCTTGCTTTCCTAAAAAAGCTGAAACTTTGCACCAAGTTGGCTGGTTTGTTCTTAATTGCACTTGGTATGTAATTCTATTTTAATAGTCTATTTTCAGAGTTGACAGTGGGGCACTGAGTTTCTTTCAACTATGAATGAAAACGTAATGTTTAGGACTAGATATTGGCTTTCTAATGTAGATGATTTGGAGCTTGTGTGTTATGATCAGAAAAAAAAATGGTGAACAGAATGTCAAGGACAGCCACAAATACCTCGGAAGTCTCACCTACAGTACCGCCATCCCTAAGATTCTAGAAAGATACTATGATGGGGACCTGGACAGTGATACCCAGAGGCAGCTTCCTTTGGCCACTTTCTCCCGACATCTGATTCCAGTGGATATTTATTAATTAAGCTTCTATTACTATAATTTCAGGTAGGAGAGACCGAAACAGGTAAACTATGCTTATTTTTTATTACAAATATTCCCAAAAATATTTGGAAAGAAAAAGATGCTAGAAATAGCATCTTCAGGAAACAATGTATAGGTTACGCCATAAGAAACTGCTGCTGCTTGACTACTTTTTTTTTTTTTTACCAAAAGCAAAGGAATTTCATATAGTTCACCCTAATACTTAGGAAACTCAAGGGTGCACTGACATGGATGTGATAGGGAATGACATCCCTTGTAAACGCAGTCTTTACATAGATGCTTCTTCACATCTGAGGCTAGGTTTATGAGAAGTTAATTTGGACAAATGTTTTAGTCTGTGACATGAGTTTTATAAAAGAGCACCATCCCTCAGCGGAATGCAGTAGCTCAAATGAGCTTTCAATAGGGGCTGTTGATTTGGTTGTTAAGACTTAGATTCTTATCCTTGTTCACCAGTTAAGTCTCTGTCCAGCTTTTCTTATTGTAGAGTAGATAAGAACTATATATAAAATTAATATTTTCATACATTGACTAGTAGACATGCTGCAATACAAAAAGCCCATTTTTAAGTCAGTTGCTTAAATGTAAGCAAGCAGTTCCTCAAAGAAATAAAAAGTGGTCCTAAAAAGTGGTCAAGTTTTCAGGTCCAGTCACAGGGGTCTACATAATTCACAATTCAGCCACACTCATGTTATTTTACAAATCTGAATTATAAGCCAAGGAAGCAGAAAGACAAAACGAAGAAGAAAAGTGATCAAAAACTGATAGTATGGTACTTAGTGTTTATGATACCATGTTCAGTATTCTGGTAAACCATGATATTCTTAAGTATTGAAATACATACTTAGTTCTGAATGATGCTGATATTTTCATACTTCCAAAAAACATGAAATCTAAATCCTTTATGTATTCAAAAATCAATGACTCAATTTTTGATGTATGCAACAAAACAAATCTGTGTTCATTTTTTTACATCTACACAGATCTACACCCATAAAGGCTGCAATGAGCAACCAGATGTGCAACTGGAGCTTCCACTGAAAGCATAAGTCTCAGTCTGTGCATGATGAAACTAAGAGAACCAAAGACAAGCAGAAATGCTCTCTTCAAAACAAAATAGAACAGCTTACCATAATAAGAAGAGTGTCACTCTAAAAAAACAAAGTACGAAATTTTCAAAAAGTACTCTTCAAAGAGATGGCGTGACTTGAAGCTAGTCAAAAGAAAATGTCTGAGCCAGGAGTGGTGACGTGTACTTGTAGTCCCAGCTGCTTAGGAAGCTGAGGCAGGAAGATTGCTTGAATCCAGGAGTTGGAGACCATCTTGTGCAATATAGCAAGACCCCATATCTAAGAAAAAGCAGAAAGAAAACGAGACACTATTTTATAGATTTTATTGATGAATAATTTATACTATTATAATGTATGCTTATTTTCATAAATTTTTATATTACTTGAGGTTTTCTAGGTTTATACATTTTTATATTTGAAATGTATGAAATTTTGAGTCCCACTGAAATTTTTTAGGAATTCTAAAAATGTGTTTTAAATAATTTGAGGCCCAGCGCAATGGCTCCCACCTGTAATCCTAGCACTTTCGGAGGTTGAGGTGGGCGGATCACTTGAGGTCAGGAGTACTAGACCAGCCTGGCCAACACGGCAAAACCTTGTCTCTATTAAAAAATAAAAAATAATAATAATAATACAAAAATTAGCCAGGCATGGTTGTGGGCGCCTGTAATCCCAGCTACTCGGGAGGCTGAGGCAGGAGAATCACTTGAACCTGGGAGGCGGAGGTTACAGTGAGCCAAGATCACACCACTGCACTCCAGCCTGGGTGACAGAGCGTGACTCCATCTCAAAAATAAATAAATAAAATAATAGATAATGTGTGTATTTCACCATTCATTTCACTTAAAATCAGAATAAATAGTGAAGAAACAGAAATATCATTTTCTCCTGATGTATTGTAATGTCTAGTGGTGCTCAAACAGAGACGGCATGTGGAGGAAGAAGCAACAAAGCATTAGGTCAAGAGACCTAGATTTCAGGCTGAACTAGGCCCTACAGAGGCTGTAAACAGTGAATGGTGATCCCTCACCAATATGAAAATAAAAATACAAATGACATTATACCATAAACTAAGTCCAAAAGAGTCCTTATTTTTCCCATAATGAACAGTAAATATTTTTGTTAAATATTTTATTTTTCTCCCCTAGAATTATTCTGGTGCTCCTGATTTGTTAGTTGCCTGAGAATAAGACATGCTCCATCAGACTCCAAAAAGTTCAGTCCTTTCCAGCCTGTTCTTCTGGTCAGCTCTGCCCATCGGTCATTAACCTCTCTAGGCCTCTTTCTCCAGCAACACAATGAAGGGTTTTGATCAGGTGGCATCTGGGCTTCCACCCAGCTCTGAAGAATTACTCCCTGCTCCGGTCACTGCAGAGCCAGCCCTAGGCCGTGTTTCCTGAACCTTTGAAATGCTGCCACCTCCCTTTTTAAGAGCATGCTGTTGAGCTAACTCATAGGGCTGCGTGAATGAATGATAGAGAGCCTTAACCTTGCCGGGTGTGTCTTTATTTTAATATTACAAACCATGAGACTCTAGTTAAGGGAATTTCAGACATTTTTAAGAATGATTTTTGTTTTTTTTCCAGGGGTGATAAGTGTGGTGTTTCCTGAGAGCAGAGGCTTTGGAGCATGACTGATAAGGGTTTAAAGGCTAGTTCTACTGAATGGGTGAAGATGCTGATTTGGTAAGGGCATGGAAAAATAGGCACTCTCAAGTACACCTCTATGGAAAGGAGTTTGGGTTATAGCTTTCAAAATTTCCTGCTTATCTACTGTCAGGGCAATTCCACGTGAGGAATTTTTCCTGAAAATATACTCAAATAAAGGCAAAATATGAGTTCACTGCTATAAAGAACTATCTGCAACTGGGTAATTTATGAAGAAGAGAGGTTTCATTGACTCACAGTTCCACAGGCTGTACAGGAAGCATCACTAGGAGGCCTCGGGAAACTTACAATCATGGCAGAAGGTGAAGGGGAAGCAAGCACATCTTACCATGGCAGAGCAGGAGAGAGAAAGAGAGCAAAGGGGGAAGTGCCACACACCTTCAAACAACCAGATCTCATGAGAACTCACTCACTATCACAAGAGCAGCAAGGGGGAAGTCCACCTCCATGATCCAATTACCTCCCACCATGCCCTCCCCTGACATGTGGGGATTACAATTCAATATGAGATTTGAGTGGGGACACAGAGCCATACCATATCAGGGTAGAAGAACATGGATGGGTGCCAAGGACTCTAAGGCACAGATTGTGCTAGTCAGTGACCCACTGTTCCTCAGCACACAGCCACCCTTCTAGACTATGCTTGTACTCCTAGGGCTGGGAGTGTGCAGACCACATTTTTCAGGCTCTCTTGTCAGCTGCTTCCTGTTTGGTTCTCCCAATAACAGACTCTAGTGGTCTTTTCTTGGTCCAAGAAGAGACAAACATTCTGCTTCTGGCCCTGGCAGTGTGGTAGTTGCTGGGGGAGGCTGGCAGGAACTGTAGTGGCAACAGGATTCCGACCCCCCAGCATGATAGGCAGCATCTTTTCAGCTATTTCAGTTCTAATCTAGGTGCACAACTCTGCCAGAGCCAGAACCAACTGGCTCAACATTAGCTCCTACAGTGCCACCTCTACCCTCGGGGTATTAGCAGCTCCTGATCTCAGATTATCACACCATCTTCCTTTTTTCCCCAGGGCCCCTAAACCTTTTTCCTTTTGCTCTCCCAACACTTCTAAGACCATTCTAATCGGTTACCTATATTGAATTTTTCTGTTTGAAATACTAAGCAAATTCTGTTTTTCGGAATGAACTTCAAATGATACAAAGGTCATTCATTCCAGTATTGTATTTAATTTAAAAAATGATTTTAGAACAATGTGTCACTCAGTAAGGAACTGGTTAAATAAATTATAGCACAAACAAACACAAGAATACTATACAGTTGTCAAAAAGACGGATGCAGTTCTATATGTACCAATATGAATCATCTTCAAGTTGTTATAGTTAAAAAAAAAATAGGTACAGAATACCACATGTCAGATGCTACCACTTGTGTTGATCTCTCTTTCGGTAGAATTTTAAGTTCACAGGCTCTCTACACTGGCCAACTGCCATGATTTAATTGGCTCCATGGCCACACTGTGGCCGAAAAAACCTTTCTCATCTTCTTTCTACCATTTCCTCTGTTTACCTTCTTCCCCAAAAAATATTAAGTTTTTGTCATGATCTATGGCTGATAAGATTCATGTAAATCTAAAATGTAATACGATTAGATTCTCAGATCATTTCAAAATCCAGTCAGAGATTAGGAGTCCACATTGTAAACTGCTACTTGAGCTTGTTTGATCTGCAGATTTGTGTTTTTTAAATTCTGTGGGTGGGGACTGATTCAGAGTTCTTATGTGTGCACGACCTATGAGACTAGAAAACTGTAACACATGGAGATCTCTTTTTAAAAGAGATCTAGGGTAAGACTGAGCACCCCATCATGCCTGAGAAATAGCCAGCCCTCTTCCTGGTCTATGAGGAAGATGCTCAGACTGTGACTGAACAAAATAACATGAAACTGGGGGAGAGAGATTGTGGAGCCGTAATTTTATGAAGATGCCAATCCACTTTTTGCACTTTATCTGTTGAAAAAAAAAAACAGAAGATTGAATACCCAGGTGTGCTTTCACTTTTGTGGGGAAGAAGACAGTATTAATGAGAGGAAGAAGTTAAACTTCTCTGAGAAATAGAGGGTTTTACTTGACAGGGAAGGGAAACTCACAATCAAATTTTGGGTATTTTGTATTGCTGGCAGATTGTCCAATGAGCTAGAGACAGGAGAACATTCTCCGAGGTAAAGGAGTTGTGTAGCCTTTGGGTTTACTTACTTAATGTTTGTCCTTGACTCATTTCAGCATTTCTTGGAGCAAAATAAAAGAGGAATTTAAAAAGGCAGTCAGGGGCTCTACTGCATTTTAAATCCTAAGAAGTGTCTAGGATTTTTGAAGTGACCCCATAAAGATCCAAACAATTTGTCAGTCTGGATTTGGTCAGAAAACAGTTACTACAAGTATTAAGAAGTAAGGGGTTTAACACAGGAATTAAAGACTGCAGCTAAAGAAGGAAAACAGTCCCTAACTTTCTTAAAACATTATGAAATTTATGTATGGGCCTTTTTTTTTTTTTTTTTTAGCTCATCAGCTATCGTTATTGTTACTGTATCTTACGTGTGGCCCAAGACAATTCTTCTTCCAGTGTAGTTCATGAAAGCCAAAAGACTGGACAACCCTGCTAGGCCCTAAACTAAAGCAGTGAATAGGGAGAAGCAGCCAAAGTTCACAGGAAAACCCAGGAAACTTCCAGGTTGCACCTGAGTATCACAGCTACCACGTGGGAGTGCTGGAGAAACCTGCAAAGCCATCGCAACTGGTTGCCATGACTTCCTGTGAATAATGGCTTTTGCTTCACTGCTGTCTTCCAAATCTCAATGCAAGTTTCTCTCTTGCCCAACTAAGAACCATATAGGGAAGGGGATTCCAGGGAAATGTAGTTCCAGCTTTACACGATGCCAGGCAGGCAATGGACAGTCTAGTACACACAACTTCACTATTATTCCTTCACTAAAACCTTTAGCAGGCTGGGTCCAGTGGCTCCTGCCTGTAATCCCAGCACTTGGGGAGGCCGAGGAGGGAGGATTGCTTGAGCTCAGAAGTTCGAGACCAGCTGGGCAACATGGCTAAACCCCATCTCTACCAAAAAAAAAAAAAAAAAAAAAAGAGCTGGGCATGGTGATGCACACCTGTGGTCCCAGCTACTTGGGAAGCTGAGGCAGGAGGATCACTTGAGCCCAGGTGGTCAAGGCTGCCCAATCGTGACCATGCCACTGCACTCCAGCCTGAGTGACAGAGTGAAATCCTGCCTAAAAACACAAACAAACAAACAAAAACCTTTAGCATTTGACATGTTGGCCACTTCTTTCTTTTCAGAATACTTTTTTTCCCTTGGATTCTGAAATGCCACTTTCTCTTGGATCACCTTTTACCTGGTTTTTCTTTCTGTCCGCTTTGATGCTTCCTGTTCCTCTCCCAGAGACAGTCCTGGGGCCTCCTTGCTGACCTCATTGGGTCTCATGACTTTGAGTAGGTCTATGTTCTGATGACTGCCACATATAGATCCCCAGCTCAGATTCGGCCCCAAAACTCTTGACTCCTGTATTCAAGCGCCCTCTTGACTTCTCTGCTGTCATCTCTAATAGCCAAACCAAACTCTAATCCCCCCACACACAAAAAATTTATCACTCAGTCTTCCCCATCTCAAGAAATAGCAACTTTCTTTTTTCAGTTGCTCGGGTCAACAAAATCATCCTTGATTTTTCTCTTTCTCTCATCCCACATCCAATCCATCGCCAAATCCTGTCAGCTCTATGCTCAAAATATATTAAGAATCTGACCACTTCCCATTACCTCTGCCTCTGTAGCCCTTTGCAAACTCCTGCCTGCATTTCTGCAGTGGTCTTCCAACCCACCCCACCTCCAAGTCTATTTCCAATACAGGAGGCAAAGGGATTCACTTAAAACATAAGTTAAATCACATCACTCCTCTGCCCAAAAGTCAACAATGATTCTCCATGTCAGTTAAGACTAAAGTCACAGTTTACAATGTCACACTATCAGAAAGGCATTTCACGACTACCTTACATAACACAGCAGCCCCATCAACACTCTCCCGGGACCTTGCTTTATCTTTCTCCGTAGTGTATATTACCATCTGGGCCATTGTGTACTTGCTTATTTAGTATTTTATATCTCTGCTATGGACAGAATTATGACCCACCCTCAAATTCATATCTTGATATCCTAACCCCTAATGTGATGGTATTTGGAGATGGGGCCTTTGGGAGGTAATTAGGTTTAGATGAGGTCATGAGAGTAAAGCCCTCATGAAGAGATTAGTGCTCTTACAAGAAGAGGCATCAGTAACATTCTCTCCCTCTCTCTCTCTCTCTCCACCCCCCACTTTCTTCCTATCCCCACACATTAAGAAGGCATTCACCTGCAAGCCAGGAAGAGAAACTTCACCAGGAAAGGAATCAGCCCGCACCCTAATCTTGGACTTCTAAGCCTCCAGAATTGTGAGAAAATAAATTTCTGTTGTTTAAGCTACCCAGGCTGTGATATTTTGTTAGAGCAGCTTAACTGCCTTGGTTCAGATTTGGAAAATCCCACTGTTTCCAACGAGGTTATAAGATACATAAAGGACAAGATTTTCTTTTTGTTCACTGCTGTATTTCCAGCCGCTACTTGCCACTCAAAATATAGTATATCCACAATGAATAAATGACTGAATGAATGAGTTGCCCAATATCATGGCTAGAATGTGGCATAGCCTGAGCTAGCTCAGATGCTAGCTGATAACTACACAGTGAAGTAGGGATAAGTCTTAACCTGAGCCTTAATTGTTTAAGATTAAACAACTGTGTGAACCTGATTTGCAAATAGCAATATAAGCAACCCATCTTCAATATTCTAGTACATTCAGAAAATGCAGATACAAATTCTGCCCCTCCAGGTTTCTCCTAGGTGAAAGGAATGATCATTCACTTAAGAAAATCTTATAGCACATCTGTCTTGACATGATCTTCACCTGGTAAACAGCATCTGAGAATTCAGAAAACACAGCATTAAATTCCGCTCCCCATCCAAACCACAGAAGTGTGTTTATTTCTTGAAGGCTATTGCAGAACTAACTCCCCAGTATAAGGGCCAACCAGCACTCTTGAGGTCTTGACTTTAAAACCAAGGCAGTGCTTTTTTAATTCCCCAAGAGTGAGAGCATGTTGGTAAAGAAACATAACTCACAATGTGAATTAGCTTCTGATAGTAATTCATCTGGTTCCACTAAAACAGAAAGCTCAAAACCATTCAGACACGTTTCCTTGAGACTGGTGAAATCAGATTCTTTTAAAAGCGGTAAGTAGTAACCATCCCTGAAAATCAAGGCCAAATGGGCCAGAAATGAGAAGCAGTTTGTAAATTCTGAGTTTTGGCCCACTGGAGCCAATTACTCTAACAGGGACAACCTTGGTGTCTTTATTTGAATGCTTGAGATAGCCTGTTTACTGCAAGGTAAGTGATTGATGTGTGCTCTCAGTGTAATTGAGGAGAAACCTCTCGGATCACAAATTCAACCAGTAATTACTTTAGGATTCCTCTGAGAAAGTGTCTACATAATTTCCTTTGTATGTGTTTTCCAAAAGGACTTATGTCTCCTATCCAGTGTTCTCTAAACCACAAATGTACTCCATTGATTTTCTCAGGCTACAGTGTGTTGATTTTCAGCCCATAGTGTATAAGGTGAAAGGAAACAATAACTGAATATAGAAAATATTGATCTGCAACCATTGATTCAAGGCCCCAGGGTGCCAAAAGATTAGTTACTTTTAAGAGAAGTCCTGAAGGTGACTTTCAACTACTTTTTATTGACCAACACAGACCAGATAAACCCTTCTATTCAAAGCCATAGGCTCTTCTCCAAGAGCCATAATGAAAAACCATTTTACTCCCTTGCTTGAGATCCAGGTAAGACAACACAGTTTCTAAGTATATATAAATGATGTACTGTTACCAAATGATTCATGGTATTCTAATTTAACTATAATAACAACTAGTACATTTATTGTTTACTATGTCTCAGGAATTGTTCCAAGTGATATATTAACTTATGTAATCATCACAACACCCCCTCTGAGGTAGGTACCAATATTATCCCCATTTTAAAGAAGAGGAAACTGAGGCATAGAAAGAGTAAGTTACTTGTCCAAGGTCAAACAGCTAGTAAGTGTCAGGGCCAAGCTTTGAACTCGAATAGCTTGGCTCTAGAAATTATACTCTTAACCACTGCATGAAGACAGCACTCAAATGTTAAGAGAAACCTGAGAAACTTCACTGAACAAAGTCGCAAATGAAAATTATTGAAATATTGGCCATTATTCTGCATCTGCAGAAGGTGAAGAAGGAAAAGCAATATTTTGAATTCTAAGTACTTTCCTGGTTTTTTGTTGAAAAAAATAATTTAGAATAAAACTAAATGAATGTATCATCCCATAGCTGACTAAAATACCCTGGGGCGATTTCCTATCATCATTTATACACTTTTAATCCCGTAGACTATAATCAATACACATCAAAACCACAATGAGATACCACTTCACACCCATTAGAATGACCATCAGAAAAAAAAAAAAAACAAAAAAAAAAAAACAGAAAGTGCCCATCATAGTGGTGTACTTATAGTCCCAGCTACTCAGGGGGCTGAGGTGGGAGGATTCCTTGAGCTCAGGAGCTGCAGTTCAGCCTGGGCAATGTAGCAAAACCAGACCTCTGAAAAATACTTATAAAAAATTAACAAAACAGAAAGTAACAAGTGTTAGTAAAGATGTGGAAAAATTGGAACACTTGTGCATTGTTCGTGGGGAACATAAAATAGTGCAGCAGCTATGGAGAGCATTATGGAGATTCCTCAAAAAAGTAAATATAGAATTATCATATCATCCAGCAATTCCACTTCTGGGTATAAAACCAAAAGAATTGAAAGCGGGTATTCTAACAGATATTTGTGCATCTATGTTCATAGCAGCCAAAAGGTGGAAACAACCCAATGTCCATCAACAAATAAATTTATAAACAAAATGTCATATATACATATAATAGAAATTTTATTCAGCCTTAAAAAGGAAGGAAATTCTGACACATGCTACCATACAGATGAACCTTGAAGACATTATACTAAGTGAAATAAGCCATCACAAAAGAACAAATACTATATGACTGCATTTAAATGAGCATCTTAGAGTGCTCAAATTCACAGAGATAGAAAGTAGAATGGTGGTTTCCAGGGGCTGGGCAAAGTGGGAATAAGGAGTTTTTGTTTAATGGGTACAGAGTTTCCACTTGAGAAGATGAAAAAACTTTTGGAGATGGATGGTGCTGATGGTTGCACAACAAGGTGAATGTACTTAATGCCACAGAAATGTACTCTTAATGGTTAAAATGATAAGTTTTATGTTATGTATATTTTATAATAAAAATACTACATTTTTTCATGCGTACCTGTGTGCATATATATGTGTATAGATAGTTACTGTCTTTTTAATACTAATCAAAGCTGTAAACACTATTCTGTATCTTTTTTCTTCTTATAACAACATATCTTAGGGATAATTCCATATTAGTACATTCTTTTAAATGGCCTCCTGATATTCTATGATATGGGATACCATAATTTAAGCCACCTGAGAACAATGATTATTTAATTGTCCACAGTCTCATTACAATAAACAATGCTGCAAAAACAACTACAACAACAAAAATTTTCGAGAATCAAAAGCACGTAATAGTTCTTGCATTAGGATAGATGAGGTAATGTGATGCTAAAAAGCAACCCCCAAACCTTCTATTAAATAGGAAAAAAACTCTCAAATCCTCTTACCACAAGAGTCTATTTCTTACTCATGCTACATGTCCTGCAGGAGTCAGCAAGGGCCTCTGCTCCACACGGTTCCACCATCTTCTGACTGTATCATCGAGATGTAGCTTCCCTCCCTGATGACTGGGCTTTCCACTGTCTTGTTCCAGGAGACTCATCTCATTATCCAAAACTAATATTTGCTCTTTGATGAGTATTATGACTACCTCTTCCACACTTCAATCACACAAACAGAAAAATTTTCTCACTATAGGTAAATCAAAGTTCTACAAATTACTTATGGAATTCTCTCTGTAACGTTCCAGTGATAATTTTCACTCAAAAAATATTTATATCATTCCTACTACATACTAAGTGCTGTCACATGGGAGGTATTCAGTAAATATTTGCTAAGTGAAAAACAAACAATCCCTACTTGTCTAGTAATTGCTGCTCTTTCTTCCAGAGCAATCAAACCACTAGAAATAGGAAGAGTAAATAAGAAATTACTTCCAATTAAATACTTAGAAATTAACCAAAGAAGTGAAAGATCTCTGTAATTAAAACTGTAAGACACTGCTGAAAGAAATTGAAGAAGACACACACAAAAAATGGAAAGATATTCCATGTTCATGGATCGGAAGAATCAATATTGTTAAAATGTCCATACTATCCAAAGACATCTACAGATTCAATGCAATCCCTATCAAAATACCAATCACATTCTTCATAGAAATAGAAAAACAATCCGAAAATTTATATGAAACCACAAAGGACCCAGAATAGCCAAAGCTATCCTGAGCAAAAAGAACAAAACTGGAGGAATCACATTACCTGACTTCAAATTATACTGCAGAGCAATAGTAACTAAAACAGCATGGTACTGGCATAAAAACAAACACATAGACCAATAAACAGAATAGAGAACCCAGAAACAAATCCATACATCTACAGTGAACTCATTTTCAACAAAGATGCCAAGAACATACACTGGAGAAAGGACAGTCTCTTCAGTAAATGGTGCTGGGAAAATTGGATATCCATATGCAGAAGAATGAAACTAGACCCCTATCTTTCATCATATGCAAAGATCAAAATGGATTAAAGACTTAAATCTAAGTTCTCAAATTGTAAAAGTACTAAAAGAAAACACTGAGGAAACTCTCCGGGACGTTGGACTGGGCAAAGATTTCTTGCATAATACCCCCAAAGCACAGTCAACCAAAGCAAAAATGGACAAATGGGATCACATCAAGTTAAAAAATCTTCACAGCAAAGGATACAATCAACAAAGTGAGCAGACAACCCACAGAATGGGAGAAAATATTCCCATCTGACAAGGGAGTGATAAGCAGAATATATAAGGAGCTCAAACAACTCTATAGGAAAAAATCTATTAATCCAAATAAAAATGGGCAAAAGATCTGAATAGCCATTTCTCAAAAGAAGACATACAAATGGCAAATAAGTATATGAAAAGGTGTTCAACATAATTGATCATCAGAGAAATGCAAATCAAAACTACAATAAGATATCACCTCATCCCAGCTAAAATGGCTTATATCCAAAAGACAGGCAATAACAAATGCTGGCAAGGATGTGGAGAAAAGGGAACCCTCGTACACTGTCAATAGGAATGTAAATTAGTACAACCACTGTGGAGAACACTTTGGAGGTTCCTCAAAAAACTAAAAATAGAGCTACCATATGATCCAGTGATCCCACTGCTAGGTATATACCCAACGGAAAGGAAATTAGTATATCAAAGAGATATCTGCACTCCCGTATATATTGCAGCACTGTTCACAATAGCCAAGATTTGGAAGCAACCTAAGAGTCTATCAACAGATGAATGGATAAGGAAAATGTGGTGCATATATAAAATGGAGTGCTATGCAGCCATAAGGAAGAATGAGATTCTGTCATTTGCAACAACATGAATGGAACTGGAGGTCATTAAGTTAAGTAAAATAAGCCAGGGACAGAAAGACAAACTTTACATGTTCTTACTTGTTTGTGGGAGAGAAAAATCCAAACAGTTGAAATCATGGAGATAGAGAGTAGAATGATGGTTACCAAAGGTGGCAAGGGCAGGGAGCAGGGAAGTGGGGATGATTAATGGGTACAAAAAATAGTTAGAATGAATAAGACTTAGCATTTGCTGACACAACAAGGGGGCCATTGTCAATAACAATTCAATTGTACATTTTTAATTAACTAAAGTAGTACATTTGGATTGTCTGTGACACAAAGGATAAATGCTTGAGGTGACAACCCATTTACCCTGATGTGATTATTACACATTATATGCCTGTATCAAAATATCTCATGTACCTCATAAATATATACATCTACTATGTACCCACAAAAAATAAAAAATTTTAAAATTAAAAAAAAAGAAATGACTTCTGGCTTTCTTCTCACCTAGTCACTTGGCCAGACCCCAAACGAGTTTAACTTCCTCTTTGAGAGTAAACCATCACTGTCGGGAGGAGAACCAGGAATCTAACTGAGCCTGAAACTACAACTAAGTCATAATCACTGCCCAGTTCAAAATTCTCATTGTTTCAAAGTCAAACCAGTGTTTAAGGTTGGCACTTACACATTTCAGCTTAGAGCTTCCATTTGCATTTTGCACAAATATTATGCATAGGTGAGAGAAAAGAATATGATACAGGCTAATCCAATAGCTAATTAGCAACACCTGCACCAAAGCAATATTAGCATCTTGCTATTAGGTTACTGTTTGCATTACAGGATAAGTGATTATACCCGTCAAACTATGACAGAATTTGCTTCATTTTTCAGTTCGTGTATAAATTTAAATGCCATTTTTAATAGCCCCCCCAAAAATTTAGATGTGACATTTTACTATTTTTGAATTTCAGTAAAATGACAGAATTTCAATTCAATTCCTAAAAAATTAGAAAGTCATATTTACATAAATAAACATATCCTTTTAATTATTTCTATCAGGATATCTCCTTTACTCTATCTACCTGTTCTCCCTGAGGCTCCAACAAGTAGATACAAACTCTAAAGGTAGTAACACATGCTAATGCTCATAATTTTATCCCTGTGCTTAACAGAACACTCAGTTCGTGCAGGTGCTCAATACATATTTGTTGTATTAATTAAATTCAATTTCTGCCTCTATGTTGATGACTCCCAAGCCTCCAGTTCCAACCACTTTCCAACCTCCAGGGTCTACTCACTTAACAAAATCTCTCTCTTTGAATATTTTACTATTCCACAGACACTACTGTAATCCCCCAATGGGTTCATTTTGCCAGCTGCCCAGAAAAGCCAATGCACTGAGAATAGCAGGGTTTTGCAGCAAAGAAAGAGTTTAATAATCACAGAGCCAAGCAGAAGGATGGGGCTTCCTACTCAAATCAGACTGCCTAAGAACTCAGAGGCTAAGGTTTTTATGGATAATTTGGCAGGCAGGGGTTCAGAGATGGGTGCTGCCGATTGGTTGGGAATGATATCATAGGAAGGTGGAAAACAGTCCTCATGCACTCAGTCAGCCTCTGGGTGGAGGCACAAGGCCTATTGATACATGAGTCACAGGTCCTGGTGGAGTCAGTCGGTTGCCAGAATGCAAAAGTCTGAAAAACACCTCAAAAGACCAATCTCGGGTTCCGCAATAGTGATGTTATTTATAGGAGCAATTGGGAAATTCACAAATTTTGTCACCTCTGGCCACATGACCCCTGAGCTATAAGGGATTCTTCAAAACAACACCTACATTATAGCAGAATTCAGGCCCCTCCCATAATCTTGTGGCCTTTCATTAGTCTTAGAAAGGCAGCTTCAGACCCCAAGCAAGGAGGGGGTCTGTTTTAGAGAGGGAATATTATCATCCCTGCTTCAAAGTTAAACTACAAACTAATTTCCTCCCATGGTTAGCTTGGCCTACACCCCGGAATGAGCAAGGAGAACCAGCCCGTGAGGGCAGAAGCAAGATAGAGTCAGTCATGCTAGACTTCTCCCACTGTCATAATCTCTGCAAAGGCAGTTTCACTACCTGCTCTATTATGATCAACATTCATATTATTTTCAACATTGATAGTCACTCAGATCAAGATCAAGAATTCACAGTATTCCTTGTCCACACATGAGAAAATTCTTTCTCCAGTCCTGGAAGGAGTGTCATGTTGTGAAATTGATTTTGGAGCAGAAGTCCTAAGCTGGGAGCAGAGGAGGGTTCTTAGGGAATGTAGAAACCCCCTAAAATTCACACAAAATTTATGTTGTATGAATATTCTCTCTCCATCTCAGAAGTAGGGGTGGGGTTGCTGTAAGACCCAATGTGTCCTAAAAGGGAGAAGTCGGAATATGACTTTATAGCATGGGGCCTGCCATACCATCATTAAAATTTTGCGTCATTGTATTTGCCTTCAAATGTCTAAAAGACTTTCTGACATGAAAAAAAAAATGGATCAGATTTGTTCTGTGAAGCTTCAGAGAACAGACCTAGCATGAGGAAGTTAGAGAAAAGCACACATTCACTCAAGAGAAGAAGAAATTCTGCCTCAGCTGTCAAAACCGGCATGAGCTGACTGGTGTGATAGGGAGTTACTTGTTGAATCGTGTTCAAATGAGGCTTGTCTGTGATCCTTTGGATGGGTGTCTCCAAAGACCTTTATCTGGCCGGGCACGGTGGCTCACGCCTGTAATCCCAGCACTTTGGGAGGCCAAGGTGGGCGGATCACAAGGTCAGGAGATCGAGACCATCCTGGCTAACACGGTGAAACCCCATCTCTACTAAAAATACAAAAAATTAGCCAGGCCTGGTGGTGGGTGCCTGTAGTCCCAGCTACTTGGGAGGCTGAGGCAGGAGAATGGCGTGAACCCAGGAAGCGGAGCTGGCAGTGAGCCGAGATGGTGCCACTGCACTCCAGCCTGGGCGACAGAACAAGACTCCATCTCAAAAAAAAAGGAAGAAAAAAAAAAAGAGAGAGACCTTTATCTAGCGTTGACTAGGTGTGGTGGCAATGGGAAGATTAAAAAATGGATAAGAGGTATCTTCCGCCTTTAGGAGCTCACCATCTATGACATCATACTCCACGTTCATAGGTACTTGGAAATTAACACGATGTACTAAATTTTTACTTTCCCTCAAAACCATCCTATTTTTGAAATGTTATTTCCCCTAAATACTAGCATTACAAGTCCTTATGTATTAAAAAAAATCTTCAAAATATTTTTTATTCCATTTTTCAGTTAAAATAGCATTGATTTACTTAACATACTCAAACCCACACTTTGACTCTTTAAGATTGAAAAACTGTTCATTGTGCATACCACCGTGGGAACTAATCTAATGATCAAGGCTCCATGTTTTCTGTGAAATGGACTCAGATTTTGCCTCCAGCTGTACAATATAGAACCCTGTAGACAACATTTTTTAAACTACCGTTAAAGGTATAAGAACACTTTCCAGACTCTACAGAAAACTACTCTTTCAAACAATGGGAGTCACTTTTCTTCATAGCATCAAGCTGAAAAAGGTACTATAAGTCAAAGTCATTATACTCAGAGAGCACATATATGCATTTATTTCAATGTCCATCTAAGACTGAACTGTAGCAGTGGCGACCTACAATTTCTCACAGACAGATTTATTGTGAAAAGATCCAAAATGGCCTTTCTACTCAGTGCACATCTACTCTTCTATTGTGAGAATCTCATCTCTGATGCATACTTTCTCCAGGCTATGGATATTCTTTGCAATCTTCACCTGACTTTGATCACCAGTTTGATCATTCAGTCTCTATTGCAGAAAATATTCTTCAGTTTAAAAATATAGTCTTGGCCAGGCATGGTGGCTCACACCTGTCATCCCCACACTTTGGGAGGCTAAGGTGGGAGGACTGTTTGAGTCCAGAAGTTCAAGACCAGTCTGGGCAACATAGTGAGACCCCATCCCTACAAAAAAAATTTGAAATTAGCCAAGAGGGGTGGCTCACTCCTGCAGTCCCAACTACTTGGGGAGCTGAGGCAAAATGATCGCTTGACCCAGTAGTTGAAGGCTACATGCCCCTGCACCCCAGCCTGGGCAACAGAGCATTACCCTGTCTCTTAAAAATTAATCAATTAAAAATAATAATTTAAAAATTAAAATTAAATAAAAATATAGTCTGAAGATTATTCAAAGCAAGCCCATTTTATATATTTTTAATCCTTATAGACTTTTAAGGATATGACATTTTGAACTTACTAATTTTTGTTTTTTTAAATAATAAACTGATTTTTATAATATGCTCAGTAAAAACAAGTTTTGTCAACCTTCTCTTTTATATTAGGGAATAAGGAGAGCTGAGGACGGAAGAAAGAAAGAGAAATAATTTTCTTTTTTTTTTATTATACTTTAAGTTTTAGGGTACATGTGCACATTGTGCAGGTTAGTTACATATGTATACATGTGCCATGCTGGTGCGCTGCACCCACTAACTCGTCATCTAGCATTAAGTATATCTCCCGATGCTATCCCTCCCCCCTCCCCCGACCCCACAACAGTCCCCAGAGTGTAATATTCCCCTTCCTGTGTCCATGAGATCTCATTGTTCAATTCCCACCTATGAGTGAGAATATGCGGTGTTTGGTTTTTTGTTCTTGTGATAGTTTACTGAGAATGATGATTTCCAATTTCATCCATGTCCCTACAAAGGACATGAACTCATCCTTTTTTATGGCTGCATAGTATTCCATGGTGTATATGTGCCACATTTTCTTAATCCAGTCTATCGTTGTTGGACATTTGGGTTGGTTCCAAGTCTTTGCTATTGTGAATAATGCCGCAATAAACATACGTGTGCATGTGTCTATAAATCCCCAGAATGTGATGTTCCCCTTCCTGTGTCCATGTGTTCTCATTGTTCAATTCCCACCTATGAGTGAGAACATGCAGTGTTTCGTTTTTTGTTCTTGCGATAGTTTACTGAGAATGATGATTTCCAATTTCATCCATGTCCCTACAAAGGACATGAACTCATCCTTTTTTATGGCTGCATAGTATTCCATGGTGTATATGTGCCACATTTTCTTAATCCAGTCTATCATTGTTGGACATTTGGGTTGGTTCCAAGTCTTTGCTATTGTGATTTATAGTCCTTTGGGTATATACCCAGTAATGGGATGGCTGGGTCAAATGGTATTTCCAGTTCTAGATCCCTGAGGAATCGCCACTGACTTCCACAATGGTTGAACTAGTTTACAGTCCCACCAACAGTGTCAAAGTGTTCCTATTTCTCCACATCCTCTCCAGCACCTGTTGTTTCCTGACTTTTTAATGATTGCCATTCTAACTGGTGTGAGATGGTATCTCATTGTGGTTTTGATTTGCATTTAAGAGAAACAATTTTCAATATTTCTCTTGGCTGGGGTGAGAACTTCCTGATGCATAGCTAAGTTCATTCAAAAAAAATACAGTTTCCAAAATAAACAAGAAATCTACTTTTCAGAAATAGGCCAAAAATTGGCACAAAGTAAAATCAATAGGTCTTGGACATTTTTGTTGTTGTTGCTGTTTTTGTTTTGGTTTTTGTTTTTCCTCTTTCAGTTCCAAATCTTTTAATTAGGTTAAAAAAGGTAAAGAAAACATGAAGAACATGAATAATATAATAAAAGCAATTTAATTTACATATCCAACTACTCCTTTACCCTAAAAAATATATATCCATAACTACAACCTTAATAAATTTTAATAATAATATGTGATCACAATAAACATGGAGATTAAAATAAAACATAAACCAACAATCTTTATTTCTTACAAGAAAAAAGGTATAATAAATTATTTTCTAAATAACTTTTATATCCAAGAAAATATCAAAACTTTACCTGAATAGCTGGGAATAACAGAATAGCTAGGAAATAACAATAATGAGAGTATAGCATACGAGATATTATAAAATATGTCATCACATTAAATGCTTTCATGATTGAACAAGCAAACAAACTTTTCTTATTGACAGTTTTCATATTGACAGTTATTCTTTTCTTTTCTTTTATTATTATTATACTTCAAGTTTTAGAGTACATGTGCACAATATGCAGCTTAGTTTTACATATGCCTACATGTGCCATGCTGGTGTGCTGCACCCATTAACTCATCATTTAGCATTAGGTATATCTCCTAATGCTATCCCTCCCCCACCCCGCCACCCCACAACAGTCCCCAGAATGTGATGTTCCCCTTCCTGTGTCCATGTGTTCTCATTGTTCAATTCCCACCTATGAGTGAGAACATGCAGTGTTTCGTTTCTTGTTCTTGCGATAGTTTACTGAGAATGATGATTTCCAATTTCATCCATGTCCCTACAAAGGACATGAACTCATCCTTTTTTATGGCTGCATAGTATTCCATGGTGTATATGTACCACATTTTCTTAATCCAGTCTATCATTGTTGGACATTTGGGTTGGTTCCAAGTCTTTGCTATTGTGAATAGTGCTGCAATAAACATACGTGTGCATGTGTCTTTATAGCAGCATGATTTATAGTCCTTTGGGTATAAACCCAGTAATGGGATGGCTGGGTCAAATGGTATTTCTAATTCTAGATCCCTGAGGAATCGCCACACTGACTTCCACAATGGTTGAACCAGTTTACAATCCCACCAACAGTGTCAAAGTGTTCCTATTTCTCCACATCCTCTCCAGCACCTGTTGTTTCCTGACTTTTTAATGATCGCCATTCTAACTGGTGTGAGATGGTATCTCATTGTGGTTTTGATTTGCATTTCTCTGATGGCCAGTGATGGTGAGCATTTTTTCATGTGTTTTTTGTCTGCATAAAAGTCTTCTTTTGAGAAGTGTCTGTTCATGTCCTTTGCCCACTTTTTGATGGGGTTGTTTGTTTTTTTCTTGTACACTTGTTTGAGTTCATTGTAGATTCTGGATATTAGCCCTTTGTCAGATGAGTAGGTTGCAAAAATTTTCTCCCATTCTGTAGGTTGCCTGTTCACTCTGATGGTAGTTTCTTTTGCTGTGCAGAAGCTCTTTAGTTTAATTAGATCCCATTTGTCAATTTTGGCTTTTGTTGCCATTGCTTTTGGTGTTTTAGACATGAAGTCCTTGCCCATGCCTATGTCCTGAATGGTAATGTCTAGGTTTTCTTCTAGGGTTTTTATGGTTTTAGGTCTAACACTTAAGTCTTTAATCCATCTTGAATTAATTTTCGTATAAGGTGTAAGGAAGGGATCCAGTTTCAGCTTTCTACATATGGCGAGCAAGTTTTCCCAGCACCATTTATTAAATAGGGAATCCTTTCCCCATTGCTTGTTTTTGTCAGGTTTCTCAAAGATCAGATAGTGGTAGATACACGGCACTATTTCTGAGGGCTCTGTTCTGTTCCATTGATCTATATCTCTGTTTTGGAACCAGTACCATGCTGTTTTGGTTACTGTAGCCTTGTAGTACAGTTTGAAGTCAGGTAGCGTGATGCCTCCAGCTTTGTTCTTTTGGCTTAGGATTGACTTGGCGATGCAGGCTCTCTTTTGGTTCCATATGAACTTTAAAGTAGTTTTTTCCAATTCTGTGAAGAAGGTCATTGGTAGCTTGATGGGGATGGCATTGAATCTATAAATTACCTTGGGCAGTATGGCCATTTTCATGATATTGATTCTTCCTACCCATGAGCATGGAATGTTCTTCCATTTGTTTGTATCCTCTTTTATTTCATTGAGCAGTGGTTTGTAGTTGTCCTTGAAGAGGTCCTTCACGTCCCTTGTAAGTTGGATTCCTAGGTATTTTATTCTCTTTGAAGCAATTGTGAATGGGAGTTCACTCATGATTTGGCTCTCTGTTTGTCTGTTATTGGTGTATAAGAATGCTTGTGATTTTTGTGCATTGATTTTTGTATCCTGAGAATTTGCTGAAGTAGCTTATCACCTTGAGGAGACTTTGGGCTGAGACAATGGGGTTTTCTAGATATACAATCATGTCATCAACAAACAGGAACACTTTGACTTCCTCTTTTCCTAATTGAATACCCTTTATTTCCTTCTCCTGCCTGATTGCCCTGGCCAGAACTTCCAACACTATGTTGAATAGGAGTGGTGAGAGAGGGCATCCCTGTCTTGTGCCAGGTTTCAAAGGGAATGCTTCCAGTTTTTGCCCATTCAGTATGATATTGGCTGTGGGTTCGTCATAGATAGCTCTTATTCTTTTGAGATACGTCCCATCAACACCTAATTTATTGAGAGTTTTTAGCATGAAGCGTTGTTGAATTTTGTCAAAGGCCTTTTCTGCATCTATTGAGATAATCATGTGGTTTTTGTCTTTGGCTCTGTTTATATGCTGGATTACATTTATTGATTTGCATATATTGAACCAGCCTTGCATTCCAGGGATGAAGCCCACTTGATCATGGTGGATAAGCTTTTTGGTGTGCTGCTGGATTCGGTTTGCCAGTATTTTATTGAGGATTTTTGCATCAATGTTCATCAAGGACATTGGTCTAAAAATCTCTTTTTTGGTTGTGTCTCTGCCAGACTTTGGTATCAGGATGATGCTAGCCTCATAAAATGAGTTAGGGAGGATTCCCTCTTTTTCTATTGATTGGAATAGTTTCAAAAGGAATGGTACCGGTTCCTCCTTGTACCTCTGGTAGAATCTGGCTGTGAATCCATCTGGTCCTGGACTCTTTTTTGTTGGTAAGCTATTGATTATTGCCACAATTTCAGAGCCTGTTATTGGTCTATTCAGAGAGTCAACTTCTTCCTGGTTTAGGCATGGGAGGGTGTATGTGTCGAGGAATTTATCCATTTCTTCTAGATTTTCTAGTTTTTTTGCGTAGAGGTGTTTGCAGTATTCTCTGATGGTAGTTTGTATTTCTGTGGGATCGGTGGTGATATCCCCTTTATCATTTTTTATTGCGTCTATTTGATTCTTCTCCCTTTTCTTCTTTATTAGTCTTGCTAGAGGTCTATCAATTTTGCTGATCCTTTCAAAAAACCAGCTCCTGGATTCATTAATTTTTTGAAGGGTTTTTTGTGTCTCTATTTCCTTCAGTTCTGCTCTGATTTTAATTATTTCTTGCCTTCTGCTAGCTTTTGAATGTGTTTGCTCTTGCTTTTCTAGTTCTTTTAATTGTAATGTTAGGGTGTCAATTTTGGATCTTTCCTGCTTTCTCTTTTGGGCATTTAGTGGTATAAATTTCCCTCTACACACTGCTTTGAATGTGTCCCAGAGATTCTGGTATGTTGTGTCTTTGTTCTCGTTGGTTTCAAAGAACATGTTTATTTCTGCCTTCATTTCATTATGTACCCAGTAGTCATTCAGGAGCAGGTTGTTCAGCTTCCACATAGCTGAGCAGTTTTGAGTGAGTTTCTTAATCCTGAGTTCTAGTTTGTTTGCATTGTGGTCTGAGAGACAGTTTGTTATAATTTCCGATCTTTTACATTTGCTGAGGAGAGCTTTACTTCCAACTATGTGGTCAATTTTGGAATAGGTGTAGTGTGGTGCTAAAAAAATGTATATTCTGTTGATTTGGGGTGGAGAGTTCTGTAGATGTCTATTAGGTCTGCTTGGTGCAGAGCTGAGTTCAATTCCTCGGTATCCTTGTTAACTTTCTGTCTCGTTGATCTGTCCAATGTTGACAGTGGGGTGTTAAAGTCTCCCTTTATTATTGTGTGGGAGTCTAAGTCTCTTTGTAGGTCACTCAGGACTTGCTTTATGAATCTGGGTGCTCCTGTATTGGGTGCATATATATTTAGGATAGTGAGCTCTTCTTGTTGAATTGATCCCTTTACCATTATGTAATGGCCTTCTTTGTCTCTTTTGATCTTTGTTGGTTTAAAGTCTGTTTTATCAGAGACTAGGATTGCAACCCCTGCCTTTTTTTGTTTTCCATTTGCTTGGTAGATCTTCCTCCATCCTTTTATTTTGAGCCTATGTGTGTCTCTGCATGTGAGATGGGTTTCCTGAATACAGCACACTGATGGGTCTTGACTCTTTATCCAATTTGCCAGTCTGTGTCTTTTAATTGGAGCATTTAGTCCATTTACATTTAAAGTTAATAGTGTTATGTTTGAATTTGATCCTGTCATTATGATGTTAGCTGGTTATTTCACTCGTTAGTTGATGCAGTTTCTTCCTAGCCTCGATGGTCTTTACAATTTGGCATGATTTTGCAGTGGCTGGTACTGGTTGTTCCTTCCCATGTTTAGTGCTTCCTTCAGGAGCTCTTTTAGGGCAGGCCTGGTGGTGACAAAATCTCTCAGCACTTGCTTCTCTGTAAAGTATTTTATTTCTCCTTCACTATTGAAGCTTAGTTTGGCTGGATATGAAATTCTGGGTTGAAAATTCTTTTCTTTAAGAATGTTGAATATTGGTCCCCATTCTCTTCCGGCTTGTAGAGTTTCTGCCGAGAGATCCGCCCTTAGTCTGATGGGCTTCCCTTTGTGGGTAACCCAACCTTTCTTTCTGGCTGCCCTTAACATTTTTTCCTTCATTTCAACTTTGGTGAATCTGACAATTATGTGTCTTGGAGTTGCTCTTCTCGAGGATTATCTTTGTGGCGTTCTCTGTATTTCTTGAATCTGAATGTTGGCCTGCCTTGCTAGATTGGGGAAGTTCTGCTGGATAATATCATGCAGACTGTTTTCCAGCTTGGTTCCATTCTCCCTGTCACTTTCAGGTACACCAATCAAATGTAGATTTGGTCTTTTCACATAGTCCCATATTTCTTGGAGGCTTTGTTTGTTTCTCTTTATTCTTTTTTCTCTAAACTTCCCTTCTCGCTTCATTTCATTCATTTCATCTTCCATCACTGATATCCTTTCTTCCAGTTGATCGCATCAGCTCCTGAGGCTTCTGCATTCTTCACGTAGTTCTCGAGCCTTTGCTTTCAGCTCCATCAGCTCCTTTAAGCACTTCTCCGTATTGGTTATTCTAGTTATACATTTATCTAAATTTTTTTTCCAAGTTTGCAACTTCTTTGCATTTGGTTTGAATTTCCTCCTGTAGCTCAGAGTAGTTTGATCGTCTGAAGCCTTCTTCTCTCAACTCGTCAAAGTCATTCTCCGTCCAACTTTGTTCCATTGCTGGTGAGAAGCTGCATTCCTTTGGAGGAGGAGAGGCGCTCTGCTTTTTAGAGTTTCCAGTTTTTCTGCTGTTTTTTCCCCATCTTTGTGGTTTTATCTACTTTTGGTCTTTGATGATGGTGATGTACCGAGGGGTTTTTGGTGTGGATGTCCTTTCTGTTTGTTAGTTTTCCTTCTACCAGACAGGACCCTCAGCTGCAGGTCTGTTGGAGTTTGCTAGAAGTCCACTCCAGACCCTGTTTGCCTGGGTATCAGCAGCGGTGGCTGCAGAACAGTGGATTTTCATGAACCGCGAATGCTGCTGTCTGATCGTTCCTCTGGAAGTTTTGTCTCAGAGGAGTACCTGGCCATGTGAGGTGTCAGTCTGCCCCTACTCGGGGGTGCCTCCCAGTTAGGCTGCTCAGGGGTCAGGGGTCAGGGACCCACTTGAGGAGGCAGTCTGCCCATTCTCAGATCTCAAGCTGCGTGCTGGGAGAACCACTGCTCTCTTCAAGGCTGTCAGACAGGGACATTTAAGTCTGCAGAGGTTACTGCTGTCTTTTTGTTTGTCTGTGCCCTGCCACCAGAGGTGGAGCCTACAGAGGCAGGCAGGCCTCCTTGAGCTGTGGTGGGCTCCACTCAGTTTGAGCTTCCAGCTGCTTTGTTTACCTAAGCAAGCATGGGCAATGGCGGGTGCCCCTCCCCCAGCCTCGCTGCTGCCTTGCAGTTTGATCTCAGACTGCTGTGCTAGCAATCAGCGAGATTCCGTGGGCGTAGGACCCTCCGAGCCATGTGGGGGATATAATCTCCTGGTGTGCCATTTTTTAAGCCCGTAGGAAAAGCGCAGTATTGGGGTGGGAGTGACCCGATTTTCCAGGTGCCGTCTGTCACCTCTTTCTTTGACTAGGAAAGGGAACTCCCTGACCCCTTGCACTTCCTGAGTGAGGCAATGCCTCACCCTGCTTCGGCTCACCCACGGTGCGCTGCACCACTGTCCTGCGCCCACTGTCTGGCACTCCCTATTGAGGTAAACCTGGTACCTCAGACGGAAATGCAGAAATCACCCGTCTTCTGTGTCACTCACGCTGGGAGCTGTAGACTGGAGCTGTTCCTATTCGGCCATCTTGGCTCCCTCATATTCAGGTCTTGGACATTTTACCCTGATGTGCTGACTCTATGAAATCTCCTTAATTCTATATAATATAAATCATCTAACAGTATTAGAACTAAATATAATTTGAAATTAATGATGTGAGCAATTTATTTCCATTATCATTTAATCAAGCCACTTTCATAATATAACTATTCACCTTGGCTTTCCAGAAACTAATGAAAGAAATAGCTTCTCAAATGGCAGGGGGGATGGACTTGGGCATCTGATCTTTTCCCAGTTGTCACTGACTACTTCTGTAACCTTGGACAAGTCACTTCACCTCTCTATGCCCAGGTTCTCATGTGAAAATAGGTACAATATTACCTACATCACAGATTATGTTCATCTATATGGCAAATACTTATCAAAAGCTCACTAGGAGCTGCTCACATAGATGTTAGAAATTCAATTAAGAACTAAGAACGAGATAGACATGGTCCCTATCCTCATGGAACTTACATTATAGTGGAACACAAGGATAAGAAAGCAGAAAAAGAAATAACTATATGTCATGATGGCTGCTATACAGGAAATACACAGGGGTAGAAACAGAGAGTAACAGATAGGGTCCTAATTATACAGAGTGATCAGTGTTACAGGAAAGATGACAACAAAATGAGATCACAGAAAAAGCACTTGACATATAAAAGGCATTCAGTAAACAGTAGTTTTTATTATGTATTATTGCTTCAGAATAAGATATGGAGAAAATTCTGGAATAAAAATAGGTAGAATGTGAAATTTAAAGGAATGGCAGCCTAGATATTTTCAAAAATTCTCCTACAAGATACCTAGATAAATTGAATACTATATAACATCAATCCTTTCTCATGCATAGTTGAGTTCATTTTAAAAAAAAAAGTAAAGGAAAATCCCAAGGGCAAAGACTAACAAGCAAGCTGTAACCCACAGTTACAGACTGACACTGAAGGAGCAGTTGGCCTCAAAGCAATTGCCAATTTCCATTATCTAAAGTCTTGGATTTTAATGGCTACTTGGGGACAGGAAACAAGGCAGTGAACTTGCATAAGGTAGGGATTTGGAATTGAAGCCCCACATAAAGTGTTCACACCCATCTAAGTGCAGTGGCTCACACCTGCAATATCAGCACTTTGGAAAGCTGAGGCAGGGCTGCTTGAGCCCAGGAACTTGAGACCAGCCAGGGCAACATAGTGAGGTCCCATCTCTCCAAAAAAAAAAAAAACTTTTTTTTTTAAATTAGCCAGGCATGGTGGGGTGTGGCTATAGTCCCAACTACTCATGAGACTGAGGCAAAAAGATTGCTTGAGACCAACATGTTGAGGCAGCAGTGAGCCACTCCAGCCTGGGTGACAGAGGGAGACCCTGTCTCTAAAATTAAAAATTAAAAATTAAATCCTCACATTCAGCTTAACAGAAGGCTGCAAAAAAGCTGTCTACCCAACAGCAGAAAGGAGAAACAAGATTTGTCAGTCTTGACCCAGACTCAATGTGCTTAAAAATAAAAATATCTCCTGAGATTTACAACTGCAGGCTTAACGTCATGCAGTTAAGATTAAAATTCTGTCTCTGGTTTTAAAAACTCCAAAACAAGAAATTAACAGATAAAGGTCGGACAAATATGATTTCACAATCCAAAATTACAAACCACATCAGCAAACAAGTCATCATGAGTAAAAATCAGCAGAAATAAGAAATTAGGGCCTCAAGGACTTCAGCTATTGGAAATACTGGATACAGATACAGAATACAAAATGAGAATTGTAAAAGATGCATATAGTGACTAAAAGTGAAAGTCCATAATAAAAGATTACACTGACGATGGGGTAGAACACACAAAATAAAGTTAGAAATAAAAACTAAACAAATAAAATATAGGGATAATGATCTACTATAAAAATATAATGGAGGCCGGGCATGGAGGCTCACACCTGTAATCCCAGCACTGAAAGGTCAAGAGATCAAGACCATCCTGGCCAACATGGTGAAACCCCATCTCTACCAAAAATACAAAAATTAGCTGAGTGTGGTGGCAAGTGCCTGAGTGGGACTCCATCTCTACATATATATATATACATATATATACACACACACACGTATATATATACACATATGAATATATATATGAATTGTCTGAAAAATGCCTGAAATTTACTCAAATATCCCAAAAGATCCGTAATTGAATAGAATTTATATATCACAAATTTTAGAAAGATTGGGGACTGAAAATACAAAATACACTGTTGGAATAGTCTCTTCTTTAGTGAAGTAAAGAATTCTGTGCTTTTAATACATAACATAATGGGATGCCTGGAATCTTAGACTTTCATTAGAATTACCTTATTTAGAAATGAAGCAGCTATTCACTTTACAATTTGAACAGGATTAATGTCTGCAAAGAGCCCGTCTTAGAAAAGTAGCTTTGGCTACTTTTTGGTCTCACTCTATCGCCCAGGCTGGACTGCAGTTGGTGCAATCACAGCTCACTGCATCCAGCCTCGTCCTGCCTGGGCTCAAGCGATCTTCCCACCTCAGCCTCCCGGGTAGCTGGGATTTATAGGTGTGAGACACCGTGCCTGGCCTGGACTAGATTGTTTTAATAACAAAAAGAGATCTGAAAATTTTGGAATCCACCCAAGGTATTGTTAGGAGGTTGTAAAGTGAGATTTGGCATGTGATATAATTGGAATATTTGTCCCCACCAAAATCTCATGTTGAAATGTAATCTCCAGTGATGGAGGTGGGACCTAGTGGGAGATGTTTGCATCATGGGGTGCATCACTTATGGTTTGGTGCTGTCTTCCTGATGTGAGTGAGCTCTTGTGAGATCTGGTCATTTAAAAGTGCAGCACTTCCCCCCTGCTCGCTCTCTCACTCTTGCTCTCTCTCTCCCTCTCTCTCTCTCTCTTTCACTCCTGCTCCCACCATGTGAGAGCCTGCTCCCTCTTTGCTTTCCACCATGACTGTAAGTTTCCTGAGGCCTCCCCAGAAGAAGATGCCAGCATTATGCTTCCTATACAGCCTGCAGAACAGTGAGCCAACTAGACCTCTTTTCTTATAAATTACTCAGTCTCAGGTATTTCTTTATAGCAATGCAAGAATGGACTCATACAGCATAGAATTATTAAAAGCAGTTTATACCCCAATTTATTCCACATCTCACTAATGCAGTTACATATATGTAAAAGGCAGAACAATACAGTACTCAGCTTTCAAGCCCCAAGATGCTTTTCAGACCTGCATTAGGAAAATTAGAAAAGCCAATTTTATTTATGGATAGAAGTTCATAATCTATCTAGAGAGATGGGCTATGTGAACATAAAAAGTTAATGCAAAATAATTCACATAACAACAAATGACTAAGTGCTGACTGCATGGCACAGACTATGAGATGAGAGAAGGAAAAGCCCTGTGAGCTACTGGTGAGGTTTCACGGCCAACACAGGACCTGCGCTGCACCTGGAGAGACGGGAATCATTTGCATTGATAAAGAGGTGTGCGGGGGATTTTGCAGGTAAAAGGAGTATCATGAACAAAGATGCAGAAATGAAAATCCAGGCATCATGTTCTACCTGACTGCTGTGGAATTCACATGAAGGAACAAAGGGACATATGTTTGGAGAAGGAAAAGGTCAGATTTCAGAAGCTGTGACATGTCAGCCAAAGGAATTGGATTTCATTGGATAGGCAATAAAAAAAAATTAGAGGCTTTGTAAAAGTCTTTTGAGATGATTGGTAAAGGAAGACTCAGAGAAGGGAGCATTTAGAAAAGGAAAGAAAACATTTATTTTCCAAGACAGACACACTTCAGCAGAACTGACTAGCCAAATATGAGTATTTACATTTAAAAGATGCAAAATTACCCAGGTTTCCAAGTTAGCATTAGTCTGCACATGCAGGAAAGACAGTAGCTTTCTCACATGATTTTCATATTCACAAAGGTCATGATGTATCTTCAGACACCACCATGGCAATTGTCAGATATAAAATGGTTTATGGAAAACATTCAAGGTTTTACCATTATAGAGACCACACCCAGCCAGGGTGACCTTGTTAATTTTGATTTATGTCTGAGAGTTGCATGTTTTCTCTGACTGCCGTATGCGAAGTGCTTAATTATATTGAAAGCAGGGCAAAGTGTCATTTTTTGCTTCTATATGATCAAAGTAGAAATGGGGATCGATACATTTGACACTGGTATTTAGTTTGGGTTGCTGGGATGAGCAGAACCAGGAAGACCAGAAGGCTATGTAAATCTGAGTTGTATCTGTTTTCCAGCTTCACCACTAAGAAACTGAGGCAGAAGGGTCAACCCACCTGCTCGATAACATATTACACAATATAGTGAGGCCATGGTGCAGAATTGACATTACAGTTTTCAGCCCCAGCTGTCCAACCCTTCTGATTAGCTTGCTGAACGATTTTACTCCTCTTTCAATAGCTACCAGTGAATTAATTCAAGTGTGGGTGTGTTTTGGAGTTACTTTCAACAAGACAAATGCTATAGGCCTTACAAGCAGCGCCTACAATTCAATTATTCTTAATTAGGTGGTGCTAATCTAAGAAAGAATCATCGTGCAAGTTCCTTGATGCCTCCCTGGATATCTCAGCATTATTCTCAGAGCATCTGCCTCCTTTATTGCTAATTCCAAAACATATGATTTACCTCACATTTTATTACATTTTGGGGTTTTCCCCCTTGAACCTGGAATGTGCAATTGGTGTCTTGTTAGGTTCTTAATCTGGCCTCAGAAGGAGCAATGCGAAGTTGCAAATATGCCTCTGTGGTATCATACTGATTCAGCCATTAAGAGATTCCCATTATTTCTGCTACCTGGCTCCATCTGTTTCTGTGATGATGGAAGGAAGCACTTTCTAAAATCTTGACTGTTTATTTGGTATTCACTACATGATGAGCTTTCTGTTGTTCAGTACTCATTAAGCACTTAAAAGAAGTATAATACAGTGCTATAATATAATTTATAAGTAGAGAATTGTTTCCATAAATGTTACCCAAAGATGCAAAACTCAAACCTTCTCAGGTCTTTATTTGTGTCACACAATGATTTTTTTTTAACAGAATGTTGGCTGAGACTTTTTCTTTTATCCTGATACTGCTGTTAATTCAGTCCTGCTTTTTACTGGTCTAACATACACAGGACCATCTGCCAAAATATACACATGGCTCCATAACTAGGCAATTACAATTGTGTCTATGTATAAAAACTGCATTCAGGCAGCAAGTGTTGGTGGTAGAGGTAGGAGGGGAAAAGAGAAGGATAAATTGCAGATGTTTTAGACTTGGAAGTAAAAAGGCTAACAAAATGTTCCAAATAAAATATTTTTGTTGTTTTCCTTTTGTAAAATAAGTTTGTCTTTTGAAATTATAACAAACATGGTTACATCACAGTAATACCTCAGTAAGATTCATAATACTTCAAAGATGGTTTTGCTCATCAAATGAACTCAACAACTTAATTTTTTAAATACAATTGTAAATTAATATAAGTTAAAATACAAATAAAACTTTCCCTTTAAAAGTAATTTTTGAGAACAAAACCTGGCCTTGGAATCTTTGCCTTTTCCTTCCCCTGCTGGAAGTGTTCATCTAAGCTGGTTTTATGGCATCTTATTTAAAAAGCATCATTGAGCTGGGTGTAGTGACACATGCCAGTCATCCAAGCACTTTGGGAAGTCTAAGCAGAAGGATCACTTGAGCCCAGGAGCTTCAGATCAGCCTGGGCAACACAGTCTAAAGAAAATAAAATTTTAAAAAGTAATTAAAATGCATCATATTATCTAATAGGGTGGTAATGCAGGAGGGACCCTCTACTCCAATTGGATTTCAAAATGAGAAGCTGAAGCTGTATGGATCACTATATCCTTTTTTTAAAACTGTGTAAAAATACACATACCATAAAATTTGCCATCTTAACCAATTTTAAGTGTACAGTTCAACTGTGTTAAATATATTTACATTGTCATGCTATCAATCTCAAGAACTTTTTTTCTTTTGCCAAACTGAAACTCTATACCCATTAAACAACCCTCATTCCCATCCTCCCAGCCCCTGAAACTATACTCTTTTAAGAAAACCCTGTTTAATTTCCCTTTAGTGCTGTCTCATCATTGCCATCAGTTTTCAGCCTCTGGGAAGTCACATCACCTGTTCTGTCACCCTGCCCTCTCTAGCTCTTAGCTTTGCCACACTCATCTCCATTCTTTTCCTAAACATCAGGCTCCTCCATATTCCTAATCCTAATCCTACTCAACATTCTCTATCTCCTCCTCAGCATTTGTATTGGCCAGTGTAGCTCTTTCTCTTTTAAAAAAATTTTTTAGATTGATTCTTGGTTGGCATTTTATTTTATTACTTTTTTTTTGAGACAGGGTCAGCCAGGCTGGAGCGCTGTGGCACAATCCTGGCTCACTGCAGCCTCCACCTCCTGGGCTCAAGCTATCCTCCCACCTCAGCTCCCGAGTAGGTGGGACTACAGGCTCACACCACCAAACCCAGCAACCCAGACACCTCGCCACAAGCTCTCGCTCATATTTCCCTGAGAGCTCCAAATTCTTCACCCACACCAGAGCTTAGGGAGAACTGGTTAGTAGCTCTTTCTTGATCCTCCTCCCTTCAGACTTTCACTTCCTCAGCTTCCCTCACAATTGGGCAAGGTCTAATTCATATAATCACTTCCTTATTCTGTGACATTTTTGGTGGCTTTGCTTCCCTGACTGAACACCGACTGATATAATGGCAGAAGAGGAAAAACAATTTCCCTCTACCTTTCTAAGTTCAGCAGCTGGGGCCCTGCCAATAAAACTGATAAAAAGACAGATTAATAGGAGAAAAGGCATACAAATGTTATTTGATATTAATATGTTTACATGTACATGGAGGCCTTTGTATAAAAGAAATGAAGATTCAAAGAAGCAAATAGGCTTGAGCACTTATATACCATTTCAACAAAGAATGCTAAATTCTGGAGCTATGACAGGTCAAAGGAAACAGAGGCAAGGGAATTTCCTACGGGTGGTAAATGTGAGGCATAAATATATGAGGAAATTAATGGTAAATAAAGGTTGTTTAGTAAGATTTGTTCTGCAGATTTGTCTTGGTGCATCTCAGGGCTGATAAGAGTTCTAGAGTCCTCTCAAGTAATTAAGAGTCCTGGTGATTAAGAGTTGTTCTCCTGGGAGCTGTGGCTCACGCACCTGTAATCTCAGCACTTTGGGAGGCCAAGGCAGAAGGATCATTTGAGACCAAAAGTTCAAGACCTGCCTGGGCAACATAGCGAGACCCTGTCTCTACAAAAATAAATTAGCCAGGTGTGGTGGTGCACACCTGTAGTCCCAGCTACTCAGAAGACAGAGCAAGACCCCATCTCTTAAAAAACAAAAAGAGTGATGTTCCCCTTCCTGTGTCCACGTGTCCTCATTGTTCAATTCCCACCTGTGAGTGAGAACATGTGGTGCTTGGTTTTTTGTCCTTGCGATAGTTTGCTGAGAATGATGGTTTCCAGCTTCATCCATATCCCTATGAGCTGATGGGTGCTGCACACCAACATGACACATGTATACATATATAACTAACCTGCACGTTCTGCACATGTACCCTAAAACTTAAAGTGTAATAAAAAAAGAGAGTTGTTCTCTTCTTTCTGGTACAAAAGAGGTAAACACCTTTACAAGTAGAAATTTATGTCCTGCTTTTAGTCAGATGGAGGAGGGCAGAGAGTTTTTTCTGCATAAGCTATTTCTTAATTACCTTCAGCTCAAAATAATCCTCATGCCAAAGTGGCATATTCTGGTCCCCTTCACAATATATGTATGTGTGTAGAAAAATGTCTGAAAAGATACATACCAAATGTAAACCCTGGTTATCTCTGAGCTTATGTGAATTTTTTTACCTTTTACTCATTTGTATTTCCTAGTTTTTAAAAGAATAACTGTGGGTTAACTAAGCTGAAATGATTAAAGACAGAAAAATATCTATTTACATTACAACAATTGAGTAACAACCCATTCTTAAACAAGAACCTTAGTAGGAATGAATGGGACACAAACTACCTGGCATTCATATGAGAACCTTCTCTTCAATGTAGGCAGCCTGAAGTACTCAATTTATTCCCTGAGATGACTAAGGAATCTCTGAAATACTGTGGATATTTGTTAAAAAAGGAAAGACAGAATTATTATACCTTTTCATACTTTTGATTCACTTTCACATTCCTTTACTGAGTCTTTTCCCACCCTGGCAAGGTAGATATATAAATCTTAGTTTTACAAAGAGAGGGACTGACACATAGGACAAAAAAGAGTCAACTAAAGAATTTATAATACAAATGTTTTATGCTTAATGTTTTTCTAAAACCATTGCAAATAAAGATTAAGGTATTTGTGAACATAGGCAAATTCTGTATGTGTTTGGTCAATCTTGGCAAGGAAGTGGTTGTCAAGGATTTTTTGTTTGTTTGCTTTCACAAGGCAGACTGATTTATCTGCAGGCAAAGTGGAAAGTGTTTAGAATAATTGATATGTTATAAAGTATTCATAATTAATAATTATTATAAATTAACTTCATAGATAACATTTTGGCACAAAAGAGTTGGCAAATGATCAGCAGATTTGACAATTCTTTAAAAATGAACATTGTAGCAAATGAATCTGTTGTGTGTAGCATGTAATTACAGTGCTGTGGATAAGGTGCTAAGCTATCAAAAGGAAAAGTATGCTCTAAATTGGCCTCCTGGAGCATGAGGGTTGTGAGAAGCACATTACAACACTCTAATAAATTACCCATGTCACCAGCTTGGGCAACATAGTGTGACTTCATCTCTACAAAAAAAATTTTTTAATTAGCTGGGCATGATGGCACACACCTGTAGTCCCAGCTGCTCAAGAGGCTGAGGTGGGATCACTTGAGGTCAAGGCTGAGCCAAGATCATGCCACTGTATTCGAGCCTGGATGACAGTGTGAACCCGTCTCGAAAAAAAAAT
This sequence comes from Gorilla gorilla gorilla, assembly GCF_029281585.2. Taxonomy (NCBI): domain Eukaryota; kingdom Metazoa; phylum Chordata; class Mammalia; order Primates; family Hominidae; genus Gorilla; species Gorilla gorilla. Next base: position 59,212,365 of record NC_073234.2, on the reverse strand, counting down.
ATTACCTATGTCAAATGGGCAAATATTAATATAAATATTAATATAAAAGCCAAGAGAAATTCTCTTTAAAAATAAAAATTACATAATTCTTCCAGTAATTAACTACATTTGCCCAAACAAGACAATATAGCAACAGGGGAAAATGGAAAAACAAAAGGATGCATGTTTGATGTTCTAAGGTTAAGAATAAGACCACTAGGCCAGGCACAGTGGCTCATTCCTGTAATCCCAACACTTTGGGAGGCCGAGGTAGGCAGATCACCTGAGGTCAGGAGTTTGAGACCATCCTGACCAACATGGTGAAACTCCATCTCTACTAAAAATACAAAAATTAGCCGGCCATGGTGGCGGACGTCTGTAATCCCAGCTACTCTGCAGGCTGAGGCAGGGAGAATCGCTTGAACCTGGAGGGGCAAAGGTTGCAGTGAGCTGAGATCGCGCCATTGCACTCCAGCCTGGGTGACAGAGTAAGACTCTGTCTCAAAAAAAAAAAAAAAAAGAATAAGACCACTAAAGTCTGGTCTTGCCACTTATTGCTTTGTCTTAGGCAAAAAATATGTTTCTATCACTCAGTTTTCTCATCTATAAAGTGAGGATAGTACTATCTAACCCATAACACTACCATAAATATTTGATGAGCTAATCAATATAAAGTAAAAAGCATCATACTTACTACTCAATAAGTATGAACCATCAGAAAAAGCTTAGCTCCTTTAATAAACTGGTATGTGTGGGGTAGGGTAAGGGACTTTATGGAAGATAGAGCTTAAAACAGCCAGAGATTAGCTAAATGAGTCTTTTGCACATTTTTAAGCTAATATGCTAATTAGCATCTCTAGAAAATTAGATAGTAAACTGAGAAGAACAGATAGAAAAGAGAATTAAAACTCCTTATGTTAAAAACAGCAACAAATTGTTGAATTAAACATAGTAAGTTGAACTCACATATTTACCTTTGCTTCTTCACTAACCTCCACTAAAATGAAAGTGTGATGGTTAATTTTACATGTCAACTTGGCTGGGCTAAGGAATGCCCAGATAGCTGGCAAAACATTATTTCTGTGTGTGCCTGTGAGGATGTTTCTGAAAGAGGTTAGCATTTGAATCAGTAGAATGAGTAAGGAAAATTGCCTTCAGCAATCTGGGTGGCCATGATCCAATCCATTAAGAGCCCAAATAGAAAAAAAAAAAATGTAGAGGAAAGGCAAATTCTCTCTCTTCTTGAGCTGGGATATCCATCTTCTCCTGCTTTTAGACAATGGAGGTGCCAATTCTCAGATCTTCAGCCTCGGATTGAATTGCACCACTGGCTTTCCAGGTTCTCCAGCTTGCAGAGAGCAGGTGGTTGCACTTCTCAGCCTCCATTATTGTGTGAGCTAATTCCCATAACAAATTTTCTCATGTATAATCCCTATTGGTTCTGTCTGTCTCTCTGGAGAACTCTGATAAACACGGATAGTAAAAGAGGAAAGGCATAAACCCACATGAACAAAGAAAACTGGAAAAGAGATAAATGCAGCAACAAAAATTTGAAAACTGGAAAGCAAATGAAGAAGTTATTATCCTCTTCTCTGCCTAAATGTAAGCAGGCAATGGGGAAATCCCAGAAATAAGCTATCTGAATTTTTAAAATCCTGGGGAAATATCAGGAACTGAAGCATAAGGTGCCACTGAAAGCAAGGGAACTGATAGACTTAATGCATGAGAACTAGCTGAAAGTTCATATAAGATGCTGCTAGACCACAGCCATCTATTTCACCCTTCCTCCCCCTTCACCCCACCCCCACCACTCCCACACCTGCCCTCCACCTTTTGCCACCATACAACGCCATTCCTCCACTACGGCAGAAGCCTGGAGTTTAACTGGTTAGAGAGTTCGACTAAAAAGACTGAATTTGGGTACACTGTGCTTCACAGAGAATGAGGGGCATTCTACCAAAAAAAGACGGGAGGTGGTTTAAGTGAAAGGCAACAACCCCTTTCCCCTACTTAGATTCCAAAACATGGCAATCAGTTTCAAACCACATAAACAAGAGTTTCTTAGGAATCTGACCAGTACTCCCCACACCCCAAAAAAGACCTATACATACTGAGAGTCAGGGGCTCCCAATAAAACAGCACAAATAGATTACTGTATTATAGAGTTTATCAGGTAATAAATCCCACCCATGCATAGAGTTTCCCATCAGCTTTTAGGTAGCTCAATATTAAATATGAGAAGATAGTCAAGAATCATCAGTCATTAGAAATATTCAATCTAACATGAAAGACAGAGGTCAAAACAAAGAATAAAAAGAAACTGTGACTGAGCTAATACAAAATCATTAATATCCATGGAGAGATAAGAGTGCATCCTTGAAACAAGAACAATATGCTATTAAAAAGCACATTCAGAGAACAAAAAAAAATATTCTTGGAAATTAAAAATATGAAAACAAATTAAAAACTCAATAGAGGCTGGGTGCGGTGACTCACGCCTGTAATCCCAGCACTTTAGGAGGCTGAGGCAGGCAGATCACCTGAGGTCAGGAGTTCAACACCAGCTTGGCCAACATGGTGAAACCCCGTCTCTACTAAAAATATAAAAATTAGCCAGGCATGGTGGTGCACGCCTGTAGTCCCAGCTGCTCAGGAGGCCGAGGCAGGAGAATCTCTTAAACCTGGGAGGTGGGGGTTGCAGTGAGCCGAGATTGTACCACTGCACTCCAGCCTGGGCAAAAGAGTGAAACTCCGTCCCAAAAAGAAAAAGAAAAGAAAAAAAAAACACCTCAATAGAAGTTTGGAAGTAGGAGATAAATTATAGGTTTATTAGAGAACTAGTCCAGGCTATGAAATGTCTGAAAAATAGATGTTACAGAAAGAGACATAAAAAGTGAAAGGAAAGTATTCAAGACAATTTCCCAAAAATAAAGGTTCAAATGTCAAATGTCCAAATCAAAACTTTTTTAAGTACCCAGCACAATGAAGGAGAAAAGGCTCATCCCCACGTTCATCATCATGAAATTTCAGAACTCCGAGAACTACCCAGTGGAATGAAGATCTCCAGGAGAAAAGACTTTAATGGTTTCCAGAAAGACAGGCCATAAACAAGAGTTCAAGAATCAGAGTTCCATCAGACATCTCAATAACAATATTACAATTTAGAAGACAATAGAACATATGCTTTCCAAATTTAAAGGATAGTTGCTGTCCAAATTAGAGTTCTATACACAGCCAAATTATCCAACATGGGAACTCTAGAACAAACACATTTTTTAGGTGTGCAAGATGGGACACTGATTGTTGCCCTTCAATAGCTTTCTTCTTCTTTCTGTCCTCCTCCTCCTCCTTCTTTTTCTTCTTCTTCTCCTTCTCCTTTGCCTTCTGTAATAAACATGACAAATTCTATCTGGATCCATGAAGATCCAGAATATGTAAAAATTTTCCAACTTTCGTTCTAGCTAGATGTGTCCATGTGACTAAGCTCTGGGCCAAAAGTATGTAAGTAGAAGTAATTGATGGTACTCCCCAGAAGTTTTATTAAAAGCTAAAAGCAGGCCCTTTTCCTTCCATTTTTTTTCTCCATAGCTAAAAAGGAGATGGTAGATGGAACCAGAATGGCATTCTTACACTACTGGTGGAAGCTATTTGTTAGGAATGACCAAGGAGCAGGCTAGAAGGAGATTGAGTCCCTGATAATAACAGAACTTCCAAATCAGCTTTGACTACATTTATGTGAGAGAATAAGCTTCTATCTTCTTTTTTCTCATTTAAAAGAAAATTATCAACTTGATCATATAAGTTTAAAGATGTAACCATCTTACTTTGTTACATCTCCATCAAGATAGTTCAGTATTTAGGTTACAGGTATATGACTGAGAGTTCAATTCTCTTTTGTGATAAGCATGGATTATTCGAGCTATCAGTCAATATTCACTTTTCAGATACATGAAGCTTGTTGACTCACATTCAAATTCACATTTGCTACTTTTTAAAATCATTTATCGGGGCCAGGCATGGTGGGTCATGCCTGTAATCCCAGGACTTTGGGAGGCCTAGGTGGGTGGATCACTTGGGCTCAAGAGTTTGAGACCAGCCTGGGCAACATGGTGAAACCCCATCTCTATCAAAAATACAAAAAATTAGCTGGGTATGGCGGCACACATCTGTGGTCCCAGCTACTCAGGAGGCTGAGATAGGAGGATTGCTTGAGCCAGGGAGGCAGAGGTTGCAGTGAGGAAGATCGTACCATTGCACTCCAGCCTGGGTGACAGAGTGAGACCCCCTCTCAAAAAAAAATCATTTCTCAGAGGAGCCAAGATGGCCGAATAGGAACAGCTTTGGTCTACAGCTCCCAGCGTGAGCGACGCAGAAGATGGGTGATTTCTGCATTTCCAACTGAGGTACCAGGTTCATCTCACTGGGGAGTGCCAGACAGTAGGCACAGGATAGTGGGTACAGCGCACTGCACGCGAGCCAAAGCAGGGAGAGGCATCGCCTCACCTGGGAAGCACAAGGGGTCAGGGAATTCCCTTTCCTAGTCAAAGAAAGGGGTGGCAGACGGCACCTGGAAAATTGGGTCACTCCCACCCTAATACTGCGCTTTTCCAACGGGCTTAAAAAACGGCACACCAGGAGATTATATCCCTCACCTGGCTCAGAGGCTCCTATGCCCATGGAGTCTGGCTCACTGCTAGCGCAGCAGTCCGAGATCAAACTGCAAGGCAGCAGCGAGGCTGGCGGAGGGGCACCCGCCATTGCTTAGTTGTTTGATTAGGTAAACAAAGTGGCCAGGAAGCTCGAACTGGGTGGAGCCCACCACAGCTCAAGGAGGCCTGCCTGCCTCTGTAGGCTCCACCTCTGGGGGCAGGGCACAGACAAACAAAAAGACAGCAGTAACCTCTGCAGACTTAAATGTCCCTCTCTGACTGCTTTGAAGAGAGTAGTGGTTCTCCCAGCATGCAGCTGGAGATCTGAGAATGGGCAGACTGCCTCCTCAAGTGGGTCCCTGACCCCCGAGTAGCCTAACTGGGAGGCACCCCCCAGTAGGGGCGGACTGACACCTTACACGGCCGGGTACTCCTCTGAGACGAAACTTCCAGAGGAATCATCAGGCAGCAGCATTTGAGGTTCACCAAAATCTCCTGTTCTGTAGCCACCGCTGCTGATACCCAGGCAAACAGGGTCTGGAGTGGACTTCTAGCAAACTCCAACAGACCTGCAGCTGAGGGTCCTGTCTGGTAGACGGAAAACTAACAAACAGAAAGGACATCCACATCAAAAACCCCTCTGTACGTAACCATCATCAGAGACCAAAGGTAGATAAAACCACAAAGATGGGAAAAAAAACAGAGCAGAAAAACAGGAAACTCTAAAAATCAGAGCACCTCTCCTCCTCCAAAGAAATGCAGCTCCTCACCAGCAACAGAACAAAGCTTCATGGAGAATGACTCTGACGAGTTGAGAGAAGATGGCTTCAGATGATCAAACTACTCCGACTTACAGGAGGAAATTCGAACCAATGGCAAAGAAGTTAAAAGCTTTGAAAAAAAATTAGATGAATGGATAAATAGAATAACCAATGCAGAGAAGTCCTTAAAGGACCTGATGAAGCTGAAAACCAAGGCACGAGAGCTATTTGACGAATGCAGAAGCCTCAGTAGCTGATGCGATTAACGGGAAGAAAGGGTATCAGTGATGGAAGATGAAATGAATGAAATGAAGTGAGAAGAGAAGTTTAGAGAAAAAAGAATAAAAAGAAACAAACAAAGCCTCCAAGAAATATGGGACTATGTGAAAAGACCAAATTGACTTCTGATTGGTGTACCTGAAAGTGACAGGGAGAATGGAATCAAGTTGGAAAACACTCTGCAGGATATTATCCAGCAGAACTTCCCCAATCTAGCAAGGCAGGCCAACATTCAGATTCAAGAAATACAGAGAACGCCACAAAGATATTCCTCGAGAAGAGCAACTCCAAGACACACAATTGTCAGATTCACCAAAGTTGAAATGAAGGAAAAAATGTTAAGGGCAGCCAGAGGTCGGGTTACCCACAAAGGGAAGCCCATCAGACTAAGGGCGGATCTCTCAGCAGAAACTCTACAAGCCAGAAGAGAGTGGGGACCAATATTCAACATTCTTAAAGAAAAGAATTTTCAACCCAGAATTTCATATCCAGCCAAACTAACCTTCATAACTGAAGGAGAAATAAAATACTTTACAGACAAGCAAATGCTGAGAGATTTTGTCACCACCAGGCCTTCCCTAAAAGAGCTCCTGAAGGAAGCACTAAACATGGAAAGGAACAACCGGTACCAGCCACTGCAAAAACATGCCAAATCATAAAGACCATCAAGGCTAGGAAGAAACTACATCAACTAACGAGCAAAATAACTAGCTAACATCATAATAACAGGATCAAATTCAAACATAACAATACTAACCTTAAATGTAAATGGCCTAATGCTCCAATTAAAAGACACAGAGTGGCAAATTGGATAAAGAGTCAAGACCCATCAGTGTGCTGTATTCAGGAAACCCATCTCACGTGCAGGGACACACATAGGCTCAAAATAAAGGGATGGAGAAAGATCTACCAAGCAAATGGAAAACAAAAAAAGGCAGGGGTTGCAATCCTAGTCTCTGATAAAACAGACTTTAAACCAACAAAGATCAAAAGAGACAAAGAAGGCCATTACATAATGGTAAAGGGATCAATTCAACAAGAAGAGCTAACTATCCTAAATATATATATGCACCCAATACAGGAGCACCCAGATTCATAAAGCAAGTCCTGAGTGACCTACAAAGAGACTTAGACTCCCACACAACAATAATGGGAGACTTTAACACCCCACTGTCAACATTAGACAGATCAACGAGACAGAAAGTTAACAAGGATACCGAGGAATTGAACTCAGCTCTGCACCAAGCAGACCTAATAGACATCTACAGAACTCTCCACCCCAAATCAACAGAATATACATTCTTTTCAGCACCACACCACACCTACTCCAAAATTGACCACATAGTTGGAAGTAAAGCTCTCCTCAGCAAATGTAAAAGATCGGAAATTATAACAAACTGTCTCTCAGACCACAGTGCAATCAAACTAGAACTCAGGATTAAGAAACTCACTCAAAACCACTCAACTACATGGAAACTGAACTACCTGCTCCTAAATGACTACTGGGTAAATAATGAAATGAAGGCAGAAATAAACATGTTCTTTGAAACCAACGAGAACAAAGACACAACATACCAGAATCTCTGGGACACATTCAAAGCAGTGTGTAGAGGGAAATTTATAGCACTAAATGCCCACAAGAGAAAGCAGGAAAGATCTAAAATTGACACCCTAACATCACAAATAAAAGAACTAGAAAAGCAAGAGCAAACACATTCAAAAGCTAGCAGAAGGCAAGAAATAACTAAGATCAGAGCAGAACTGAAGGAAATAGAGACATAAAAAACCCTTCAAAAAATCAATCAATCCAGGAGCTGGTTTTTTGAAAAGATCAACAAAATTGATAGACTGCTAGCAGGACTAATAAAGAAGAAAAGGGAGAAGAATCAAATAGATGCAATAAAAAATGATAAAGGGGATATCACCACCGATCCCACAGAAATACAAACTACCATCAGAGAAAACTATAAACACCTCTACGCAAAAAAACTAGGAAATCTAGAAGAAATGGATAAATTCTTCGACACATACATCCTCCCAAGACTAAACCAGGAAGAATTTGAATCTCTGAATAGACCAATAACAGGCTCTGAAATTGAGGCAATAATCAATAGCTTACCAACCAAAAAAAGTCCAGGACCAGATGGATGCACAGCCAAATTCTACCAGAGGTACAAAGAGGAGCTGGTACCATTCCTTCTGAAACTATTCCAATCAATAGAAAAAGAGGGAATCCTCCCTAACTCATTTTATGAGGCCAGCATCATCCTGATACCAAAGCCTGGCAGAGACACAACTGAAAAAGAGAATTTTAGACCAATATCTTTGATGAACATTGATGCAAAAATCCTCAATAAAATACTGGCAAACCAAATCCAGCAGCACACCAAAAAGCTTATCCACCATGATCAAGTGGGCTTCATCCCTGGGATGCAAGGCTGGTTCAACATACTCAAATCAATAAATGTAATCCAGCATATAAACAGAACCAAAGACAAAAACCACATGATTATCTCAATAGATGCAGAAAAGGCCTTTGACAAAATTCAACAACGCTTCATGCTAAAAACTCTCAATAAATTAGGTATTGATGGGTCATATCTCAAAATAATAAGAGCTATCTATGACAAACCCACAGCCAATATCATACTGAATGGGCAAAAACTGGAAGCATTCCCTTTGAAAACTGGCACAAGACAGGGATGCCCCCTCTCACCACTCCTATTCAACATAGTGTTGGATGTTCTGGCCAGGGCAATCAGGCAGGAGAAGGAAATAAAGGGCATTCAATTAGGAAAAGAGGAAGTCAAATTGTCCCTGTTTGCAGATGACATGATTGTATATCTAGAAAACCCCATTGCCTCAGCCCAAAATCTCCTTAAGCTGATAAGCAACTTCAACAAAGTCTCAGGATACAAAATCAATGTACAAAAATCACAAGCATTCTTACACACCAATAACAGACAAACAGAGAGCCAAATCACGAGTGAACTCCCATTCACAACGGCTTCAAAGAGAAGAAAATACCTAGGAATCCAACTTACAAAGGGACATGAAAGACGTCTTCAAGGAGAACTACAAACCACTGCTCAATGAAATAAAAGAGGATACAAACAAATGGAAGAACATTCCATGCTCATGGGTAGGAAGAATCAATATCATGAAAATGGCCATACTGCCCAAGGTAATTTATAGATTCAATGCCATCCCCACCAAGCTACCAATGATGTTCTTCACAGAATCGGAAAAAACTACTTTAAAGTTCATATGGAACCAAAAAAGAGCCCGCTTCACCAAGTCAATCCTAAGCCAAAAGAACAAAGCTGGAGGCATCACGCTACCTGACTTCAAACTATACTACAAGGCTACAGTAACCGAAACAGCATGGTACTGGTACCAAAACAGAGATATAGATCAATGGAACAGAACAGAGCCCTCAGAAATAATGCCGTGTATCTACCACTATCTGATCTTTGAGAAACATGACAAAAACAAGCAATGGGGAAAGGATTCCCTATTTAATAAATGGTGCTGGGAAAACTGGCTAGCCATATGGAGAAAGCTGAAACTGGATCCCTTCCTTACACCTTATACAAAAATTAATTCAAGATGGATTAAAGACTTAAATGTTAGACCTAAAACCATAAAAACCCTAGAAGAAAACCTAGGCAATACCATTCAGGACATAGGCATGGGCAAGGACTTCATGTCTAAAACACCAAAAGCAATGGCAACAAAAGCCAAAATTGACAAATGGGATCTAATTAAACTAAAGAGCTTCTGCACAGCAAAAGAAACTACCATCAGAGTGAACAGGCAACCTACAGAATGGGAGAAAATTTTTGCAAGCTACTCATCTGACACAGGGCTAATATCCAGAATCTACAATGAACTCCAACAAATTTACAAGAAAAAAACAAACAACCCCATCAACAAGTGGGCGAAGGATATGAAAAGACACTTCTCAAAAGAAGACATTTATGCAGACAAAAAAACACATGAAAAAATGCTCATCATCACTGGCCATCAGAGAAATGCAAATCAAAACCACAATGAGATACCATCTCACACCAGTTAGAATGGAGATCATTAAAAAGTCAGGAAACAACAGGTGCTGGAAAGGATGTGGGGAATAGGAACACTTTGACACTGTTGGTGGGACTGTAAACTAGTTCAACCATTGTGGAAGTCAGTGTGGCGATTCCTCAGGGATCTAGAACTAGAAATACCATTTGACCCAGCCATCCCATTACTGGGTATATACCCAAAGGACTATAAATCATGCTGCTATAAAGACACATGCACACGTATGTTTATTGCGGCACTATTCACGATAGCAAAGACTTGGAACCAACCTAAATGTCCAACAACGATAGACTGGATTAAGAAAATGTGGCACATATACACCATGGAATACTATGCAGCCATAAAAAATGATGAGTTCATGTCCTTTGTAGGGACATGGATGAAACTGGAAACCATCATTCTCAGCAAACTATCGCAAGGACAAAAAACCAAACACCACATGTTCTCACTCATAGGTGGGAACTGAACAATGGGAACACATGGACACAGGAAGGGGAACATCACACATCGGGGACTGTTGTGCGGTGGGGGGTGGGGGGAGGGATAGCATTAGGAGATATACCTAATGCTAAATGACGAGTTAATGGGTGCAGCACACCAAAATGGCACATGTATACATATGTAACAAACCTGAACGTTGTGACATGTACCCTAAGACTTAAAGTATAATGATAGTAAAATTAAAAAAATAATAATAAAAAAGAAAATTTTACAGGGGAAAAAAATCATTTCTCCTCATTTGTGGCATTAAGCCATATTGCTTATAATATGAAGAGCTGTTGGCATCTTTCCTACCCATAAACATGACCATATGACCACCACTTATTCATATTTTCATGCATCCAAGTGCATAAAAAGGCAGTAAGTACATTTCTTAGAATATACCATTGAAAGCAGATTTTAAATCTACCTGTTTTTCTTAACTTCTCTTGGTTTTCTCCCACAGTTAAGGAAAGGAATAGTAATTTTTCATTTCATTCTAATCACACTAGTAATTTTTCACACTAATACAATGTCTAATATATTCCCACTGTATTAATCTGTTCTCACACAACTATGAAGAAATACCCGAGACTGGGTAATTTATAAAGGAAAGAGGTTTAATTGACTCACAGTTCTGCATTGCTGGGGAGGCCTCAGGAAACTTACAATCATGGCGGAAGGCAAAGGAGAAGTAAGCACCTTTTTCACAGGGTGGCAACGGAGAGTGAGTGCAAGCAGGAGTAATGCCAGACACATATAAAACCATCAGATCTCGTGAGATTCACTCATTATCATGAGAACAGCATGGGGGAAACCGCCCCCATGATCCAATTACCTCCTTGATACATGCGGATTACGGGGACTACAATTCAAGGTGAGATTTGGGTGGGGACACAGAGCCAAACCATGTCACACACCAAAGAAAAGTAGGCTGTGGTGCACAGCTGTTAAGTTTCCATAAAATCAGGGAAGACCGTGAACATTTCAGAAGAGCACTCTTACTAAAGTTTATATTTGAATGACTGGCTGGAAATGCATCGATGTTCAGGGCTTCACCTGCTCTAAAAGTGCACACGTCATATGCCCACACTGTGTCTATCCCCTCCCTGGTTACATGGTCTGGGGTCCAGTGGGGGAAAGGGAACTGGCAAGCAATGACTCTGGCATCATCCTCAAGTTCAAGTTTCTTCTCCAACTGCAGCATCATCTGAGAGGCACACCAAAAATAACAGTGTTTGAGTACTATGAAAAAGTGCCCACAAATCTGAAATATAAAATTTGGCAGAGCCATGCACACTTTCTTGCCAACCATGATACTTGCAATACCAAACTAGCCACGGATTTAATTCACAACCAACTGCTGTGAATCTTTCCTTTGCAGCTGTTATTACTGTTATTAATGTGTCCATCGCCATTACCAATGTCTACCAGGGATCCTCCTCTGCATAGCAACATTTTCACATTTTTTATCTGCTTTGTAGTTGCCGGTACAAAAGGCAAACAGACTTTCGAGAGGATTGGTGCTATAAATGGCATAGCTACAGCATACAGCCACCAGAGTCCCGCCCACAATCTCAATAAATAAAAACCCCTAGTTGCTTTTCTTCAAACGGTTGGCTTCAAAAGTTGAAGGTAGAATACGTCTTGACTGACTTTCTTCTTTAAGTGTTTCTAGGGATGTACCTCCCCCCACTCTTTTGGGGGTTTCTATCTTCTTTAAGCCACCATTACTTTGGGTTTCTGTCACTGTAGCCAAACTTATCCTGGCTAATCCTACCTAATGCACAAGTTTTTGAAGGTTTTCTTTGCAAATTATTAAGTTTTACAAATATGGATATAATATGTATATATAACATGATATTTGTGGATTGCATTATTTAAATCTTCTGTATACTTATGTTTTGTCTTCTTGATATGCAAATTATGAAAGAAGTTTATTAAAGAGTGACACTATGATGGTGGCTTTACCAATTTCTTATATTTTGGGGAAGATTTTGCTGTGTGTACACAAAACCATTATAAAATAGTCCTTTGCCCCATTTTAAACTTTGAGTTTTGATTTTTTCTGATAATACTATATTTGGTTTCTTACATTTTTATTTTTCTGCTGTGTCCTTCCCCACTTATTTATTTTCAAACTTCAGTTGTCACTTGCTTGAGTATTGCAGAATTGATCTCAGAGGATTCTGAAGGCTGATTTTTTTTTTTTTTTTTTTTTGAGATGGAGTCTTGCTCTGTCGCCCAGGCTGGAGTGCAGTGGCGCCATCTCGGCTCACTGCCAGCTCTGCCTCCGGGGTTCATGCCATTCTCCTGCCTCAGCCTCCCAGGTAGCTGGGACTACAGGCACCCGCCACCACGCCCAGATAATTTTTTTTGTATTTTTAGTAGAGACGGGTTTCACTGTGTTACCCAGGATGGTTTCAATCTCCTGACCTTGTGATCCACCCACCTCAGCCTCCCAAAGTGCTGGGATTACAGGTGTGAGCCACTGCGCCCGGCCAGGCTGATTTTTTTGAGGGATGCTAGACCTGGGAAATTGCCGTCAGCCTCACTCACTCTCATGGTAAGCATTCAGAAAATGTTGGGATTATTTTGCCTCTGATTTATGGGCAGTTATATAGCTCAGGTCTCTAGAATAGCCAGGTTGTGAGGCAATAGGCAGGGGTTGAAAAAAGAAGGAGATGAAAATCCTGTGAGAATGGTAAGGTGAGATTCCCTTGTGTAGCAGAATCTTCACTCAGTGCTGTTGATAATAAACACAATTCTATTTCCCTATGGAAATCTTCGGAGACTGGCAAGTCCACACCACCATTAGGTAGCATGTTATGTCATATCCTGCCTTTGTGCAATTGAGTCCATAAGTTTCCATATTATTTCCTATAAAAAACATTATATCTTTTAATAACATTGGCATTTTTTCCACCAATCACCTCATCATTTTGTTAAGAAAGTCACCAGGTATGTCTTTTGCGAGAACATGAAGCTAATTTCTGGATTTTTTTTTCCTGTAGTATTACCACATAGTTACCATACCATTTAAAAAATATCTTGCTCATTCTTGGACAGCTCTGTTGAGATCTTTAATATGTTCTCATAAAGTATTTATTACTTCTCATTCATCACATTGAACATTTCTATGTGCCAGGTATGTATCAGTGAATAAAACAGAAAAAAAATCCCTGTTTATACTACGGTGAATCGGGGGAAAAGATGTTGACTAAGAGAAAGATAATAAACATGGTAAATAAATATATGTTAGAAGCTGATAAGTACTATGAAGGAAAAAACAGAGCAAGGTGAGAAGTGAGACATATAGTCAAAAATTGCAACTTCACATTAGTAGTCAGGATGTTTTGGTTATTGTTGTGTAATGAACTACCCCAAGACTTTAATGGCTCAAAGCAACAACTGTTTTATTATATCACATGATTTTGTGGGTCAGGAATTTGGCTAGGGCTTAACTGTGCAATTCTTCTGTTCTACCTGGTGTCAACTGGTGGCTAAGCTGGGCTGCAAGATCCAACATGACTTCACTCACATGCCTGGACTTGACAGGGAGGACTAGAAGCCTAGGCTCAACTGGGACCCTCTCCTTCCTCCATGGAGTGTCAGGATGTCTCCAGGTGGTTTCTAAGCACAGTATCAGACTTCTTACAAGGAAACTCAGGATTCTAAGGGTCCCAGGTGGAAACTGCTAGTCTCAAAGCTAAGTCCGCCAAACTCTAGTGGTCCAAGCAGTCATACACCATCCATTATTCAAGGTGATGGGATATGGATTTTTACCTTGATAGGAGAAATGTCAAAAATTTCGTGGCTACACCTTCACCTAGTAGGCATCATTAGGAAGTGACATCTCACTAAAGACTTGAAGAAGGTGAGAGAATTGGCCGGGGGATATTTGGGAGAATAGAGTTGCAGAGAGAAAACAACAGGGCAACATTCCCTAGTCAGGATTGTGTCAGGCATTTCAATGTGACTGAAATAGAATGCGCAGGGGAAGAATATTAAAAGGAATATGAGAGAGAATGGGGAGGGGATGGATTCCCAGCAGATCCTGTGAGTCTTGTAGCCATTTAAGGACTTTGGATTTTACTATGAGTGAATGGTGGATCACTGAGAATTGAACAAGGTATGACATATGACTTATCTTTTAAAAGGATTATTCTAGCTGATATGTTAATAGTCTGTTGCAGTAATTTAAGCAAGAGATCACACTTGCTTAGACAAGCATAGTAGAAATAGAGGTAGTGAGTGATGAGTGATTGGATTCTGGATTTATTAACAATTTGAAGGTTGATATAGGATTTTTAATGGCTTGAATGTGGAATGTGTATGATCAAGGGAAAAATAGAGAATGATTACAAATATTTTAGCCATACCTGGCCGGGTGCGTGGTTCATGCTTGTAATCCCAGCACTTTGGGAGGTCAAGGTGGGCAGATCATTTGAGGTCAGGAGTTTGAGACCAGCCTGACCAACATGGTGAAACCCCGTCTCTACAAAAACTACAAAAAAATTAGCCGGGCATGGTGTCACGTTCCTACAGTCTCACCTACTCCGGAGGCTGAGGCAGAAGCACTTGAACCCAGGAGGTGGAGGTTGCAGTGAGCCCAGATCACGCCACTGCACTCCAGCCTGGGTGACAGAGACTCATTCTCAAAAAAAAAAAAAAAAAAATTAGCCATAGCAGCTGGAAGAATTAATTTACAATCATCTAAATAAAGAAAATTCCAGATAGAGTAAGTTTAAGAGAAAAATTGAGGATTCTGTTTTGGACATGTTAAATTTGGGATGGATGTTAGCTATCCTAGCAGAGATGTCAAGCAGGAGCAAGGAAGAGAGAAGAGTGTGGAATTCAGAATACACTCTTGACTGAAGATATTAAAAATATGACAGGTGTTCCATGTTCTTAAAGGCATAGACTGGATGAGATCACAGAGAGGCTGTGGTGTATTTCAGCATTAAGAGGGTGGAAGAAAATGGAATATCAGAATAGAGATGAAAAGAAGTACTGAATGAGGAAAGAGGAAAACAAAGAGTGTAATGAAATGGGGGGTCAAATCAAGAAAGTATTTCAATGAAAAAAGTGCCTCATCAAATTATGTCAGTCTCTGCTCATAGGTCAAATAAGATGAGAATTAGCAATTGGATATTGGAATCAACAGCACACACGTCATTGGCGACCTTGACAAGAGAGGAACTGGGGACAAAGAATATGGATAACTCTTTCAAAGAATTTTTGCTGGGAAAAATTCAGCAGAGTGGAAAAAACTGCAAGATAAGAGAAAGAGGGAAGAATTGATGGACAATGTTCTTGAATAAACAGAGGGCTTGAGTCTAGAGCAAAATGAAGAAAATGGCTTTAGATGGGAGCTGTAGTGTAGTAACATGGGGAAGATAGAATCTACGGGTGCAGACTCAGGAACATTGGTTTTAGTAGATCTAATGCTAGGAACGTGAAAATTCTAATTGTTGAAAGAAGAAACAATGGTGTCAGCTGAATACGAGGATCGAGGAAGAGGTGCTGCTTGGTTTGAAGAGAACGGGGAAGGTGTAAACTATCATAGGAAAATGTGAGACTGAATAGATCAGGGAGTGGTATGGTTTGACTCTGTGTCCCCACCCAAATCTCATCTCGAATTGTAATCCCCACGTGCCAAGGGAGGGACCTATAATCCTCATGTATCAAGGGAGGAAGGTAGTTGGATCATGGGGCAGTTTCCCCCATCCTGTTCTTGTCATAGTGAGTGAGTTCTCATGAGATCTGATGGTTTTATAAGTGTTTGACTGTTCTTCCTTCGTGCTCTCTCTCCTGCCACCTTGTGCAGAAAGTACCTGCTTCCCCTTCCACCATGATTTTAAGTTTCCTGAGGCCTCCCCAGCCATGCAGAACTGTGAGTCAATTAAACCTCTTTCCTTTATAAAGTACCCAGTCTCAGGGAAGGTCTTTATAGCAGTGTGAAAACAGATTAATACAGGGAGATATACAGCATAACTGCTGGCAACATTAAGAGCCACTTGAGGTTGCAAACTACAAATCCTAAGCCCTGTACCAACTGAATGGACACCTACCTTGGCCAAGGGGACCCCAGAAAAGCCTTAAAGCAGTTCCCAGCTAAGATGGGACAGGAGGTTGGACATACCTCGTTATACCCTCTCCCTTTTGCAGTTTAGACACAATTGACCAGCATTAGTAAAATAGAGATCATAAGACTGACAGAACAGACTCTTCGTAGCAATAAGATACCAAATCATAAACAGGACCTAAGGCCATGTCAGGCAAGGGTTAAGTCATGCACCCCACATTTCCAAGAATAAACTATGTTCTAATGGCCACAAGGTTTTTTTCTCTAGCAGCTAAACAAGCACTGGCCTTGATAAGCAATATTAAAACAATTGCAGCTGATCCATTGCCAGACGCTGACTGAACCCCTGTTCCACCAGCCATAACCACCGCTTTTATCAAACAGGAGACAATTTCAGAAACTTTCTCCATGTAAAAAGACCACCAATTGTACCATGGGCTGGTTCTGGATGGTTTAGAGAGGTTGTGCACTTGCATGCCTTCATGTCCTGAAAAGACCTTAAGTTTTTCCCCATCCCAAAGTGAACAAGGGCCACATATTACATGTATGTTTGTTCAATAAAAATCTCAGGACCACCTTCATGAACATTCATAGCTCCTCCAGTAATTTGAATACATATGTCTAGCCAACTGTTTTGCATAAAGCTCTTACCCCAACCCCACCTTCTTTGAAGACCTTGTCTCTGATCTTGGCCTGAGGCATGCTTCCCAGCCTGTAGGATGGCAACTGTAATCCTTTATAGAAAATAAAAGTCTTCTTTTTTTTTAATTATACATTGTGTGTGGGTTTTTTTTTAATGTTTATAAGGTTCATGGCCATGAATTTAAAGTAGGACCAGTAAGCAGTTTTGTTTTTTCCTTCAGCCATTTTCAGCTGCACTGGTGCAGGTAAAGGATAGATCTAGAGTTGGATTTAACTAAGGTTGTGGTTTTGCCAAAGTAGTATGACAAAGTGAGAGAGGGCAAAGTTGAGGGCATATGCATGTAAATAATTTTATTTTTGGAGACAGGGTTTCATTGTATCACCCAGGAGGCTGGAGTGCAGTGGTGCTATCTCAGATCTTGGCTCACTGCAACCTCAACCTCCCGGGCTCAAGCGATTCTCCCACCTCAGCCCCCTGAGTAGCTGAGGCTACAGGTCTATGCCACCATGCCCAGCTAATTGTTTTGTATTTTTTTGTAAAGATGAGGTTTCACCATGTTGCCCAGGCTGGTCTCAAACTCCTGAGCTAAGGTGTTCTGCCCACTTCGGCCTCTCAAAATGCTGGGATTACAGGCGTGAGCCACCATGCCCAGGCACAAGGAAATAATTATAATGATCAAATGGCAGGTAATTTGGCAAGAAAGTGAAGAGAGGACATCAAGAGGACAAGGGGCAGTGAAAAGTGGTAGATGAGTAGACTGGAATCCCCATGGAATAGGAAAACTGTTAAAGTCAGGATACTAGAGGAAGTGAAGTGGAAAGGAAGGTGGATGAGGTGGTGATCAGAGAGTGAGATGTACAAGGCCAAAATTATAGAGGTTGCAGCCGTTGTAATGACAAGGTTAGACTCTGACTATGAGTGCTAGAAGTAGGGTCGGGAGGAGTTTAAGGTGTTTAAAATATCGTTTATGTATTTATTGAAATCACCTAGAATATCAAAGTAGTAGTTTTGGTAAGATTAACGAGCCAGACTCTAAAATGATCATGAAATGAGAGGGAATGGGTGATAGAATGAAGGTCTCCTCCTCCCATTTTATCTGCTGCTGCTATCTGTTGATAGGTTTTTCTCTCTTATCAACAGACTGAACATTGGCATTTTGCATCTTATGTACTTTTTCCCTACTGGAAGAAAATCTCAACTCTGGGGATCAGCAGTCTTTATCAAAATCCTAAGGCTCTCCTATGTCTCCTGATGTTTCAAATGTCGTTCACAAAGGCCCAGACTTCCTGTTTTCGGAACGCACCCCAGTTCTATAAGGAGTACCTTCAGCCTCAGAACAATCACCTGATTCATTGGCTCTGGAGCCTACTTTTGTCAGAGGATCCACCCTATTTTCTCATAGTACAAACTTCTCTCACCAACAGCCACTTCCATTACCCTGAAGTCAAAAGCAGGAAGAGATAAGACACCTACCTGCTCAGTTTGCTTATCACCAGCAATGCCATGGCAGAGTCTTGAGCACAACAGGCATGTTTACTAGATTAATGCATTAGGAAGACCATTCTGGTTACATTTTGGAAAACAGCTTAGAGGAGCAAGAATGGAGGCAGGGAGACAAACTAGGTGGCTATTGCTATAATCTAGGTTGAGACAGCTTACCTAGATTGATCTAGGCTGATGGCTGTGGAAAACAGGATAAAGACATTCCAAATTAATTCTAGTTTCCAGAACTCATGTTAATCTTTCTCATCTGGGGATTTGCAGTTAAATCTTCTGCTTAGAAAATTCTTCCTCATTGTTCAATTTCCACCTATGAGTAAGAACACGCGGTGTTTGGTTTTCTGTTCGTGTTTAGTTTGCTAAGAATGATGATTTCCAGCTTCATCAACGTCCCTGCAAAGGACATGAATTCATCCTTTTTTATGGCTATATTCATTCCATGGTGTATATGTGCCATATTTTCTTTATCCAGTCTATCATCGATGGCCATTTGGGTTGTTCCAAGTCTTTGCTATCGTGAATAGTGCTGCAATAAGCATACATGTGCATGTATATTTAAAAAATGATTTATAATCTTTTCGGTATATGCCCAGTAATGGGATTGCTGGGTCAAATGATATTTCAGGTTCTAGATCCTTGAGGAATCGCCACACTTTCTTCCACAATGGTTGAACACATGGACACATGGAGGGGAACCTCACACACAGGGTCTTGTCGTGGGGTGGGGGGCTAGGAGAGGGATAGCTTTAGGAGAAATACCTAATGTAGATGACGGGTTGATGGGTGCAGCAAACCACCATGGCACATGTATACCCATGTAACAAAACTTCACATTCCGCACATGTATCCCTGAACTTAAACCATAAGAAACAAACAAATAAATGAAAGTTCTTCCTCACCCTTCTTGCCTAGCCCTTACTTTTCCTTTTGATTTCAGTACAGATGTGATTTCCTCTGGGAAACATTTCTTATGCCTCAAGAGCAGCTTGACTTCCCTGTGTGGCTATGGCCTCCTGTGCTTATCTGTATCAAGTCACGTCTTGCAATTATTTACCCGTATCCCAGTTTCTTAACAGTGGCATTGACATTCTGGATTAGTTAATTCTTAGTTGTGGGGGACTGTCCAACAAATAAGTTATTTGGCAGCATTCCTGGCCTCTACCCCCTAGATGCCAGTAGTACTCATCCTTTTCCTTCCTCCCACCTGTATAGTTGTGTTTGCCACAATCATGTCTCCAGACATTGTCTTATGTCTCCTGGGGGCCAAAACTGCCTCCAGGTGAGAACCACTGACCTAGAAAAATGTATCATTTCCTAACAACTGCCCTACCTCTGGACATTTAGGTTGTTCCCATGTTTACTACAGATTTGAGATTAATGTTATGTGCGTGAATCATCAATAATTCCAAAAAGTGAACTAAAAGGGTACATAAATCATACCAATCTTACATTTCCATCTGTAGTTCCTGCATAGTAGATTCACCGTAACTTTTCAGTATTGAGCTTTCTCACATTAAAAAATACAAGGTCCATTCATTACAATTTTAAAAAAAATGAAACTCTTCTGGTTTATTTTGCTATCAGTGAGGATGGGCATCTTTTGAAGCATTTTACTTAATGTCTTTGTTTTTTAAATGGCTAGACTTCAAACTCTTCCAAACTCACAAAAAAATTCTAACACTTCTCAATTAAAATTCAAATGTTAGTGCTTACCATGCACAGTACTGTGGTCAGGGTACTAGGTGACAGATACTATAGTAAAAACAGAAATGGTGTCTGCTTTGAGAGTTTACATTCTAGAGAGGCATGGTCCAATATGATAGCCACCAGCCACAAGTGGTCATTGAATACTTGAACTGTGGCAAGTTCAAATTGAGAAGTGCACTGTAAGTGAAAAATAGGTGCTTGGTATGGGGAAAAACTATTAAATACCTAACTTTATACTGGCATGTCCATATGATAGGTTAGATATACTGGGTTAAATAAAACATGTTTCTGAAATTAATTTTGAATATACATATATATTTTTTATATATTGAAAATATCTTTTAACCAGTCAAGTGACTATCTTAATATATTTTAAATGTTAAAGAACAGTGGGCAAAGCACAGGCACACTTGGTGGTCAATTTTTGTTAATTTTCTCTACTTATCTATCTTTATCTATCTATCTATCTATCTATCTATCTATCATCTATCTATCTAAAAGGAGACAGGATCTCACTCTGTTGCCCAGGCTGGAGTGCAGTGGCATGATCACAGCTCACTGCAGCCTCAAACTCCTGGGGTTAAGCAATCCTCCTGCCCCAGCCTCTGGAGTAGCTGGGATTACAGGTGCAAGCCACCATACCCAGCTCATTTAAAACACTTTTTATAGAGATGGGATCTCACTTTGCTGCCCAGGCTAGTCTCAAACTCCTAGCCTCAAGCAATCCTCCTGCCTCAGCCTCCTGAAGTGCTTGGGATTACAGGCATGAGCCACCACATCTAGACCACAAATAGTTTTTAAACTGTTCAAAATATTTAAAAAACATATATGTAAAAGAACCTTGAAGTAACATTTATCAGCCACACCAGTTTCACAAAATCAGGTATTGCTACCTACTAGGTTGGTGCAAAAGTAACTGCGGTTTTTGCCATTAAACGTTAAAATGGCAAAATAAATAACTTTTGCACCAACCTATTAGTATGTATCAAACTGTAGAAAATTTCACTTTTAATTTTAAAAAATCTAACATTTATTTTTATGCTTACACTACAGTTTTACTCTAAATTAATGTTCCTTAAGTTAAATCACATTTAAGCAAAAAACGAGAAACTGGTTCGTTTCTACTTCCCCTATCAAGTTAAAACTCATTTACTTACACTTTTGTACTTCAGAAATGCGTCATCATCTCTACTTAAGGACACTACTATACAATAATAACAGCTATGAAGAATGAGATGGATCTAATGTATTAAGATGTCATAGATGATGTGAAAAAAGGCAAGTTATAGAATAGTGCATAAAGCAGAAACTATTTTACAGCCACATTTGTGTATTCCTGTATGTACATGTGCATAGCACAAGACTGGGAAGAAAGATACCAAATGTTTTTTAGTTGTAGATGGTGAGGAAATTCTTTCATATTTCACATAATACACTTTTAACTCTTCTGTATTTTTTTATTGTTTCAATTGGGACATTTTTTAATTTACAAAAAGAATTTTTAAAACACGACAAAGATTGCCAATAAATACATTTTCATCACAAATTTAAAGGAACTTTTAAACTTTCCTCAGAAGCCATCATCTCCACAATCTTTTAAAACCTTTTATGATTGCGACAAAAAAAGTATAAAAATTAAAATATACAAAACTGAAAACTGTTCGACTGTAACATTTCAGAGATTTATTAAATTTTCTTTAGTACACGATTCTCATCTTAGTTGAGACAGGGTCCGGCTCTGTAGCCCAGGCTGGAGTGCAGTGGCATGGTCTCAGCTCACTGCAACCTCCACCTCCTGGGTTCAAGCAATTCTCCTGCCTCAGCCTCCCAAGTAGCTGGGACCACAGTCATGTGCCACCACACCGGGCTAATTTTTATAATTTTTGTACACAGGGAGGTCTCACTATGATGCCCAGGCTGGTCTCAAACTCCATGGCTCAAGCGATCCTCCCACCTCAAACCTCTCGATGTCCTAGGATTACAGGTGTGAGCCACCTTGCCTGGCCTTAGAGAGACTTTTTTTTTGAGACAGAGTCTTGCTCTGTCGCCAGGCTGGAGTGCAGTGGCATGATCTCGGCTCACTGCAACCTCTGCCTTCCAGGTTCTAGCTATTCCCCCGCCTCAGCCTCCTGAGTAGCTGGGACTACAGGCGCATGCCACCACGCCTGGCTAATCTGTATTTTTAGTATAGACGGGGTTTCACCATGTTGGCCAGGATGGTCTTGATCTCCTGACCTTGTGATCCACCTGCCTCAGCCTCCCAGAGTGCTGGAATTACAGGCGTGTGCCACCATGCCCGGCCTACAGAGACTTTTAAAAGCAAAACTAGTTCCTGTGATGGAAAAGGGTGCTCTTCTCTAGATCTGAAATTTGACCTGACTGAAAATTATAGGAAATACTTGGGTCAGTAAAACAACACATGGTCTGTTGCCCACCGAACAGCTATCTTCCAAACTCCCTACAAACTCCTACCCACTAACTTCATCCAGAACCTGGAAGTTGTTCCCCTTTTTCCGAGCAGCTATTCATCAAGGGGAGATCATTTTTAACTTCAAGGGCAGATCTTCATGGTCTGAGCCAATCATAGGAGCTTTATTCCCTTTGAAAAGTGATTGCTTTGGAGATAATACACATTTTGCTGTGGCCATGAGAGCAAGTGAATGGGGGCAGGTGAAACCTTCCTCTTATAAAAAAGAAAAAAAAAAAGATATTTCAGCCTCTTATCATCCACCACCTGGAACCTCTGTGGTCACTTTGGAGCCATAAGGGGAGACATCAGACTCACTTGTTAAGAATGGCAATGAAAGGCAGAAGGTACTAAGGCTCTTGATGACACTGTTCAGCTGCTGAATTAGCCAATCTAGGAACTGCCCTCCACCTAGACTCCTGGTTCTCAAGCACCTCAATCCCAAAGATTCTACAATTGTTTTTGATTGCTAAAATAATCCAGACACATAATTTGAGGAAATAAAATGTTTATTGAGTAAATGTTTATTTAGTAACAGCAACACATAGTTTCTCAAGAAGAGGATGAACTGAAAACTCCTCTAAGGCAGGACGAAGCAACTTTCCATTATTCTTAGTTTAGACCAGAATCTTTAATTTTATATTCTCCTTTAATAACTGTCAAAATACACCAAATACTTAGAGGAAAATATTCACAGTATACCAAAACATTTTAAGATAAAGAGCAGTGTAAAAGTAGTATTCTCTACATACCACAGTATACAATGATGCCTTCCTGCAGGTTTAGAACTATTACTACTCAAAATATTAATACATTTATGCAAAATGATTGAGAAAATTGAAATACCTGCAACCTTTTCCAGTTTGACTTCAGGAACAGGTGCAAACCACCATCCTCTTCACAAATCTTCTGTTACGGCAACCATCAAAAACCATTGGTTCAGCTCTCAAATACTGATGACAATGCATGTGATGCATGCGTGCTCTGCTAAGTTTTGAACAGATAACATATTCTACAGCAATGCTCAAGCCCTGGATTATTTTTGCCTGACAAAAATAATATTCCAATATTCCCTGAAGAGGTTTTATAAAAAGGCTGAAAATGGCTGTTTTTCATAGTCAAAGCCAATTTCCTTTATTTTTTGAGACAGGGTCTCGCTCTGTCACCCAGGCTGGAGTGCAATGGTGCAATCTTGGCTCTCTGCAGCCTCAAACTCTTGCACTCAAGCAATCCTCCTGCCTCAACTTCCTGTGTAGCTAGGACCGCAGGCAAACACCACCACATCTGGATAATTTTTTAATTTTTTTGTAGAGATGGGGTCTCACTTTGTCACCTAGGCTGCTCTCAAACTCTTGGGCTCAAGTGATCCTCCTGCCTCAGCCTCCCAAAGTGCTGGGATTACATGCATAAGCCACCACACCCAGCCAATTTACTTTTTAATAGAATATACACTGTTGCATTCTATCTTCATGATTTTTTACAAGAGGTTGCTATAGTGTGCTATGTGTGTAAATATTCAGATCCTGTATATAAACTAATCAAAGGCTCCATGTCAGTTCTTAAGTTTGATATTTAAATGTCTGACCAGGGACCCTCCAAATAGTATTCACAGTATTAAAGGTGAGATAAATTTTCATTTCTATTTTTTCCTATCTTTTCAAAGTCCCATTAAACATCTGAAATTACTGGTAGAAATGAGGTGATAATAAATATTTTCTATTTAAGTTTGACACTGATTTGCAATCCATTTTAAACTGTTCCATCTAATATGCTATTCTGTTTTTCTCATGAGTCTTTAATTGCTAGATATTTGAATAACACACTAATTTAAAAAAAAAATTTTCTTGTACCATTTTTAGACTTCTGTCTTTATATAATTTAGTTTGTAAAACCTAGTTTCATGTTTAATGAATTAAGAAACAACATCAGAACAGTTTAGCCAGATTTTAATAGGCAAAAAAGGGTTGCTTTGGCAATGTATAAAAGAATAACTGTTATAATACAAATCTTTATTTAATCTACTTTATTAAATATTAAAATGCAATAAGGCAATTATTGTTTTAAGACACTTGAAATTGCATTTAATAAATGGATAACTGGCCCCACACCTGACATATTGCACCCCTACTTTTCTTCTCTAAGGAACCAAAAAAATTATTTTAAAAAACAAATCAGTGGTCTTTCTAAAAACATCTCAAAGAGGTTCTGACTACTACTAAGGTATTTATTAAACACAAATAACTGAAAAATAAGACAACCAATAATATCTTTTAAATTATTTCTGCTGTCTTTTGTTCTCTTAAATCTACTCAGAATGGTTCAACTGAAAGTATCCCGACTGAGGAATAAATAGGTGTAATTTATTGCTTAATTTGCCATCCAAGGCAGGGCAGTGATTCCCAAACCTGGCCTCTCATCAGTATCATCTGGGAAAACTGCTGCAACACATTCCTTGGCCCCCTTCAGACCTAATGAAGCAGTCCCCTCCACTTCCAACCTCCACTGGGGAATATGTAGTTAGTCTTGCAGTCTAACACTTGGGATGGCTAAAACAATAAAGTTAAAAAGGAAGATACTTGTATTTCCACAGGTCCTAGCTCACAAACTGGGATCCACTAAAAAAAAAAAAAGATATAAAATGTTGAATTGGCACTAAACGATCAGTGAGCAGGGTGATTGGGAAACAACTCTAGTACTAACAAACCAAATACAGCAGGCCCTGCTGCCCCATTCCATGGAAGTCAGCACCTTTCCTGACCCCAGAGAGCCCAGGCAAGCAAACTGATGTAGTGTGAGGGCTACAACTCAAAAAGTAAATGTTTCCACACCATTTCTCTCCATCTCTACTTCTCAATTTTCCATACACTCATTCCATCTTTTCTCTTACTCTGCCCTTTGCCATTCCCATTCTTACTCCTTTCTCTTTCCTCACCCCTTTTCTCACTTCCTCTCTTTTCCTTCTTTTCTGATTTAGTTACATCATTCTTTTCTTCTCTACTTTCTCTTCCCGAAAAACTCTTCCTTACATAAACAAATTCATACTGGAGATATATGTCAGAAAACATTCAGCCTGAGTAAACTGAACGCTCTGTACAGAAAACAACAGAACAAAATAGAACTTCAACAGTAACACTGGCGTGGCATAATATAAGCCACGCAAAATGCTTCCAAATCCGTTATCTCTTCTGAGTTTCATCTTGTGAGGTTTGAAGGGTACACTGATTGAACTTAAAAACCTAAGGCACAGAGAAGGTTAAATAACATGCCTGAGTTACTAAAAAGAGAATCCAGATCTAGTTCAAAATCTGGTCTTCTTTTCACTATACCAATAACATCTGACTGGAGGCAAGATGAGAGAGCAATGAGTAAGCACTAATGTTATTTCAGGGCCTTAAAACCCTTATATATTATGAACTACTCTTCATTAGAAAAAAGTATGCATTTTCTTAAAGCGTAAATCACAATATATATTTTTAAAGGTTTCCCAAGTTCTTTTCTACTTCATACAAATGAAGTTTGACTGCATTTTAAAGGCATCCCACTTTGGTAATACTGTAGCCCAGAGATAGTTCTGAGGTCAGAATACATAGACTCAAATAATAAATCATGTAGTTTATATAAACTGCATAGATACACTGTTTTATGAAAGACCATTTATATGAAGATGGAATACGTTCTCTAAGTTGTCCATCTATAATTTAACCTCTAATCAACTCCAAGAACTGCATTTCTTTAGAATTCAAAAGAATTACCTTGTCTAAAGATAAATTCAGAAAATTCATTTAAAAATTATTATACCTATTTTGTGATACCTTTAATTTTAGGTAGAAACAGTACCTAAAAGACAGTTTTCACTATAATTCAATTTATGGTAAAATGATCAATTAGGTCAGGTCTAAATAAACCAGATGAAGAACCTTCCAACTGATCCACAATGTAGAGTGTGCGACAGTGTAAATAAGCCACAACATGAGTGAGACCACAGCATACAGTCCAGTTGGATTAAACTGTGACCACGCTCTACACAAGTTCCAATCAATTAGAGCCCATGGGGCTGAGATTCTCTGTTCACTGAGGAAATTTTATCTTATCAAACTTACTAATATAAATTCATATCTTGTCATTAACCCCAAATGTTTCCTCTAATATTTCAAAATCACATTTGTAATCCACCAAACGTGCCAAGAATTGTGGTATCCTAACTTGAACTTTCAAGTTGGCAAAATAATTTCCAGTGGTTCCCAAAGTAGCTAACATCAAAGTCATCTGAGGTGATTGTTAAAAACAAAATCATCATGTGACTTATATTCTGTTGATTCTAACAAACCAACTAGAAGATGATTTTTGAGATAATCAGGGAAATTTGCTTAAGGACTGGCTATGAGATGAAGCCAAAGGACTGCTGCTACCTTTGTTAGGTGTGATATCGTGCTATTTACCCAAAGTGTTCACAGCAGTGAAATAACACGATGTCTGGGATTTTAAGATACTTAAGAAAACAAAAAAATTACAAATGAAGCAAACATGGTAAGATAGTGATAAGTGTCAGATCTGAATGTTGAGTACCAATGCACTATTCTAGTTTTGTGTAATTTTTAAATTTCTTCATTAAAAATTTTACAGACTCCCTCCTAGACACAGCATGCCAGAGTCTCCAAAGGCCTAGCTCAGGAATCTATTCTTAAGCTCCCAACAAGAATCTTATATAGTCAGGCAGGCAATGATCATTATTTGAGGACCATTAGAAATGATCTAATACATACCCTCCAAACTTCACATTTTTAGTATTCTCATTTTCTACTCAGTAAGCTCAATTTCACAGTTTCTTATATCCACCATGGCATTCTGCCAAGGAACTACAACTCGTGTTCTCTAAACCCATCTGTTCTAAGAATGCTGGACTGGTTATCAACTTCTAATGCACCCTGCTTAAACTTTCCTCTCTCAATTTGTCCCTGACTGAACTGCAGACAACAGAACAACTGTACTAACCATCTCTTTCTGCATATTCCATGTCTCCACAGAGGTCACTGTGTCTTCACAAAGCTAACTGCCACAATTTTCACAGGTTTTATTTTTCCTTCATGATTTTCCATTTTCTACTTGAGCATTAAAATATCAGGGAGAAAAAGAAGATAACCATATAGATAATCATATTGTTGGTAAAATAAGATATGTGCCCCAGCATAGTATATGCTAAGTATTCAGAATCTATAGTTATATTAGCTAACAGGTCAAGAATGCCAAAGAAGTAATTTCTCAAGATTTAAAAAAATTAACTGTCTTAGGTGATATTCAAAAAAGGAAGATATGCACATCAACCCAATTAAAACCACATTTTCTATAGCTGGATGTAACAATCTTATTCCAAATCATCCACTTAAGTTGTTTAACTTACTTAAAGTAAGGCTCTAGACATTTGCTTCTTCAAAAGTATCTTGCAAGGCCGTTATGAGGTAGAAGACAAGTTTAAATGGACCATATTTTTCTACTCCATTGTAACTAAAATTACTACTCACAGGAAGTATATAGCTTATGCATTTTGGTCCATCACATTTTCCACCATCATGAGTATACTCTTAAGGTTCTCACTTTACCATCAGCATAATATATTTTGCTTCCAGAATGCCCAGTAAAGCTGACGTTTTTCATTTAAAGTGATTAAAAAAAAATTCCCCAAATATCTATTTAACAATCTTAGATCTGAGTTTTGGCAAGACAGTTTCATGCATACAAAATGAAACACTACATTTCTCACTCTCTCTCACACACAAACGCACACACAGATTAAAATCCCAAAGTTTTCACTATTTTTCCTCTACCTTACACAGCTCAATTTTTAACATGCAGCTTACTTGTAATCTAAAAATAATTTTAAACATGATTGTCATAAAAATATTTTAAAACAGAGATGAAATGTATAAAGGCACACATAGATTGTCAATAGTTACATCAGTTACATCACATTTCTTTAGAAACAGAACTGTTTCTGCTCCTGTAAACAAACTTTTTTCTCACACATTTAAAGTGAGGTTAGTGCTGACATAAAATTATTGCTCTACTCACAGTCTTGAGTGCTGGCACTGTTTGAGGTACATTTTCTCCATCTACACACCCCTACCACTCTTGAGAGTACGAGTCAACAGAAGTCTGCAGGTTAAACCCATTCAATAATATTTTCATCAATACTGGAATGATAGCAAGTAACATTACAAAACATCAGAGATAAAAAATGTTCAATGTTGACACCCAAGATTTTAATTTATTCTTCATTACCTGAAAATACTGCTTATTTAACTTCTTTAGGAAAAAAAAATTATTCTGGAGATGAGTAATTCCTTCCTGAATACTTCATCCAAGACGATTCCTTCACACTTATCCTCTGATTCTTTGTTTTCATCCATTTGATTAAGCAGTCACCAAGAATCACTTTTCCTTTGGTGATCTGGCATAACGATCTCTTACACTTTTTGCTAGTTGTTTGATAAATATTTTGTAAATTTTTCCACAGTATGTATGCACTGTTTTTTGTAGTTCCAGTTCTAAAGGTTTTAATAAGGAACGGATGTTGTCATCTTCAAAAGAACACTAGAGAAAGAAAATTTTAAAAAATAAAAAATTTAAAAGGCAAAGGTACATATATAAATTCAGTTATTTTCCAAACCTCTTCAATCAGTTTAATATGAATGATCTCCATTTAACATCTCACAGAAATTAGATGTTTAACAAATATTTTCAATAAATTAAACAGAACTATTATCTCCCATTAAAGAAAGACAGCCATGGTAACTCTCCGGGGGAATCCCGGAGAACATGCGCAAGGGCAGAGAAGACTGAAATACTGGTTAAGAAGACAACCAAAAGCCCTACGAGTATCTGGGCGAAACTAATAAAAGGTGGACTGGCTAAAAGAAGAGCTTTACCACACACCACACCCGCGTCCCACCTTTTAAAAACCACTCTGGCAATAATACTGCTGAGGCTGGAATGGAAGGAAATGAAGTAAAGGCATATGGTGGGAGGAATGCAAGATGATAACATAGTTCAGCATGTCCCACAGAACCCTAACTGCACAGAAGGATCCCAACAATAAACACATTTGAAAACTGCTAAATATTAGACACTCTTCATGGGGATTCAGACTAGCACAGGAAAAAGTCTAAAAAGTAAAACAAAATAAATCTGTTGAGTGTTGTCTGACCTGTTTGTCCCAAGATATATTTTTGGCTAGAGTCCTTCTTTTACTATAAAATATACTAATATCGAGAAATAAATTTTGGAAAAGGCTGTGGTAGTAAAGTGGAAATAATATGTAATCTTTGTATTTTCAACCAGGTATTTTGTGATTTAGTATTTTCAACTAGGTATATTTTCAATTAGAAAGATGGATGGGGCTTAAAAGTAGAACATTTTATATGGAAGTTGAAGTTGGTGAAAAATGCAAAATCACAAAGGAAATTCAGAACCAGAAATCTCCCAGGTTATCCCTGAGGTTCACTAGCACGCTGAGGGAGAGGAAATGAAAGAACCACCCCAAGCACACTTAGTGAGTCTGCAGGAAGCTGCAGTCAATCTACAGAGAAGAGGATGAACTTGGATGTTTGTTTAAAACATGGGTTTTGTCACGTCACTGTAGAGATGCAAAGAGATCCTAAACTTTGGCATCTTTTGAGCAAGAAAAACTGTAAGCATTAACTGCATAAAACCATCACCCTTGGAGTGATTTTTAAAAATCAATCACACATACTCAAGATAAACGTCTAAAATTGTTTTGAAGATAAAAGTTTTAAAAAGAGATGGGGAAACTTAGCCAGGAACAATGTAATAAAAATAACAATAGCACACAGAGTGCTTGCTACCTACATGCCAGGCACCATTCTAAGAGTTGTATATGACTGCATGTTCTCACTCATAGGTGGCAACTGAACAATGAGAACACATGGACACAGGAAGGGGAACATCACACATCGGGGACTGTTGTGGGGTGGGGGGAGGGGGGAGGGATAGCATTAGGAGACATACCTAATGTAAATGACGAGTTAATGGGTGCAGCACACCAACATGGCACATGTATACATATGTAACAAACCTGCACGTTGTGCACATGTACCCTAGAACTTAAAAGTATAATAAAATATATATACATATAAAAGAGTTGTATATGTATTAACACATTTAAGCCTCACAATAACTTTATAATATAGGTAATATTATCTCCATCTGACAATGAAACAACTAAGGCAAGGAGAGAGGATTTCCTCAGTTATAAATGCAGTAAGTGGTTAAGCCAGGATTCCGTCCCAACAGTCTAGCTCCAAAAGTCCATGCACTTAATTAACCACCAGACAGCACTACTTATCCAAACATTAAGCAAACAACACCATGCCAAGTCAGTTCAAAAATCCTGTTGAAGGACGAAGCTCAATGAATGGTGGAAATCTGGGGAAAGTGCTGTATTGTAAACAGATACACAAATTTGTTTGGGGTTAAAAGTGTAGCCAGGTTGAAGAAGGTAAACTTCATCAAGTGATACTTTCAAGAAATATTTCAATGTGCACAGAAAACACTTGAACAACTGGTTGAGTGGCAGAAAATTATGGGAAGCCCAAACTACTATGATCGTTATTTTTACCATATGACAATAAAATGAAAGCACTTAAGAATAGAGGAAGACTATTGATTCCCAGGAGTATGTAGTACTCGAGATTAAGTTTCTTTGTTTTCATGTGATTCAAATCCCAGTGTTTGTGGTTAAAAAATGTTTTCTTCTTCACTGGAAAAAAAAAAAAAGCCATTTGATGAATATTTTCTTAAATAAAAAGTGTCTCATTAGTTAGACCTCTTTCTGCCCATCATATGAAAAAAGCAATCTGACCTTTAAGGAAGAAGATAAATTTCCAAAATTTCCACCTATATAAACATAGCCTAAAGACACTGCATTCTGCCATTTACATAATCTTCAGTGCCTGCATATTTGTACAGTACATAACCTACATCTAGGTGTCCCTTTCCCAGAGGCCACATGTGCCCTTACCTGACTCCTGACCTCTTTTTATACTATATACTATGCCTGACTTATCCTTACCTTTTCTTCTCTGCCTGGTACTCATCATCCTTACAGCTTAGTTCAAATGTCAGCTCCTCTGAGAAGCCTTTCCATGTACAGTTAATAGTTCCCTCTTTTCAGTGGCACAGGGCCCAGTACACTGATTTTTAGGAAGCTCATGCTTTATACTGTCAGTTGAACGACATGAAATAGTGAAGCTGTGATGACCATAATTAGGCAATTTGAGGTATTTTCAAAGAATAGTACATCTTTGGAAAATATAGGAGAATGGCAGTTCAATCCAACAAATCCTAAGTGTTCACTATATGCAAGCAAGTCAGTACTATGGGAAGGAAAACATTCAAGACTGCTTTGCAGAGAGTTTTGCAAATATAAGCAAGGTGTAAAGTAAATCAAAGTTAACACAAAACATCAAGAAATATAATTCAGAATGAAATGCATGATGCAGAAAATACCTTATAGAGCCATAAAATGTTTTGTTCTGATTTTGAATTTGCAATTTTTAAACATTTTTATTCACTCAACAACTAATATTTAACAAATATGCATGGACTATAAAAACAGATTTGCTGGTAGACATAGCCATGAATTCACACTTTAAAGATGGTTCACATCCTTTATAATTCATACTGTTCACTGCATTCCATGGCTATGACTAAGCCTCTGTCTGAAACTTGCATAAATATCCTTGTCTAAATACAATTCTTTTAAAAATTACACTTCTTACTGAATTACAGATAAGGAAATATAAAAACACTAAGCAAGAGCACCATAAAAGACAGATTAACTTCATTAAGTTGAAAAATGAATAAACGTTAAGCTGTAGTTAACACAGACCCAAAACAAACACAAAAGATAATTAATCATCTGAAATCCTTTTAAAAATAAGATTTTTTAAAAAAAAATCAAGTGTAATTAATCAACTTAAAACTATTACTCGTATTTTTAAAGGTACACACTTATAAACCAAAGAAAAGATCAAATAAAACCAGGGAAATTTAATTCTCTAATAGTAGATTTTTTTAATACTCAAAGGAAACAAAGGAATCTCATTTTTATAGGAATGCATTTCTTTTCTATCCTGCAAAGTCTCAGAACCCCACAAGCACTTTTCTTCATTTTTATCACCTTCTGACAACCCATAATAAAGCATTATTAAAATACAGTATTAATTTCTGAAGGCATACAAAGCCTGCTACATTAAAATGAACATCAACACTAAATTTTATAATTCATCAGTGAGTATAGTCATACCATGATAAACTGATTGTTTAGAAGCTGTATCTGTCAAGTTTATAGGACAAGAAATTTAGCTAATAATACACTAGAACTGTAGCCTACAATGCTGTTAGCATTTTGTCTACCACCAAGTTTAAGAAACAGATTTCTGGGAGAAAACTTTAATTCCTTTTCATGGCAGATCATCACCTTAACATGGCATACCACCTCCACATCCACCTCATTTCGGCCCCTGCTGACTTTCATCCATCACTCCAGCCACTCACTGAACAGATGGATGCCTGACCTCTCCGTGGATCTTTTCACAGCCTCTGAACCTTTTTCTCAGGCAGTCGTCAGCCCAGACTGCCTCCACCCACCTGGAAAACTCTTACTCATCCTTCAGGGCCCACTTCAAAAGCCTCCTCTTCAAGGAGGCATTCCCTGGCCCTTCAAGGCAAAACTGAGACACTCTTTCACAGTTCTAGAACAATCTCTGTCACCATGGATTATAGTGAAGTGTTTTTATTCTCACTGCTATTGATGAGGCTACATAGACCAGAGGATTTCAGTCACTAACAAATAATGAGAACCTAGGAAACGGGGGTCATCAGCTTTTCTCCTGACCCCCACATTTAAACTAAAGTAGCACTCCTATTATTTGCTTTGTTTCCACCCACGTAAGATTAAACAGTGTAGTAGAACAGACAGCATATCTAAATGAGAGTTGAGTGATCACATGTATTAATACTTCTTCCTTAGTAGCAGTGAAATAGCTAACATGGATAGTGATACAGCTTGTTAAGTAACAGCATAAATCCAAACCTCCCCTGGATTTGCCCCAAGTCTTGGTCCTTAACATTCACAGAGATCTGGTTCATGCATCCACCTAGAGGTATATGAAATATTAATCATGTCCCCCATCAATCCACCCCAATTACATAAAAGGGGACTAATAAGAACAAGAAAAGAGAAAACAGACAATTGGGGGATGGGGGAGAGAGGGGCAGTATAATTTTTTTCCAAACTCATTATAAAGCAAATGCTTAAAAGACAAAACTTTATTTACAAAAGCAACAAAAAGACAATACTTAAGCATAAACTTAAGTTATATTCAAAACCTGTAGCAAAAAAAACTGTAAAGCAGGGGTGTCCAATCTTTTGGCTTCCCCAGGCCACATTGGAAAAATTGTCTTGGACCACACATAAAATACACTAACGCTAACAATAATGAGCTAAGAAAAAAAAAATCACAAAATAAATGTCATAATGTTTTAAGAAACTTTATGAACTTGTGTTGGGCCACATTCAAAGTCATCCTGGGCTGCATGCGGCCCACTGGCCACAGGTTGGACAGGCTTGCTATAAAACATTCCTAAAAGACAAATGTAAAGACAGCTCTTGTTCTTGGTTAGGATGTCTCAACACCATCAAAACGTTAGCAGTCCCTAAGTTAATATACGAAGCTAATATACTCCTAATAAAAATATCAATTTTTCTGAGATGAAGTTTCGCTCCTTTTGCCCAGGCTGTAGTGCAATGGAGCGATCCTGGCTCACTGAAACCTCCACATCCCAGGTTCAAGCGATTCTCCTGCCTCAGCCTCCCAAGTAGCTGGGATTACTGGCACATGCCACGATGCCCGGCTAATTTTTGTATTTTTAGTGGAGACAGGGTTTCACCACTTTGGTGGCCAGGCTGGTCTCGAACTCCTGACCTCAGGTGATCCGCCCGCCTCAGCCTCCCAAAGTGCTGAGATTACAGGCGTGAGCCACTGTGCCCGGCCTAAAAATACGAACAAGTTTTTAACTTTTTAATGGAGTTGATACTTACAGAAAAATAAATATACAATAGCTAGGAAAACACTGAAAAAAACAGGCTATAAAGAGGGAGTAGCCCCATCAGACATTAAAACACAGCAAAGCGCCTTTATAATTAAAATAGTGTGGTATTAGAGTACAAATGAACTGACCAATGGAACAAAACAGAAAATTCAGAAATTACAAATGGAATTTATGGTAATGTCAGTATCTCAAATCTTCTGGTTAAAGACAGCCTTTTAATTTATTTTATTTTTTAGAGACAAAGTCTCACTATGCTGCCCAGGCTGGTCTCAAACTGCTGGGCTGAGGGAGTTGCCTCAGCTGGTCTTGAATTCCTGAGCTTGCCCACCTTGGCCTCCCAAAGTGCTAGGATTACACATATGAGCCACTGCGCCCAGCCAAAGATAGATTCTTAAGTAAATGGTGTAGAGACAAAAGGATAGCCATTTGGAAAAGAGTCAAATAGTATCTATTCCTCACCCAATACAAAACAGTAAATAAATTCCAAACACAGCAAAGGTCTGAATGTAATAAATGAAACAGCATATGGGTGAATTATCCTATAACCTGTTCTGTAACCCAAGTGTAGACTGGAAAAAGCTTGCTGATTACAACTTTAAAAAAAAAAAGGGGGGGTGTTACGCTAGGTGTGGTGGGTTATCCTGGTAATCCCAGCACTTTGGGAGGCCAAGGATTGCTTGAGCCCAGGAATTCAAGACTAGCCTGAGCAACATGGCAAAACCTCATCTCCATAAAAAATATAAAAATTAGCCAAGCCTGGTGACATGCACCTGTAGTCCCAGATATTTGGGAAGCTGTGGGAGGATCAACTGAACCCAGAAGGTCAACGCTGCAGTAAGCTGTGATCACACTACTGCACTCCAGCCTGGGTGACAAGAGCATAACCCTGCCTCAAAAAAAAAAAAAAAGGTGAGGCTGGGCTTGATGGCTCATACCTGTAATCTCAGCCACTATGGAGGCTGACGGTGGCAGACTGCTTCAGCTCGGTAATTCAAGACCAGCCTGAGACACACAGCAATATCCCCATCTCCATAAAAATACATATGTTAGCTGAGTGTGGTGGCACGTGCCTGTAGTACCAGCTACTTAGGAGGCTGAGGTGGGAGGATCGCTTGAGTCCAAGGGGGCAGGGGTTACAATGAGTCAAGACTGTGCCACTGCACTCCAGCCTGGGTGACAGAGCAAGACCCAGCAGTGAAAAAAAAAAAATTGATAAACTTATTACATGAAAAATATTATACAAACCGAATGGCGTCAAATACCATAAATAAGTCAAAATGGTAGAAAAATATTCACAATGTATATCACAGGAAAAGTACTAATATTCCTAACATACAAAGAACTTTTAACAATTAAAGGGAGGAGAGGGCAAGAAAGCCCAAACGCCCTCATGGTAATAATGATGGTTGTACAATTCTGCAAACATGCTAAAAGCTACTGAATTATGTATTTGAAATGGGTGAACTTTGTGGTATATAAATTATGTTTCATTAGTTATTTTTTAAAAACTATAGAAAAATAGGAGAAATATTCAAAAGAAAATTCACCCCCCAAAAAGATATAAAAATATTTCATAAATATATAAAAAGATTAAACTTCACTCATAAGAGAAATGCAAATTAAAACTACACTAAGATACCATTTCTCACCCATCAGAATGACAAAATTTTAAAAGCGTGATACTATACTCTGTTGACGAGGATGTGGGGAACAGACTGTCTCACAACTCATTGGCAGGAATACAAACAATCCCTACGGAGGAACACAGGTAATAATTTCAATCCAATAATCCCACTTCTAGGAATTTACCATGAAGATTCACCTTCCAACAATACAAAAATATATATATATGACACAGCTAACTGTACATTGCTGCATTATTTATAATTCAAGCTATTGGAAACTACCAAAATGTCCAAACATAGAGAATGGTTGAATAAACTCTGGTACATACATAAAGTACCATACAGTTTAAAAAAAAAAACTGAGGAAAATATCTCCAGAATATTTTAAATATAAAAAGCAAAGAATGAATGAAGATATACACTAAGCTACCTTTTGTGTAAGAAAATGGAAATTACAAAACATACATACATCTGCTCATCTTATTAAAAACACAGGAAGGATAAACCAGAAAACAATGAAATTGCTACCCGATAGAGGTAGGCGGCAGTTAGGATAAACGGGCTAAGATAACAGGTTACATCTGAGTAAACCCTTATGTTATTCTGACTTTGTGAAGTATATTAATATCCCCCTATCAAAAAATGCAATTATATCAACAAAGATCGTGGAAAAAAACTAAAACTGAAAGCATACGGAAACGAATGAATCCAATTGTATTTCAAATGAATAAAATAATCACACTGAAAGATCGGAAAAAAAGAACTAATCCAAGTAACTTCTGAATACAGTATTGAGTACACACCCTTGTCTGGGAAAAGGGGAGAGGAAGAGGAAGGACTGAAAACAAATCCTAAGCCATTTTTAGTAAGTTGGTTTGGGGGTGGAGACAATGGTATGAATGGAACATTTCTGAAATTATTTTAAATAATTGTAAGACTAAGCAAATGACAAAATGTGTTGATGACAAAAGTCAGGATTCTAACTGTGGAAGAAAGGAGATATAATATAGAGTAGAAGCAAGGAAGAGCCTTGGAAGAATGGCATGGAATTAGAGAATCAGGTGTGAACACATTAACATCATGTGTGCACGCTTATACTTCCTAGCTCTGCCACTGAAAAAGCTCAAAAGCAATGAGACCCTGGTAGCAATAAACATGCCTAATATCCAGAGCCTACTAAAGGGAACCAGAGCTCCTTTGACAGATGACTAATTTCAATGGTAGGGCAGGGAAAGTATAAAATAAACCTGGAATATTTTGTTGGAACAGAAAATAAAAGAGGTACTCAAAAAAAGTGATGAGGACATGTCAAAGGGACACAAGAAGTAGCCAATGGGGCTCCCAATGGCCATACCTGGAACAACTTTAGCATCAACATAATTAGAAGGAAAAATGAATTATAAATCATTGGAGGAACATAAGTACCAAAGGGTTCATACTGATTATATAAACATCAATATACGTGCAAAAGGGAGGGATCTTCCTTATAGATGCATGCCAAGTGTCAAATGATGTATGTGGAAGGAGTGCTATTGTTGAACAATCATCAATTTGCAAACAACATGGTGAAGACTGTTTTGGGCAAGAACCAACGATAGATGCTAAATCTTGTAGGAAAATTTTAATGAGAAGCAGAATGTTTACATGATTTTAAAAGGTTCTTCCCATAGGCTGCTTATAATAGGAAAAATAACCACACTGTGGAGAAAATAAATGACATTTTGACTGACTGATCAAAATCAACATCACCAGTGAGGGGCAGACAAAGGGGACTATGACTATGAGGGCCTGAGAAGCACACATCACCACCTATACAGAATTCTGAGCAGGCATGTATATCCTGAACCTAATTGTAAAGAAACATTAGACAGGCCAAAATGAAGAACATTCTAATAAAAAAACGGGTGAAGAGGCTCTATCGTCCAAATATGCCAATGTCATATAAGACAAAGACTGAGAAACTGTTCTAGATCAAAAGAGAGTAAAGCCACATGGATGGCAGATTAATGTATTCCATCAGTATTAAATTTTCTAGCTTGACATATGTACTGTGGTTAATAAGAGAGCGTCCTTATTCTTAGTTAAAAAAAAAAAAACTGAAGTTTTTAGGGGTAAAAGAACTTAATGTATGCAACTTACAATCAAATTTAAGTTGAGTTTTCTGAAAAAACAACTACATTGTTTTCAGGAAAAAAAATGTAGAAAGAAAACCAACAACAAAGCAAATAAGGCAAAATGTTAATAACAGATGAGGCTAAGTGTGTGTAAAAATTCTTTGTACTATTTTTGTAAACTAACCATTAGCTTGAAAGCATTTTCAAACAAAAAGTTAAAAAAAAGGAAAGGCAAATCTTACATTTCTCAGTGCTTCATAAACAGCTCTAAATGCTGGTTGCTTATCGTCATGGTAAACACCTCTGTTCCCATGAAGAATAAAGATTCCTTCTTCTTCTGCTTCTTGGCAATTGCTTCCATATATACAATGATCTGGTCGATAATTCCATTGACACGGAAAAACAAAAAGGCTTTCTACATAAAGAAAAGACCAAACAATGAAGCAAATACCCCTAATTCCACAGATGTAACATTATGCAAAACTTTCAGTTAAAAAATACAGCTCTTACAAGTAAGAATTAATGAAAAATGTTTGGCACTTAGATCTCTTCCAATTAAACCAAAATTCAAGAAAAGTTTTACTCCGTCTTAAAGATAAATAGCAATAATCATTAATATAAGACAGAATCAGATAAGTGCATGTTTTCCTTTTTCACTAAGTATTATCTGTGATTTTTTAATGCAAATAAAAGGAATTTAAATAATTACCTGGATTATGAAAAAACATGATATTCAATAGATCTTGATCACCCCATGTGATGTTTAGTTTGTATTTTTTAAGCAATGGCATAAGTATATCTCCCCATTGTAGTCGTACAGTTGTCATATCATTCTGTTGATAAAAACATTCAAAAGAGCTTCAGACTTTCAGGCTTAAAATGGCAGCATGATGACAGTTCCTCATTCTTCCCACAGCAACCATTACAAATCCACAAATAGAAATGCAAACTCCTCACAATATCAAGTGACATTTCTAACCCTAAATGTGAGAAGGGCTGTACAGTAAAACAGAAGATAACAAAAGGAAGTTGTATGTGGCAGTGATAAAACTAGTAAGTCACGAAAGAAAGCGAAAGTAACTGTGTCCTTATCTTAAAATGAAGATAGTTTTGGTACCTATGTCTGTGCCTACGTCAGAGTTGTTGATGATTAAAATTGTTAATATATAAATTTAAAGTGCTTGGAATGGCACCTGACACGTGGTAAATATTCAGTGTTAGCTATTATTATTTTTTACCATGATGGCTATTAGTCTCAGATTTATTTGCTTAACTTCTATAATTAGCAGTTCAAATAGATCATTTTGAAATTGATAAATCAAATTAAAAAATGCATACACAACTTAAGTTAAACACTAAAAAACAAGATGATTGACAAAAATCAAGGCTGCAGAGGGAGTGGGGAAGATCAACAAAGAAGGAGAAATGTATGAGTTTTCTGTCTACTTGTAGTAAAAAATTCTCACAGAGAACTGGCCTTTTTATGATGGATTTTCCTATCCAAAAACATAGTGTATCTTTCTACTTATTTAAGTGTTCATTTATCTTATTAAATTTAAAACATATATATATATAATACATGTGTGTGTGTATATATATATGTATATATCCTGCCAATTTCTTTCAAGTTTGTTCCTATGTATGCTATTTCTTTTGAGGGTCTTCCATTTTATATTCTAAAAGGTTGCTATTTGTACATTAGAAAACGCAAGCAAAGAATTCTGTAAAGAGGCACCATGAATGACATATAAAGTCAAAGAAGATTTGCCGAGGAAAATAACTGGGTCCAGTCTAGCAGATGTTTGCAGTCCCATAAACTCTCACCATCCCAGAGGGAGGCAAGTTAGGACTGGCATCTTTGGCAATATTAAGACTGCACTCCAAGAAAGAGACCCTAGTCTCCTGATGCCTCTCATACTACTGAAGAGCTGACAGATTCACCCAACCCATTTTAACAACTGTAAGCTTTGCTATCAGAATTACAACCTTGCTAACGAAAGTATTTTCCTATTCTTGGATATCAACTAATTGGCATATCAACACTATTTTCAGGAGGAGACCATACTATGCTACTTGAGAAAGAACCCCTGGAGTCAGCCAGCACAGTAAATGGTTTGACTCTCCTTTTAAAAGCAGCAATTTCTGTATTTTAATTTTCAACTCAGCCAAATTAACTATATATCCTTAATGTTTATAGTAGTTTTAATAGGTTGAGGTTTTCCAGGGATATAAATATGTCACGCAAATAATAATTCTACATCCTATCTAATTTTTATACCTATTTCTTTCATTTGTCTAATATGGGGGCTTGTTATTCCTCCATGCTGAGAACCACTATTTAAATATTACTTAATAGTTATGACGTCAGGCACAGCGGCTCACGACTGTAATCCCGGCACTTTGGGAGGCCGAGGCAGGCTGATCAGTTGAGTTCAGGAGCTCGAGACAAGCCTGGGCAACATGGTGAAACCCTGTACCAAAAGCACAAAAAACTAGTCACGCATGGTGGTACACGCCTGTGGTCCCAGCTACTTGGAAGGCTGAGGTGGGAGGATCACTTGAGCCTGGGAGGTGGAGGTTTGCAGTGAGCCAAGATCGTGCCACTGCACTCCGGCATGGGTAACAGAATGAGACCCTGTCTCAAAAAAAAAAAAGTTATGGTAATATTAATAGATATCCTTATCTTCATTTTAACTGGAAAGCTCCTACTGTTTAGCCATTAAGCACAATGCTGCCTTTTGAAATGAGATAAAAATATAATACTAATCATCTATCAATTTATATTTTATGCTTTTTTAAAATAAAAAAGATACTGAATTTAGTGCTTTTTCAGATACTGAATGTAATGTTTTTTTCTTAATGCTCAAAACTTGTTATTTGAAAACCCAAAGTTAAATACTTAAGGAAGCAAGAAACTGAGTCCAATGAGAACTTGGTGTTGGAAGGGGTAGAAGTGAATACCGGGCCTTTTAAATCTATGTGACTCGGGGACTATCCAGAGTAAAAACCAGTATTCTTCATAGTGCAGTTCACAGCAGTTCACATAGTGTGCTACTATGTAAATTTTTTCTATGTCCTCAATAAGATTAAGTAATTAAGCATAGAAATTAAGAGTAAGATTTAGAAATTTTTACAGCAAGTTAACAGTTTTATATGTACTTAATATATTTCTCTAGTAATCTCTTTTACAAAAGTATTGGCTCATAACATACTGAAAATTTTTTAAAAATTAATCTTTTGCCATAGTTTGAGAAACATTGTTATAAGTCATTTTATAATTTATATTAAATTCAGTGACGATATAAACAATCTATCCTTTAAAAAAGAGAAGGCCAGAATTCATGAAAAAAAAATCCACATACTTAAATTGATGTGCTACAATTGCATTATTATCCTTGTGTGAAATTTCTTAGAACACAGTAAATAGTAATTATAATCAGAATTTTTTTTAATCTGGAAAATGACTAAAACAAGTTTTACTTAAGGAAACAATTTGAAAAGATAACTCTTAGAAATAAGTCATTGAGTATGTTAAGGAAATATTCTTAGGATCTGAAAAGAAAAATATCAACTACACAAGGACAAAAAACCAGGAACACTTTCAACAGACAGAACTGGTGGAGCCCTTGTACAACACCATGTTAAAGTCTTCACGTGATTCTATCTATTCAAATATACACAGAAATATAGATACATATTTAAATTATAAAAACCAACATAAATCAAATATATATATTTGAATATATATCTTACCAGAAATGTACCTATTCAAAGAACATCAATGAAATACAAAACTAAGAGTTCACTGCAGTCTTAGGAAAAAAATAAAAAGAGAAAAAAACCTTAAAGAAAAAAGTCCCATTAGAAAACTATTTGGAAAAGAAGCGATAACACTAGTATTATTTGCTAATGATATAACCTAGATTATCCAAGACAACCAATGAAAAGCTATGAGAAATGAGTTTAATAAAGAGGTATTACATATAAAAGGAGTTCAAGTCAATGAGAAAGAGAAAACCAAGAAGTGGGCAAAGGATATGGGCAAGCAGCCATTCACAAAAGAAGAAACAGAAATGGCTACAAATTATAAGAAAAGATTTTTAACCACATCGGTGGTATAGTCAAGAAAATACAAATTTTAAAATATATTTTCAGCCATACAACTACATATCCATACTAGGTACACACAAAAAAAGAAAATAAAATCATCCATTCTCCACATCATACACACATTAAAAATGTGATTATGTGTAATGACATAGAAGTCAGTCAACTATATATTTACTAAATGAAAAAAGCTGAAGATGTATAAAAGAATCCTATATCTAAATGCTAATGCACACCTATGCTTGTTTCAAAATACTTTTTTTTTTTTTTGAGACAGAGTCTCGCTCTGTCGCCCAGGCTGGAGTGCAGTGGCGCAATCTTGGCTCACTGCAACCTCCACCTTCTGGGTTCAAGTGATTCTCGTGCCTCAGGCTCCCGAGTACCTGGAATTACAGGCACCTGCCACCATGCCTGGCTAATTTTTGTATTTTTAGTAGAGATGGGGTTTCACCATATTAGCCAGGCTGGTCTAGGACTCCTGACCTCAAGTGATCCACCTGCCTCGGCCTCCCAAAGTGCTGGGATTACAGGCATGAGCCACTGCACCCAGCCTCAAAATGCACTTTTTAAAAGGTCCAAAGAACACATAGCAAAGTTTATAGTGTCACTCTGGGTGGAGGCATGAAAGTGTGAAGAGATATGTCAAGGGGAGACCTGTCTTTTCATTCTACATAAAATTAATTTTTTGAATCTTTATAAGCACAATTTAGTTTCATAACATTTAAAACAGAAAACTGTAGTTCTAATTTTACAAAATTTAGCAAACCTATGACCAAATACATGTATGTTACATCAAGATCAATTAGTTTCATTTTTTGAATTAAGCATGCTTTGAAAATGAATGGACTGTCATTATCAGCCTGTCCTATACATACATATAAAATTAAAGAGCATTCACATTATGCTCCAACAAAAAAGTGGGAACTCATCAATTCCCAAAGATTAGTTACTTCACTTTAAAAAGTTCTACCCCTTTGGCAAGATGTTCGTTGTTGTTATTCTGCTCTCATAAGCTATGTACTAACACAAGAAAACTCTTCTATCACATACATCTTACAAATATGTAAAAGCATTGTATCTACTTCATACAAAGTGTTCCCTTTTCCAGTATTTTTCAATTCATTAATGGCCTAGT
Source organism: Gorilla gorilla gorilla (assembly GCF_029281585.2). Taxonomy (NCBI): domain Eukaryota; kingdom Metazoa; phylum Chordata; class Mammalia; order Primates; family Hominidae; genus Gorilla; species Gorilla gorilla. The sequence goes on along the minus strand of NC_073234.2, from coordinate 59,168,616 downwards.
TTCTAAAACCTTCATCTGACTCTCCTTTGCTAGCAATTATCTATCAAGTTGCTACTTTATGTCAGACACCATGCTAAATATTCTTAATATAAAGCTGTATAAAAGACACATCCTGCCCTCAGTAGGTGGAGCAAACAGACAAAAAAATACTCTACAAAGTAATATATAGAAAGCTGAAAAGGGCAGAGTAAACAAAGAAAAATTTCCCACCATGTCTAATTTATACTCTTTGGTTTTTCTCTAATAAACAGGAAAAGGTTAAGAAATACAGTAATACATTTTTTAGAAGGAGAGAAAATAAATACCCTAATAGGGATTCAACACTGCAAATATGATACTGCAAAATAGGACATAATCATTTAACCAATGTTATTCATTATCTAGCAAATATACAATTACGAGATTAAAAATTATGATTTTTAAAAAGTTGTATTTAATAATTTAATTAAATTATTTAATTTAATTTAATTATTTCGTTAAATTAAATATTTATTTAATTAATTTCATTAAATTAAGTATTTAATTATTTCATTATTAAATTATTTGAATTTAAATTTTTTAATTTTTTTTTTCTTTTGAGACAGAGTCTCACTCACATTGTCACTCAGGCTGGAGTGCAGTGGCCCAATATCAGCTCACTGCAACCTCTGCCTCCCTGGTTGAAGCAATTCTGTCTCAGCCTCCCAAGTAGCTGGGAATACAGGCATGCACCACCATGCACAGCTCATTTTTTCTATTTTTAGTAGAGATGGGGTTTCACTGTGTTGGTCAGACTGGTCTCACACTCCTGGCCTCAAGTGATCCACCCACCTCGGTCTCCCAAAGTCTTGGAATTACAGGCGTGAGCCACCACACCTGGCCCTATTTTAACTTTTTAATATACATAACTATAATACACCAGGTTCGAAATGAACAGCCACGAGTGGTAAGAACCAGGTGACGGCAAGGCAAATAAACAAACTATGACCTTTGTCCTAAATTTTTATTGTGGCTGTACATGGGTTAAGAACCATGAAGCAACAGTCGTGGATCTGTATAAAACAGTTTGGAAAGCGATTATAAGTAACTCAGTTATATTGCTAAATTTCTAAAATGTAAGATCTGTGCTAGAAACTGTAAAACTGGTAGGAAAAACCAAGACAATGTTTTGCTATAGATACAGAGATCAAGAAAAATAAAAATATATGATAAAAGGAATTAACAATCAATAAATTTTGCAGGACCATCTCGACAATCCTAAGTATAATACAATATTTGAAAACAAAGCAAATCTGAGTATGTTCCCAAGGAGCAAGAACAGGGTTGTTTGTAACACAGGAATAGTAGGTGTGAAGTAAATTATACCTGCCAAATTAACATACAACCAATCATCTTGCGTTTTTTTTCACAGTCATTAATGTGCAGAAGAAAAAAAGGTTTGAAAGTTTAGAAATTACTCCAACTCCCATAACTACACCTCTAGGTAGCTTAGAACATGTCACAGGAAAAAAAAAGAAAAAGGGAAAGGGAGAAACTATTAAAGTATTTACGAATGATATTTAAATAAGTAATAGGTAAGTTAAAAACAGTAAATCTGGCCAAGCGCAGTGGCTCACGCCTATAAACCCAGCACTTTGGGGGTTTGAGGTGGGAGGATCACTTGAGGCCAGGAGTTCAAGACCAGCCTGGGCAACTCTTTTTCTGTAGAGACTGTTCTCTACAAAAAAGTAAAACAAGAACAAAATAATTTTAAAAACAATGGATTTGAACTATATAGCTATTTTTAAGTTGTAATCAAATGGTGTTATATTATCTCTACAGTTCTTTGCAACACTAAACTTCTATTAATTTCATAAATTTCAAATGCAGTTATTGAGAAGTCACATTTTTTTTTGCAGATAATCTTACAGCACCATCTTCTGGTATAAGATCACTGTGCACAGTCTAACAATCAGAAAATAACAATCATGTTACTATCCTAGTTTTACTATATTTAGTAAAACTTTACAGTACATGAAATTTAAAAATTCAAGACAGAATAACAAACTTGGTAACCAAAGAGAGATGTTCTCTGTTAAACAAGAGCGGAGGTTACCTAACACTGGGCTTATTAATGCAATCAGTTGTGGGAGACAAAACTAAATTTAAATCAGAATTTTAAAAAGACTCAGAAAAGGGAAGGCTAAAAAAAAAAACTAAGTTTAAGATCAACAGAATAGACGAGTGACAGGTAATAGCTGTCAGACTTCTAAGACTGAAGTGTTGGCACATGGTAATGGCTACAGCAGTACTGCTGCCTATACCAAAGGTAAGAGGAAACAGTTCCAAATGAGGAAAAGACTTAAATCAGACATGTAGAAAGAATAAATTCCATTCCACCAGATACCATATGAAAAACGCATGACAAAAATACATACATATAAATGTACACATATACTCATATCATAAAAGACATGACATCCCTTAATGTTTAATTTAGTCCTAATGAGATATAAAGGAATAAACAGTAACTCTATACTCCTAGAGGGTATAGTGTTTGCTCAGAAGTCACTCTTTTTAGCTAACATTTTACTGCTTACTTCATGTCAGGCTCTATTAAGAATTTTCAACAGATCTCTTTTAAATTAACTTAGTTAAGTCTGTTTATTATCTTATTCAGCTGAGAGAATTTATACTTAAAAGTTAACTAAATGGCTAGTAGTTAAGTACTGCACAGGAGGCAAAGCTACACAGAAAGCCAGTCTGATTCTAGAGCAAGCAAACTACAGTGACTTGCAACTTAGATATAGAACTAATCTACATGAAACTGGTAAATGTTAGTACATACTGATGAAGTCTAAATGCATATTCAGAGAATTTAAATAGTCTGACTTTTCTACTGACCCCACAATTTGAAAGACTGGAAACACGCAGGAATTTTTTAAGTTAACTTCCAATAACACCATAATAGCTAACATTTACTATGTGTCAGCCACTGTTCTAACTCATTTACTCCTCACAAAAGTCCCAAGACATTGGTAGTGCTATCATTTCCATTTTACAGGTGAGAACAAACAGGTTGCAGAGTCTATGCTCTTAACTGCAACTCCATGTTGTCCCTAAGGTATATCATAATTTAGATTCTATGTATTCTATGAATGTACAACTACAAAATAACATCTGCTTCCTGGAATGGCAATCTAGGGAGAAGATGTTCACTACTTAGGGCATTGTTATTTTACTTCATTGTCATGTCATCTGGTTTGACCTATTGTAACGCTCTGTTAAACAGAATAATATGAACACACTTCTAGATAAATCTAGATATCTATATTCTTCTAATGTTCTAGATTATTCTAAATAGAAAAATTCTTTATAGTTCAATTTAGTTTTTAATAAAATTTAGTTTTATTAAAAACAATTTGGAAGGTTTTTAGAGAAATGTTAACAACTACCTGTATTAGTGACTTACCTTGAAATACTTCCTTCTCATTCGAGTCATGTTCATCAACATAACTCCAGAGTTTACTCCAGTTTTTCCATAATATGGATGCCTAGCAAAGCGATTATACCATCCTATTCGAGGTTCCTCATGTTCTGGTGCCATTGCAGCAATTTGTGTGGAATTAAATTTCTTTAGTAAAGACCAAATATCATCAACTGGTCGTAAAAAAAGGATATCAGTGTCGACATACAATAGTGAGTCAATTTCTTTCAGGATTAACTACAAGGAGAGATATTTGAATGATTAACTATAATTCTATTTTAAAAAGAAACATAAAAGCACCTCTAATTGTATAAGATACACCTAAGAGATTAGCTAATTTATATTATTTTATTTTAAGGTAATCTTTCCTAAATCTGTCATTTTTAACAATAGCATATATATAAAGATACTATGCTAACCTTCATACTAACTTTCAGAGAAGATATGAAAACAAACCAAAACAAAATACTCAATTATAAAAATTAAGAGAATAATATGAAATCTTCAAAGATCAGGGAGGAAATGTTTTTCATAATGGATAATAACATTAACTTAGGTAAATTTATATCTTGAATCCTAATTTCCTGAGATAAATACAGAAATAAACCAATACAAATAAAGATTTTCTGAACTCATTCCCCTTGGCCTGTAACACTGGCATCTTTACATCATTTCGGTTTCAACTAGTAAGTGGTAGAGCCAAACTGGAACCCAGGCAATCCAGATTCAGAGTCCATATTCTTATTTCTAGGTTGTGTCCCAACGAATCAAAGCAAATGTGCACCTAGCAAGGGTAAAGGCTTGACTTTAGGGTAAAGCCAGAAAGACTGGCTATGTTGCACTTTCTAAGAGATAAATCTTCAACATGTGCCTTCCCTGAGGAATTTTAAGGATAATTATTATTATTTTTCATTTTTATTTTTATTTTTTTTTGAGACAGAGTCTCACTCTGTCACCCAGGCTGGAGTGTAGTAGTGTGATCTCAACTCACTGCAACCTCTACCTCCTGGGTTCTAGGCATTCTCCTGCCTCAGCCTCCTGAGTAACTGGGATTACAGGCATGCATCACCACACCCGGCTAATTTTTCATATTTTTAGTAGAGATGGGGTTTCACCATCTTGGCCAAGCTGGTCTTAAACTCCTGACCTCAAATGATTCACCCATCTCGGCCTCCCCAAGTGCTGGGATTACAGGCACGAGCCACTGTGCCCAACCAAGGATAATTTTTCATTTCTGCCTTACCCATGAACTTTAGGTTCTGACTCCTACAAATTTAAATTTACTGCCTATCCTGGTCTATTAGTAAGATTCAATAAATAGGTGAATCTAAACCTTTTTAGTTAAGACATAATAGGAGCTTGATCCTAGTTCTGCTACTTTTCAAAGCTGCTACTTCCTCCTGCAACTAAAGCCATCACCTTAATGAGCAGCTACTAGGCTGAAATCACCTCATTCCTCCCTTATCTCACTATCAGCTGATTTAATATCAGGCTGGGGAAAAAAATCTGATGGTTGACTGCAGGGCCTGAGTAGGGAAGGTTCACTTGGTCAAAGACCTCAACTAAAAGGGAATCTGTGGCCAGGCATGGTGGCTCACGCCTGTAATCCTAGCACTTTGGGAGGCTGAGGCGGGCAGATCACCTGAGGTCAGGGCTTCGAGACCAGCCTGACCAATACGGCAAAACGCTGTCTCTACTAAAAATACAAAAATTAGCCAGGTGTGGTGGCGCATGCCTGTAATCCAAGCTACTCGGGAGGCTGGGGCAGGAGAACCGCTTTAGCCTGAGAGGCATAGGTTGCAGTGAGCCAAGACTGCGCCAGTACACTCCAGACTAGGCAATAGAGCAAGACTCTGTCTCAAAAAAAAAAAAAGGTGTTGGGGGAGGGGGCTGGGTGGAGTCTGTATGTCTATCTCACTTTTTTGAGGGGTGGTGGAGTTAGAATTGTTTTTAATAGCAACATTCTACATCTGTGTCACATCTGTTTACAGATTACTATATTCTTAGCAGAGTAGGAAGAAGCTGCATAAAGCTTCAAGTTCAATGCTGGGAGCCACTACCAGCTGGAAATCAGACATGGTTAAATAATAATCACCTATGTATAGTTCTGATTCCTTTCAGTTGAAAAAGGCATTGGCACAGTTTACATTAGTTCTTTTCATGCATCTATTTTAAAGGAAGAGAAACTCAGCAAAAAAGTTTATCACTATAAAAAAATAAAGCACCAATTTACTTAAATCTGGTTAAAACGATTAGAATTAACAATAAAGTATGAGGTCAATTTGACAGGTTTCAAGTAGTTCTTGTACTTAAAATTCCATTTAGGTATTTAACTAGATTACATCATTAAATGATCTGGCAAATTTCATGTAACAACATCAACAATTAAACTTGTTAATAAAGTGTTAACAAAGTGCTATGGTGCCAAGTGTTAATAAAGTACCATAACAAAATGGCAGAGAAATGGCCAAAACCTCACATCTTTCTTTCATCTCTTATTGTTTTTTCAATATTATTTGTGTGATTATTTAATGTCTGTCTCCCACATCAGACAACAAGCTCTACGAAAACAGGAAACCTGTGTGTTCTATTCATTCCTATATACCCAGCATTTCAGTATAGATGACTGACAAAAACTAGGCACTCACATATTAATTAAATGACTGACACTGCAGTCATTCAATATAAAACTTTTTTCAAAAACTTACAAAACCTACGTGAAGTATCTAAAACTTTTTTTTTTTTTTAACCAATCTTAATCCCTTATTTGTGTGCTTTTTACAATGGAAGAGAAAGATCCTAGGATATAACTTTTTAGGGCGGAGCAACAAAGATACTGGTTAGACCGACTTTTTTATCAATCTTATAACTTAATCTTACAGATATCCTGGATTCAATAAACCATATTCTTAATAAGCTAGGAATTCCCTTAATCCACTTAGCAATAAGAAGTAACTGAAGGTTTTTCCCCATAATTTATATAATTTCCGGAACCTTGTGTGCTTCTTAAATTCAGTATTTCTACCATAAGTATTCTCCATGTATTTAAGCTGCAAAACTGTAAGTATTTAAATATCATAATGGTCTAAACAACTACTGTGAATTTTAAAACTGGGTAAAATCAATCAAAATGAAAGAGGTAACCTTGCTTCAGAACATTTGTATATAAAAAAGAAAAAAAAAATCAAGGTTTATCACCATAGAACATTACCAAAGAACAGCCCCACTGAATAAATAGTTCCCATTTTCCCTTTGAGTTTATATGCCTTAAATTTGTTTCTGTTTAAGTATCAGTTACAATAGATAAATTGGCTTGGTATAAGACACAAACTGCTATTTAATGATGCACTCTACCTCATTTCTCAAACTCTAAATGCTGCCTACAAGTTGAAGGTGATAACGCCACCGCATTTCTGCTGGCAACAGACTTGGCTCCATTAAGACCTGGCAACCTCTATTCCTTGTTACAGATAAAAGTTCACCGCAACTGAATATATTAAACTGGTATCTCAACAGAAATTACTAAAAATTTTTCATTCTTAACAGGGGTTTTTATTTTACTTGTTCCACAGGAATATTATTTCATGTTCAAAAGGAAGATAGTACATGCATTGATTTCTATTTATTAATTTAATTATTTAACTGGAATTATATGTAACTCTTCAGAGACTCATGTGTAAAAGTAAGGTTCAAATTTAAAAAAGAAAAAAAAAGACACTAGGGGAAAAAACTTACCGGCAAGAACAATCTCTGCGAAGCACATGGTTTAAAGAGTTTTTTCCACTCTGCTGCATTCTCACTTGGAAAGGTTATGGGGTATAACGTATAATTAAATGTTTGTAGAAATGACCAGTTGTCAAGCTAAAACAATTAAAAAAAAAAACTGTTTAGTTTCACTCTGAATTTTCTCTGTAAAATCATAAAACAACAGATTATAAAACAAAAGAGCTAAAAATTAAGATAATATACATTTTATGCTGTAAAATTAAGGGAAAGATTATTCTGTTCCACCACTGTATTTGTTTTCATTTAAAATCTAAAAATCAAAATTAGATCCCAGACTTCCCCATTAAGATCTGAAGCATAATGAAAGTTATCAGGGTCCAACTCCCAAAATCAGAAAGGTGAAAGACCCTCGCAAGTTTGTCTTCCTCAACTTTACCTAATGTGTAAATTCTCTTAATCCATTAACAAGCTAAAATCAGAAAAATTAAGCACTAATATTATTACCACCATATATATGATATGAAAGATGCTTACATTCAAAGTCAGACCAAATATGAAACTAGTTAAAAAATATTTGTCCATCAATGCATAGCTTTAATATGCCTAAATATTTCTGATAATATTCTGATACATAGCCAATGCCAACTTTTAAAAAATTATTACAAAAAGCAAAATGTATCTGAAAATCTATGATGAACATGTTTACACTTAGTACCCTAAATGCATTTTAAGATACTGAATTGTTTCTAATTCAGTTTAAGTATTATCTCTCATTCTTATTTCAACAGAATTACTGATTCAAATTTCCTGAGGAGCATTAAGAAACAATCTATGGGGGGGAAAAACTAAGTAGTTTATGTACAGGCTGAATAAGATCTCTTTTGAATTATGATAGTGTTTAAGTCATTTCTAAAACACTAATATCTTCCAATATAGTTTAAGGGAATGCCTTTACTTCCAACACTCTGCTTTGGTGTCTCTGATTATTTTATTTTATTATTGTTTTGAGACAAGGTCTCACTCTGTCACCCAGACTGGGCTGAAGTGCAGTAACATGATTATGGTTCACTGCAGCCTTGACTTCCCAGGCTTGGGTGATCCTCCCACCTCAGGCCTCCCAAGTAGCTGGGACTACAGGTGCATGCCACCACAACCAGCTATCTACTAATTATTGTAAAATACTAGCACTGTCATTTCCCTGCTCCACTTATAAATCACTTAAAGATCTTTTCAATACCAACTTCAAAATAAAATCTTAGTCACTTTCATTTAACATATAATAGTGCTCTTTCATGTACTAAAAGCATGTTCCATAAAATATCTGATATTCTTTCATCAAAAGCAAAACCAAACATTCTCAGTGATTATTATAGTCAAAGGAAAACTAAGTTCAAAAATATAGTATATGTTACACAAACAATAATTCAGCCAGGTGTAAACACAACACAGAGGCTGCACCTAAGATAATGCAATAAATGTTTTACTTTCCTATTATATTTTCAAAGATTTCCAAAATTGGCAGCAGTCTATTACTATTCTCTTAACCCCTAGGACAAGATTAATTCCTCAATATTTTAAAAAACAATCCAGGGAGGAGCCAAGATGGCCGAATAGGAACAGCTTTGGTCGACAGCTCCCAGCGTCAGCAATGCAGAAGACGGGTGATTTCTGCATTTCCATCTGAGGTAGTGGGTTCATCTCACTGGGGAGTGCCAGACAGTAGGTGCAGGACAGTGGGTGCAGCACACCATGCGTGAGCCGAAGCAGGGCGAGGCATCGCCTCACCCAGGAAGCGCAAGGGGTCAGGGAATTCCCTTTCCTAGTCAAAGAAAGGGGTGACAGACAGCACTTGGAAAATCGGGTCACTCCCACCCTAACACTGCGCTTTTCCAATGGGCTTAAAAAACAGCACACCAGGAGATTATATCCCTCACCTGGCTCAGAGGCTCCTATGCCCACGGAGTCTGGCTCATTGCTAGCACAGCAGTCCGAGATCAAACTGCGAGGCGACAGCCAGGCTGGGGGAGGGGCGCCTGCCATTGCCGAGTTAGTTGTTTGATTAGGTAAACAAAGTGGCCAGGAAGCTCGAACTGGGTGGAGCCCACCACAGCTCAAGGAGGCCTCCCTGCCTCTGTGGGCTCCACCTCTGGGGGCAGGGCACAGACAAACAAAAAGACAGCAGTAACCTCTGCAGACTTCAATGTCCCTCTCTGACTGCTTTGAAGAGAGTAGTGGTTCTCCCAGCACGCGGCTTAAGATGTGAGAACGGGCAGACTGCCTCCTCAAGTGGGTCCCTGACCCCCGAGTAGCCTAGCTGGGAGGCACCCCACTGTAGGGGCGGACTGACACCTCACACGGCCAGGTACTCCTCTGAGACAAAACTTCCAAAGGAACCATCAGGCAGCAGCATTTGCGGTTCACCAATATCTGCTGTTCTGCAGCCACCGCTGCTGATACCCAGGCAAACAGGGTCTGGAGTGGACCTCTAGCAAACTCCAAATTCCAACGGACCTGCAGCTGAGGGTCCTGTATGGTAGAAGGAAAACTAACAAACAGAAAGGACATCCACACTAAAAACCCCTCTGTACATCACCATCATCAAAGACCAAAGGTAGATAAAACCACAAAGATGGGGAAAAAAACAGAGCAGAAAAACTGGAAACTCTAAAAATCACAGCTCCTCTCCTCCTCCAAAGGAACGCAGCTCCTCACCAGCAATGGAACAAAGCTAGACGGAGAATGACTTTGACAAGTTGAGAGAAGAAGGCTTCAGAAGATCAAACTACTCCGAGCTACAGGAGGAAATTCGAACCAATGGCAAAGAAGTTAAAAGCTTTGAAAAAAATTAGATGAATGGATAAATAGAATAACCAATGCAGAGAAGTCCTTAAAGGACCTGATGGAGCTGAAAACCAAGGCATGAGAGCTATGTGACAAATGCAGAAGCCTCAGTAGCCGATGCGACCAACTGGAAGAAAGGGTATCAGTGATGGAAGACGAAACGAATGAAATGAAGCGAGAAGAGAAGTTTAGAGAAAAAAGATAAAAAGAAACGAACACAGCCTCCAAGAAATATGGGACTATGTGAAAAGACCAAATCTACGTCTGATTGGTGTACCTGAAAGTGACGGAGAGAATGGAACCAAGCTGGAAAACACTCTGCAGGATATTATCCAGGAGAACTTCCCCAATCTAGCAAGGCAGGCCAACATTCAGATTCAGGAAATACAGAGAACGCCACAAAGATACTCCTCGAGAAGAGCAACTCCAAGACACATAATTGTCAGATTCACCAAAGTTGAAATGAAGGAAAAAATGTTAAGGGCAGCCAGAGAGAAAGGTCGGGTTACCCACAAAGGGAAGCCCATCAGACTAAGGGCGGATCTCTCGGCAGAAACTCTACAAGCCAGAAGAGAGTGGGGACCAACATTCAATATTCTTAAAGAAAAGAATTTTCAACCCGGAATTTCATATCCAGCCAAACTAAGCTTCATAACTGAAGGAGAAATAAAATACTTTACAGACAAGCAAATGCTGAGAGATTTTGTCACCACCAGGCCTTCCCTAAAAGAGCTCCTGAAGGAAGCACTAAACATGGAAAGGAACAACCGGTACCAGCCACTGCAAAAACATGCCAAATTGTAAAGACCATCAAGGCTAGGAAGAAACTACATCAACTAACGAGCAAAATAACTAGCTAACATCATAATGACAGGATCAGATTCACACATAACAATATTAACCTTAAATGTAAATGGGCTAAATGCTCCAATTAAAAGACACAGACTGGCAAATTGGATAAAGAGTCAAGACCCATCAGTGTGCTGTATTCAGGAAACCCATCTCACGGGCAGAGACACACATAGGCTCAAAATAAAGGGATGGAGAAAGATCTACCAAGCAAATGGAAAACAAAAAAAGGCAGGGGTTGCAATCCTAGTCTCTGATAAAACAGACTTTAAACCAACAAAGATCAAAAGAGACAAAGAAGGCCATTACATAATGGTAAAGGGATCAATTCAACAAGAAGAGCTCACTATCCTAAATATATATGCACCCAATACAGGAGCACCCAGATTCATAAAGCAAGTCCTGAGTGACCTACAAAGAGACTTAGACTCCCACACAATAATAATGGGAGACTTTAACACCCCACTGTCAACATTAGACAGATCAACGAGACAGAAAGTTAACAAGGATACCGAGGAATTGAACTCAGCTCTGCACCAAGCAGACCTAATAGACATCTACAGAACTCTCCACCCCAAATCAACACAATATACATTCTTTTCAGCACCACACCACACCTACTCCAAAATTGACCACATAGTTGGAAGTAAAGCACTCCTCAGCAAATGTAAAATAACAGAAATTATAACAAACTGTCTCTCAGACCACAGTGCAATCAAACTAGAACTCAGGATTAAGAAACTCACTCAAAACCGCTCAACTACATGGAAACTGAACTACCTGCTCCTGAATGACTACTAGGTAAATAATGAAATGAAGGCAGAAATAAACATGTTCTTTGAAACCAACGAGAACAAAGACACAACATACCAGAATCTCTGGGACACATTCAAAGCAGTGTGTAGAGGGAAATTTATAGCACTAAATGCCCACAAGAGAAAGCAGGAAAGATCTAAAATTGACACCTTAACATCACAATTAAAAGAGCTAGAAAAGCAAGAGCAAAGACATTCAAAACCTAGCAGAAGGCAAGAAATAACAAAGATCAGAACAGAACTGAAGGAAATAGAGACACAAAAAACACTTCAAAAGATTAATGAATCCAGGAGCTGGTTTTTTGAAAAGATGAACAAAATTGATAGACCGCTAGCAAGACTAACAAAGAAGAAAAGAGAGAAGAATCAAATAGACGCAATAAAACATGATAAAGGGGATATCACCACTGATCCCACAGAAATACAAACTACCATCAGAGAATACTATAAAGACCTCTATGCAAATAAACTAGAAAATCTAGAAGAAATGGATAAATTCCTTGACACATACATCCTCCCAAGACTAAACCAGGAAGAAGTTGAATCTCTGAATAGACCAATAACAGGCTCTGAAATTGAGGTAATAATCAATAGCTTACCAACCAAAAAAAGTCCAGGACCAGATGGATGCACAGCCAAATTCTACCAGAGGTACAAAGAGGAGCTGGTACCATTCCTTCTGAAACTATTCCAATCAACAGAAAAAGAAGGAATCCTCCCTAACTCATCTTATGAGGCCAGCATCAACCTGATACCAAAGCCTGGCAGAGACACAACCAAAAAAGAGAATTTTAGACCAATATCCTTGATGAACATCGATGCAAAAATCCTCAATAAAATACTGGCAAACCGAATCCAGCAGCACATCAAAAAGCTTATCCACCATGATCAAGTGGGCTTCATCCCTGGGATGCAAGGCTGGTTCAACATATGGAAATCAATAAATGTAATCCAGCATATAAACAGAACCAGACAAAAACCACATGATTATCTCAATAGATGCAGAAAAGGCTTTTGACAAAATTCAACAACGCTTCATGCTAAAAACTCTCAATAAATTAGGTATTGATGGGACGTATCTCAAAATAATAAGAGCTCTCTATGACAAACCCACAGCCAATATCATACTGAATGGGCAAAAACTGGAAGCATTCCCTTTGAAAACTGGCACAAGACAGGGATGCCCTCTCTCACCACTCCTATTCAACATAGTGTTGGATGTTCTGGCCAAGGCAATCAGGCAGGAGAAGGAAATAAAGGGCATTCAATTAGGAAAAGAGGTGCATATTCTCACTCATAGGTGGGAATTGAACAATGAGATAACATGGACACAGGAAGGGGAATATCACACTCTGGGGACTGTGGTGGGGTGGGGGGAGGGGGGAGGGATAGCACTGGGAGATATACCTAATGCTAGATGACGAGTTAGTGGGTGCAGCGCACCAGCATGGCACATGTATACATATGTAACTAACCTGCACAATGTGCACATGTACCCTAAAACTTAAAGTATAATAAAAAAAAAAAGGAAAAGAGGAAGTCAAATTGTCCCTGTTTGCAGATGACATGATTGTACATCTAGAAAACCCCATTGTCTCAGCCCAAAAACTCCTCAAGCTGATAAGCAACTTCAGCAAATTCTCAGGATACAAAATCAATGTGCAAAAATCACAAGGATTCTTATATACCAATAACAGACAAACAGAGAGCCAAATCATGAGTGAACTCCCATTCACAATTGCTTCAAAGAGAAGAAAATACCTAGGAATCCAACTTACAAGGCATGTGAAGGACCTCTTCAAGGAGAACTACAAACCACTGCTCAATGAAATAAAAGAGGATACAAACAAATGGAAGAACATTCCATGCTCATGGGTAGGAAGAATCAATATCATGAAAATGGCCATACTGCCCAAGGTAATTTATAGATTCAATGCCATCCCCATCAAGCTACCAATGACTTTCTTCACAGAATTGGAAAAAACTACTTTAAAGTTCATATGGAACCAAAAAAGAGCCTGCATCGCCAAGTCAATCCTAAGCCAAAAGAACAAAGCTGGAGGCATCACGCTACCTGACTTCAAACTATACTACAAGGCTACAGTAACCGAAACAGCATGGTACTGGTACCAAAACAGAGATATAGACCAATGGAACAGAACAGAGCCCTCAGAAATAATGCCGCATATCTATAACTATCTGATCTTTGACAAACCTGAGAAAAACAAGCAATGGGGAAAGGATTCCCTATTTAATAAATGGTGCTGGGAAAACTGGCTAGCCATATGTAGAAAGCTGAAACTGGATCCCTTCCTTACACCTTATACAAAAATTAATTCAAGATGGATTAAAGACTTAAATGTTAGACCTAAAACCATAAAAACCCTAGAAGAAAACCTAGGCAATACCATTCAGGACATAGGCACGGGCAAGGACTTCATGTCTAAAACATCAAAAGCAATGGCAACAAAAGCCAAAATTGACAAATGGGGTCTAATTAAACTAAAGAGCTTCTGCACAGCAAAAGAAAATACCATCAGAGTGAACAGGCAACCTACAGAATGGGAGAAAATTTTTGCAACCTACTCATCTGACAAAGGGCTAATATCCAGAATCTACAATGAACTCAAAACAAATTTACAAGAAAAAAACAACCCCATCAACAAGTGGGTGAAGGATATGAACAGACACTTCTCAAAAGAAGACATTTATGCAGACAAAAAACACATGAAAAAATGCTCATCATCACTGGCCATCAGAGAAATGCAAATCAAAACCACAATGAGATACCATCTCACACCAGTTAGAATGGCGATCATTAAAAAGTCAGGAAACAACAGGTGCTGGAGAGGATGTGGAGAAATAGGAACACTTTTACACTGTTGGTGGGACTGTAAACTAGTTCAACCATTGTGGAAGTCATTGTGGTGATTCCTCAGGGATCTAGAACTAGAAATACCATTTGACCCAGCCATCCCATTACTGGGTATATACCTAAAGGATTATAAATCATGCTGCTATAAAGACACATGCACATGTATGTTTATTGTGGCACTATTCACAAGAGCAAAGACTTGGAACCAACCTAAATGTCCAACAATGATAGACTGGATTAAGAAAATGTGGCATATATACACCATGGAATACTATGCAGCCATAAAAAATCATGAGTTCATGTCCTTTGTAGGGACATGGATGAAGCTGGAAACCATCATTCTCAGCAAACTATCGCAAGGACAAAAAACCAAACACCACATGTTCTCACTCATAGGTGGGAATTGAACAATGAGAACACATGGACACAGGAAGGGGAACATCACACATCGGGGACTGTAGTGGGGTTGGGGGAGAGGGGAGGGATAGCATTAGGAGACATACCTAATGCTAAATGATGAGTTAATGGGTGCAGCATACCAGAATGGCACATGTATACATATGTAACAAACCTGCATATCATGCACATGTACCCTAAAACTTTAAGTATAATAGTAATAAAATTTAAAAAAAAATCCAGGTATAGAGATCAAGAACATAAAATTATCGAACAAAAATACAGATACTAAAAATATTTTTAAACAGTAAGTAAGAAGGTATACTTTCATATACCACTTAAAACAGTAAGAAAACTTTTATACCTTTTAGTTTTCTGCCAAAAAGTATAAACGTTTTTGGCAGAAAACTAAAAGATCTGAGCTCATAATTAGTATTTTTGCACTTGACGTGCAAAATGAACTGATTTAACCTGAAAAAACATCAAATATATTTTTTACATAGACCAAGCATAAAAATCCAAATGAATTTAAAAGCTTAATTAAGTGGATAGATGTAAACAGACAACAGAGAGGGAGGAAAGAGAAAATATGAATGATCATTAGCATCACCTTTACCACCATCTCAGAACAAAAGGTAGTGAGATTTCAGGTGAGTTTTCTTTTTCTTATATGTTCTTCTGCCTCTATCTGTTCTCTTATTGTACAATAATATTTTGTTTTTGTTGTTGTTAAGGAAGTTACAAGGCTGACCTGATTAAAAAGTATATATTCCACTGTAACAGCTAGGCATGGTCATATGACTAAATTCATGGTCATATGACCAATGGGATACTGGCAGAAATGTCACAATGACTTCTAGAAAGTACCCTTAAGGATACTGCCCTTCTTCACTACCTCTCTGAATAGAATATGGGTGCAATGGTTGGAGTCTGAGTAGTCATCATGGACCATGAAGCAGAAGTCTCATGTTAAAGATGGCTCAGCCACAGTAAGACGAAGCCAGAGCATCTGAAGATAAAGAATTGCCATATAATCCAGACTACCTACTTTTATGGGAGAGAGAAATAAACTTCAATCCTGTTTAAGCCACTGTTATTTTTGGGTTTTCTGCCACTGCTGCCAAATTGATTTTAACTAATACAAAACCAAAATAAATAACTTTCTTATCAGAACCAGAAGCCACTTCCCGCCATATTATTAATCAAGAATTCTCTCCTCTCAAAACAGGATTAAAACCTTTATATAAGCTCTGATTAAGGCACTCCCAAGGAAAGGATATGGACAAAATAAATCATAGGATTTCTTAGTCCTATGACTAAACATCCTGGAACTAGAGTCACTAAAATAAAACCTCCATTTTTGACAAAGAACTTACTTTTAAGTAGCCCACTGCTGTTCAAAAATGAACCTTCCTCTTTCACCTTAGATCTGGACTCAGATGGAAGTGGTTCAAGGAGCACTCCCCACTTACAAGGGCAGTGTTACAGAATAAATATTTTTGTGCAATTAAGAAATAAAACAACTGATATGGTTTGGCTCTGTGTTGCCACTCAAATCTCATCTCAAATTGTAATTCCCACGTGTCAAGGGAGGGACCTAGTGGGAGATGACTCGATCATGGGGGCCGTTTCCCCCTTACTGTTCTTGTGATAACCATCAGTTCTCATGAGGTCTGATAGTTTAAAAGTGTGGTCTTCTTTCTCTTTCTCTCTGTCTCTCTTCTGCTGCCATGTAAGACATGCCTTACTTCCCCCTTTGCCTTCTGCCATGATTCTAAGTTTCCTGAGGCCTCTCCAGCAATGCTGAACTGTGAGTCAATTAAACTTTTCTTTATAAATTACCAAGTCTCAGGTAGTTATTTCTAGCAATGTGAACAGACTATTACGAGAACATTCTATTATAGTATATTATTAAATATTCAACTCTACAACCTTGACTATGTCTCAAATACTTACTCTGCCTTTAAAGCTATGATGTAGCTGATCTTCAGCAAAAATATGGAATTGAAGAGGTTTGATGCTGAAAATGATAGCTGACTTCAACATGGTCATAGTTTCTTCCAGTCTTTCACCACAGGCAACTACAGCTAGATGCATTTTCTCAACAGGCTGTATTTTCAGACTATACCTAATAGGAAAGAAAACCACATTTTTCAACAGTTTTAGTATATGTTTACAACGTGTACTTTCATCATGCTCAAAAAGTGAAGCTCAAGGCCAGATGTTGTGACTCATGCCTGCAGTCCCAGCTACACGGGAAGCTAAGGCAGGAGGATCACTTGAAACCAAGAGTTCAATGCTGCAGTAAGCTATGACTGCATCACTATACTCCAGCCTGGGCAACAGAGCCAGACCCTGTGGAAGACAGAGAAGAAAGAAAGGACAGAAACAGAAGAAAGAGAAAGGGAAAGGCAAAGGGAAAGGGAGGGAGGGAAGGAAAAAAAAGAAAGAAAGAAAGAAAAACTGAAGTTCAAAATTTTTATTTATAAAACAAACTAGGCCAAGTCTGTAATCCCAGAGCTTTGAGAGACCAAGGCAGCAGGGTCACTTCAGTCCAGGAGTTCAAGACCAGCCTAGGCAACATACCGAGATCCCATCCCTACAAAAAATACAAAAATTAGCCAGGAGTGGTGGCATGCACCTGTAGCCCCGGCTACTCAGGAGGCTGACATGGGAGGATATTTTGAGCCCAGAAGACAGAAGCTGCAGTGAGCTGTAATTGTGCCACTTTACTCCAGACAGAGCAAGATCCTGTCTCGAAAAAAATAATGTATTTATTTAAAAAATAAGAAAAGGGCAAACATCAAATTACAAAACATTTTAAAAATGTTGAATCAATCACGTATTTCCACACTCTCAACCAGCTCTTCTCACCAATTTTCCTCCTTTCAAACTACAGAACACACAAAAAATGACTACTTTCTCAATTCTCCCAGAATACATAACTAGCACCATTGTGGCTGCCAGTAAATAAATTAATTCATTACTCACATTAGATGCCTTAGGAAATCAGAGCTTAACTCTCTCAAGGAACCCACTGAGAAAGATGGATTTGAAGGTCTTTCATTCAATTTTTTAAAAACATTGTTATTAAAAAAAAAACCCTTAAAAACATTCTTACTTCATATGAAACCTCTCTCCATACCACCTCTCACCAACCAACAGTTCACTGTAAAGCAAACCCAGTCATAATTTCATCCATAAATATTTCAGTATTAAATCTTAAACCATGCTGACTACAAGAAAAAATGTCCTTCACATTAATAACACACATTCATTCCCATTTACCAAATATCTAGGAAGATGTAAACACTTCTAAGATGGTCTAAAACATGCTAGTCAAACACTAGTATGTCTTTAGAATCTACTTCTAACACAGTGCAGCAGTGGATACCAACAGGCTTAAGTAACCTTTAATACCTCTTGCTTCTGCTGTGCCACTTCTTTCACGTCTGGTGTTAGCATTAGCTTCGGTCTTTTTACTTTTTTTTCCTTCTTTTTAGAGATAGGGTCTCACTCTATCACCCATGATGGAGTACAGTGGTGCATTCATAGCTCACTGCAGCCTCAACCTCCCAGGCTCAAGCCATCTTCCCATCTCAGCCTCCCAAGCAGCTGGGACCACAGATGTGCAACCACCATGTCCAACTAATTTTTTTTTTTTTTTGTAGAGATGGGGTCTCACTATGTTGCCCAGGCTAGTCTCGAACTCCTGGCCTCAAGGGATCCTCCCACCTCAGCCTCCCAAAGTGCTGGGATTACAGGCATGAGCCAGCGCACCTGGCCAGTTTGGGTCTTTCTAAAGCTCTCTATTATTTTCTGTTGACTGTAATTAGAAAGAAGCAATGTCTCTTCCCTTGTTTGTACCCTCTGTCCTTTGCCCTCCTTTGTGCTGAGCCCATCAGTTCATAACACTGAAACTAATGATGGAGGGGAGACTTTCTACTCTTTCTACATCTATAAAGAGGGGACATGAATCCAGTTCATCTCAAAAACAGTGGAAGCCACAATGACAAGTTAAAAACTAGGCAATCAAGACATGACAATTTTTAGAGAATTCTAAATTACCTCATCTTTCCAGTAACTGCCTCCAGATCCTACTTCTCATTACAGCATCATGATTTAAGAATCAATAATAGGCTCGGATTGCTTTACTGGCCCATAGCTAGATCTTGCCCCAAAGTCAAAGGCCAAGAGAAGATTTTAAAAGTAAGGCATAATAGTCATATGCTGTTTTGTAGAGCATCAGCTATATACACAGACAAGAAGTATATTAAACCTAAAGAAACATTAGCCTCAAGGCCGGGCATGGTGGCTAACACCTGTAATTCCAGTACTTTGGGAGGCCAAGTCGAGAGGACCGCTTGAGGCCCAGAGTTTGAGACCAACCTGGGTAACACAGCAAGACCCAGTATCCACACACACAAAAAAACTAGCTGGGTGTGGTGATGCACGCCTGTACTCCTAGCTACTTAAAGGCTGAGGTAGGAGGGTTGCTCGAGTCCAGGAGTCCGACGTTGCAGTGAGCTGTGAGCATGCCACACTGCACTCCAGCCTGGGTGCTGGGCGGTGTCTTAAATAATAATATACCCAAATGTTTCTCAAGGAAAAAAAAAAATCCCTCTAAAAATCAGTCTCAGGAACTCCTCCCAGGTATTTCAGCAAGGATTATTTTGGTCACACTGCCAGCACTCCTTTCACCAATTTCTACAGGAGTACTGTCAACTACATCACATTTCCTCTTCTGTTTGGGATCCTTTTTAGTGAAAGTATTATATACAGTACAGGCTCAACTCCTAAACTGACCACAAAAAACACGGTTAAAAGATGTCTCTGACAACCACCCTACCCCTAGACCCAAAAGACAGGAAAATCAATTGCAACTGGAAAAAAATCTAAAGTAAGCTTCTATATGATAGGAAGTGATAACTAAAACCTTCTAAGCAGTTACAGGAAAGCAGTCATTCAAATAATGTTGGCCCCAATTGAATGGCGGAATCTTGCCAGGGTCTACAAAGATCTTTCTTTTGGTCACAATATGAACAAGAGAAAAGTCCATCTGGATTTAAAGAAATATAGAAGAGGAGATTTTAAAGTCAAGCCTATTTTTCTACAGATATACGATTAGAAGAAATTTTTCAGATGATTCAACGATAATATCTGAGGGTTCCCATGGTTAAAGCTGGCATAACCTGAGTATGAAAAGTATGACAGTAATGAATGATAGTGTATTAAATTTACAAAGTGAACCCTGGCCGGGCATGGTGGCTCACACCTGTAATCCCAGCACTTTGGGAGGCCGAGGTGGGTGAATCATTTGAGGTCAAGAGTTTGAGACCAGGCTGGCCAACATGGCGAAACCCCGTCTCTATTAAAAATACAATAATTAGCCGGGCATGGTGGCACACACCTGTAGTCCCAGCTATTCGAGAGGCTGAGACAGGAGAATTGCATGAACCCAGGAGGCAGAGGTTACAGTGACCTGGGATCATGCCATTGCACTACAGTCTGGGCAACACAGCGAGACTCTTTCAAAAAAATAAATAAAAAGTGAACACATCAGTCAAAAAATGATATTAAATAAAGGGGTAAGGAGAGGGAACTCTTCTTTTTTTAAAGATGAATACCAACCAATAAATGCAGAAGAAATGAGAGAATGATAAAATTCACTATTTTGCAATCACCATTGTAACAGATAATCTGGACAAAAATAATCAGTGGATGCTACAACTACATACTAACAAAGTATTTCCCCCATATATTATAAAGGAGATAAAAGCACTGTTACAGTGTAGAAATGCAAGAACATCACCTTAACCATGTGATCAAACTTAATAATATTAAAACTTAAGGCATCAAATGTCTCCTGATAGCATGCCCAAAGAAGAACACAATATCCCATGCAGTAATCCTGCCAAAAATCCTGAATCTAATAATAAGTAGACAGTCGGCAAATCAAAATTAAGGGACATTCTGCAAAACAAAAACAAAAATATCACAAAACATACCAATAACAGCACCCCTTTTCACCCCAAAAAAGGCTGGGGAACAGTTCTAGAATAAAGGAGACTAACTCAACCTGAGTTGAATGCAATATATGGTCCTTGACTGGGTCCTGAATGGGGAGGAAAAGATACAAAGGACATTAACAGGAAAATAAGAAAATAGGAATAGGAATATATATTCTATAAACAGTGTTAAATAACTTAAAGTGACAATTATGGCTGTATTAAAGTATGTCCCTGTTCTTAGGAGTTACATGCTGAATCTATGTATTTAGGGGTGTGTCCTAATGCCTGCTGTCTCTCAAATGGTTTGGCAGAAAAAGAAAAGTGATAAAATGTTAATAATAAATATCTAGGTAAAAAATGTATGGTATGCTTACTGTACTATTCTTGTAACCTTTGCATATTTGAAATTTATCAAAGTAAAAATTTAGGAGGTAGGGATGTATCATAAAAAAAGAATGCTTTACATAACAAATTTAGATGCAAATACTGTTAATAAATTTCTAAGTCTTAAGAATTGACTTCTTATTTTAAGTAAATTTCTGCTATAAAGGAATCATAACTTTTTTGATTTTGTTTTATTTCACAGTATAATCTCCAGTGTGTTCTTATAGCCTATTATTAAATTAGTATTCCCTATTTAAAAAGATACATAGACTACAAACTACCATTGAAGTATATAAAGTCAAATTAAACAATTAAATTTCAAACAACCATCTACTAAAACTAAAAAAGAACTGCCATGAAGCTATCTTTAAAAACTTGCAGTTGAACAAAATGGAAAGCTTTTTTGCTTAACCTCTTGTGCTTAAAAAGAAAAACAACACCTTTTTCTCTTACTATTAAAAGAGTTGTTCCCAGCAACACATAATGGACTAAAAGAAAGAAAAAAAAAAAAAAAAGTTGTGCTAAATTATCATACCAGGCAAAATTACTTTCATGAGTTACATATAAAACACTTTCAAAACAAAATACTTAAAAAAAAAAGCTAGGATTTTTATATAAAGCATTAAAAAATCTAAAAATCTAACATGAAATATAAGTATTAACTTCTAAAATATAATTTTTTTTTTTTTTTTTTTTGAGACGGAGTCTCGCTCTGTCGCCCAGGCTGGAGTGCAGTGGTGCAATCTCGGCTCACTGCAAGCTCCGCCTCCCGGGTTCACGCCATTCTCCTGCCTCAGCCTCCCGAGTAGCTGGGACTACAGGCGCCCGCCACTGCGCCCGGCTAATTTTTTGTATTTTTAGTAGAGATGGGGTTTCACCGTGGTCTCGATCTCCTGACCTCGTGATCCGCCCACCTCGGCCTCCCAAAGTGCTGGGATTACAGGCGTGAGCCACCGCGCCCAGCCCTAAAATATAATTTTAAATAACCAGCGAAAATATATCTCTTAAAACTGGTATGAACTACTCAAAATAATACAGCTAATATTAAATTCACCTATGATCACAGAATTCACAAATCTAAAATCAATTCCCACCATAAAGATTCAATATTTTAAAGAACTGATTTTTTTAAAAACTAAAGTCATAGAAAAATTAGTACGTTAAAACAAAATATTTTTGATATTCTGATAATTCTAAAATTTAGAGTTTGTATAATGAAAGTAAAATAAAAAAACAAATTAGAAACTTATTTGCAATCAATGGCAAAACCGAACATATTATTCTAAGAGTTCATAAAATAAACATTAAAAATTCAATAGATAACTATCAACATCAAATAGATGATATACAGAACAAAAGAAAAAAGCTAAATAAATGTGGAAATACATTCAACAAATAATCAACAAAATGCTATCATTTTAATAAGTGATAAAATTATAATTCCCAATAATGCTAAGGTTATGATGACCCCAAGTACACTCACACAATGCTGGTGCAGGCTTACAGCCATATAATTTTTAAAACACAATTTAGTGATATAATTCATTCTTTTTAAAAAATATTTGAACTCCTTTCATATAGGCACTGGGGTAGGCAAGAAAGCCACAATCTTCACCTTATACAATTTGTAGCCTGTTGTGAAAAGACTGATTTTTAAAAGAATAAGAAAGCATGGTAATTGTTTTAATAGAAAAAAACTGAGATTGCTAAAGAGGCTCACAATGCAAACATCTAACCTGGTATTGGGGAAAGCTTCCCAGACAAATGATCCTGTTAATCATTTGTTTCTCACTGGTTGCCAAACACCTTGCTAGTCTTGAGACTTAAATGATAACACCATATGGTATCAGCCTGCAGAGTTAACGGTCTAGAAGTGGATGAAGATTCACAATCACAACGAATGCGGTAAATACAATAACCAAGAGGAGACAGAGAAGGGAGATGAAGTGAGCAGTGAGAGGAGACTATAATTGTTTGGGAAATGATGAGTACAACAGTTAAGGGAGAAGGAAGGAAGGAAGTAGCCAGGAGCAACAGTGTGAAAGGAGACAAGAAGAGTTAATGTAGACTGACATGTGGAGAAAGTCCGTTGTAAACATGATACAAAACACAGATGAAGGAAAGTCTGAGGAGCTAGAGCATGAGTTCAGGTTTGAACATGAGTCTGTGAGGCATCTGAATCAGAAAGGTAAAAATGACCAATATGCAACTAGAAATACAGGTCTGGCTCTCAGAAAAGAACTCTGAATTGGAGCTATCAGTTAAACAAATTATCCTGTGACTATTCAGGGAATGGGGAGAGAAAAGAGCAGAGTCCTAAGAAATGCAGATCATTTAGAAAGCAGCGTTAGAGGAGTCCAGGAGGAGAGAGATCAAAGAGCTGAGTAACTGGTCTGGTCTCAAAAGCCAGAGGCTAACAGAGCTAACAGAAAAAGTAAGTAGTAAACAGTGTCAAATGGGTAAGAGAAATAAAATTAAGCCCCAGAACAATAATTCAGAGGTGGGGTGATGACAATAAGAGTCAGGTGGCAGATAGCTGAGGTGTGAAGTTCTTTTTATTAAAAGAAGTAAAACCAAGGCTGAGCACAGTAGCTCATGCCTGTAATCCCAGCACTTTGGGAAGCCAAGGCAGCAGGATCATTTGAGCTCAGTTGTTCATGACCAGCCTGGGCAACATAGTGAGACAGCGAGACCTTGTCTTCACTAATATTAAAAAAAAAATTATTCGGGTATGGTGGCATGCACCTGTAGTCCCAGCTACTTAGAGGACTCAGGCAGGAGGATCACTTGAGCCCAGGAGGTCCAGGCAGCAGTAAGCCCTGGTGGTGCTAGTACACGCCAGCCTGGGCGACAAAGTGAGACCATCTCAAAAAAACAAACAAACCAAACAAAACCCAGAAGCAAAACCAGTAGGAACTTTTTTTTTTTTTTTTGAGACAGAGTCTCACTCTGTCACTCAGGCTGGAGTGCAGCGGTATGATATTGGTTCACTGCAACCTCTCCCTCCCGGGTTCAAGCGATTCTCGTGCCTCAGTCTCCCAAGTAGCTTGGACTAAAGTTGTGCGCCACCATGCCTGGCTAATTTTTGTATTTTTAGTAGAGACGGGGTTTCACCATGTTGGCCAGGCTGGTTCTCGAACTCCTGACCTCAGGCGATCTGCACGCCTTGGCCTCCTAAAGTGCTGGGATTACAGGCATGAGCCACACCCCTCCAGCCAGTAGGTAGGTACTCAAAAGAAGCTTGCTGATGAAGGGAAAGAGAGGATTGAAAACAAACTGTTGCAGGGATTTTTGATTTTGTTTTAAAGACATAAAGCCAGGCACAGTGGCTCATGTCTGTAATTCCAGCACTTTGAGAGGCAATGGAATAGTGTGTTGCCATTGACATGAGAAATATGAAGACCATACTACACTGAAAAGTATTAAAATTTTAAGCTCAGGATTCAAGATTAGGCCGGGGGCGGTGGCTCATGCCTGTAATTCCAGCATTTTGGGAGGCCGAGGCGGCCAGATCACCTGAGCTCAGGAGTTTGAGAACAGCCTGAGCAACATGGTGAAACCCCCTCTCTACAAAAACAGCTGGGCGCAGTGGCAGATGCCTGTAGTCCCAGCTCAGGAGACTGAGGCAGGAGAATCGCTTGAGCCCAGGAGGCAGCGGTTGCAGTGAGCCAAGATCATGCCACTGCACTCCAGCCTGGGAGACAGTGAAACCCTGTCTCAAGGAAAAAAAAAAAAATTCAAGATTAGTCTACACCAGAATCACAACTATGTAAAAGCATATGATGTATATGAATGATGAAAACACTTGTAATAGGAGTTGAGGCCATTTTAGTTTTTATATTATTTTATGTTCACTGTATAATAAATTAATTGGGAGAATATGATCACCCAAATAATATTTGATCAAAGTTATACAAATAATTCAAGTTGGGAAAGTAAGGTACCCAACTAAGGGCCCCCTGGTGCCAGGCAGAATGTGACATCAAAAGTGGTAGTAAAGGGGGATTCCAAAGAAGCTTTACCAGTATTAAAGTAGATACTGAGATGGAGGGCAAGAATGATTTGGCAGTTGTATGGCATTTGGGCTTGTATGCATATTTGAAATAGGGTGATTAAATGTGAGGGAATCCTTAGTTCTAAATAAGAAACTAAGTTTGAGAAATTTTTACATAATTATATGACACAAAATGTTGCTTTTTTTAAATATAATAGCATGATATAATGGATGCAATATTACGGGTAGAAAGTATAACAGAGGAAAGGCATATAACTTCTGAAGTCTCAAATTTAGGTTACAGGCACAAGGCTTACAACATTATGTATCCATCCACATATAATTTATTCCACGGAATACGTGGGAGCATTAGGAAAATGAGTTAGAGGAGCCAAAACAAGAGGAATGGTAAGCAGAGAGTCCAGGATTCCGACTAGGTAAATTTCCCTGGGACACTCTTGCAGTCAGTAAGGAGGAAAGATTATTATTACTCACGCTGTAATTTACAAAAGGTTCTGGGTTGTATAAATCAAGAGTATGCTGAACTTTTCAAGTTTACCCAGCTTCAAGCTAGTGGAATTACGTGGCAAGGCAAAATGGTTCTTGTCAGTACTATATTCATTTGCAAATATTCATAAGAATGAAAACATACAAAGCTTCAATTATCCAAAATTATAACCAAACTGAAAGGTTAGATTATCTTTAAAAGTTAATTTTTAAAAGTTGGAATATTACTTGGCTCATATTAAATTTCAATCACCCAATCTCTTCCACAGCAACAGGATAAAACTAAACTATCTGATTTGAACCTATTCCCCACCAGTTCTTCATGGGATGCATACTGTATTGAGAATGCAAGAATTTACAAATATGTACAATTAATAGATACTTACAATGCAGTTCTTACAGAGAGGAGAATGGTGGTTACCAGGCACTGGAGGTGAAGGGGTGGGAGAGAGTATGTGACAGAAAGATGTTGACCAAAGAATACAATACAAACTCCCAGTCAGAAGGAATAAGTTCTCAAGATCTACTGCACAGCAAGGTGTCTACAGATAATTATGTTTATTTCAGAACTGTGAAGAGAATAGGTTTTAAATGTGCCCATTACAAAAAAAAGATAAATATGTAAGATGATAAACATGTTAATGAGCTTGATATAATCAGTCCACCATATACACAGACACCAAAACATCGCTTTATGCCCCATAAATACATAGAATTATTGTCAATTAAAAATAAATTTTTTAATTAAAAGTTTTTAAAAATGAAGTTCTTCCTATCTCAAACACTTCACCTCCTGTCCTTGAAACTAGCTAATTTCCAGATCATCATCTGGTCACTCCCTCCAAGTCTTCCCTGATGCTTTAAGATGACTCATCATAGCAACAACTTGTCACACTCTATTGTAATTTCAGGTTTACTAGTGTGAAACTCCCATCAGAACGTAAGCTCCAAAAGGATGGAGCCACAATTAACCTGACCCAAGAGTCCAGTGCTTACCACCTAGCACAGCGTGTGGCAAATATAATGAGTAGAATTAATATTTATTTTATTTGTTTTTTTGAGACAGGGTCTTGCTCTGGGCTGAAGAGCAGTGGCGTCATCACAGCTCACTGCAACCTCAACCTCCACGGCTCAAGCAATCTTCCCACCTGAGCCAGCGCATGCCACCACGCCTGGGTAATTTTTAAAAAAAAATTTGTAGAGACAGGGTCTTGCTTTTGTTGCCCAGGCTGGTCTTGAACTCCCGGGCTCAAGCAATACTCCCGCCTCAGCCTCCCAAAATGCTGAGATTACAGGCGTGAGCCACCATACCCAACCTAGACTATTCAAATGAATCATAAAGACGCAGTAAATAGATACTCATCTAAGGAATTTTACTCTTGGGAAGAGCATTTCAAACCTTTGCCCCACTCTCCTCTGCCACTATATCAGGGAGATAGTCTGAGAGTCACTGCCTTATCCTATTCTTATCAATACCTGTTTCTTTCATTCTAGATTAGAGCAGGAAGAGACCTAAGAGGTCAGGCGACCCAAAACCTTCATTATCCAGAGAAGCGAATAAAGCCGAACTAGTCAGTAACTTAAAAGGTCAATAAACATTAAAGGAAGAAGTAGCCAGGAGCTGCTCCTCCATCTGCTCCTCCATTAAATACTTATCTTTATCCTCCTATTCCCCAGTATTCAATCTCTCTACTAATAACTAATATAATCCTTCTCCAGTTCTCCCCATCCACTATAGTACACAAGCTTTAATTTAGATAAATGCCATATTATATATATATATATATATCTGTAAATGTCAGTAGAAGCCTATTTTTATCCTAGTTTATCACTTTATCAACTGTTACCAAAAGTTAGATCATAAATTCTCTTAAGAACAGTGGTTTGTCTTAATAACATCTAAGAAAATTTAAAGCATTTATACACAGTATGTACTAAAAAATAGCAATAACAACTACAAAATGGGAAAAATAGAAAACCCAATAAGAAAATAAATTATTTGTATAATATCATAAGAAACATTTTTACATCGTATTACAGTCAAAGGTTTTATTATCAACTATCTAACCTTATCTACACTGATCTACCAATTAAATATTAAGTGCCTACCTAAAAGCCGCTTCCCAAAAGCAGTTCATTCCACAAACATCAGAGGGCAGCATCCAATAGGGATTCCAGTAACACAGAGAGAAATCTTTACACCTAACAGAGTAAGACAGAAATAAGAGTCCTGTGTGAGTATTTTGGTTTGGAACTAACAAGGAATTTACTCAGTAACACGATAACTTACTGTTCTATTTTAAAGCAAATAAAATTGTAAATCCAAATTGCTATGATAGAGATTTTGGAAAACTGATTTCTCCCTTACTTAGGGCACCATTATTTTAAATAGAACTTTAAAACCTTGAAGGTAGACTATACTATAGATTGGGAAACAGTGTTTCCGTCGGAAAGTCTCCTGATATATTAAAATCCCCTCCTCAGATAACACAGACAAATATGTCTTCTAAAATTTTCTTCACAGGCTACACATATACCCCTAGAACAAAATCCCTTTGGGACAAACAAAATATTTGCTTATCCTCAAACATAATAAAAATGCCACCAATGCTGGCAGAAAGGGAAAAGAAGATCTTTAAATGCTTTTAAATTAATCCTCAATCCAAACTACTTGTATGGTGTTTTAAACTGAAAAATAAAACATAATGGCCAAGATGTATATGAAAATGGTCAATATCACTAATCATCAGGGAAATGCACATTAAAACCACAATGAGATAACATCTCACCCAGTTAAAATGGTTATTATCAAAAAGGCAAAAAACAAATCCTGGCAAAGGTATGAAGAGAAAAGGAAACACTCATACACTGCTGGTAGGAACATACATTACTACAGCCACTATAAAAAAAAACAGTATAGAGATTCCTCAAAAAACTGAAAACAGAACTACCATATGATCCAGCAACCCCACTGCTGTGTGTATGTATACATACATATACACACATGCATACACACATACACAGACAGGCACAGTGGCTCACATCTATAATCCCAGCACTTTGGGAGGCTGAGGTAGGTAGACTGCTTGAGGCTAGGAGTTCAAGATTAGCCTGGTCAACATAACAAGACTCCGTCTCTAAAAATAAAAAATTAGCTGGACATGGTGGCATTTACCTTAAGTCCCAGCTACTCAGGAGGCTGAGGTGGGAGGATGGCATGAGCCCAGGAGTTTGATGTTGCAATAAGCTGTGACTGTGCTACTGCACCCCAGCCTGGCTGAACACAGCAAAAGAGACTGTCTCAAACAAACAAAAAAAAAATTTTTAACCACCCTCCCTGCCCCAAAAAAACCCGAAAATCATGCTGATATTCACAGCCTAGTATCTTTATCTACATTATCTCAGTTCCATATTATACAAGCTAAAATGGAAGACCAAGTCTGGTCTTTCTTGTTAGGTTGCATGTTGGAGCCAAAACGGAAAAAAGAAAACACCTTATATTACAAAAAAAATTGTTTTTCATCGTGATTTCTTTTCAAAATAATAGTCTAAAAGTCACTGGGTACTAAAGTATGTATGAAGTCAGGGTGAGTCACTAAACCAGGTCACTTCATTATCTCATCACTATGCAGCTTTGTTTTCTCTCATTATGAACTCAATTATGAGTTACTGTGCTTATATCAAATGGTCTATGAAATTTCTGATTTGCAAAAAACTGATCACATCTCTCACAAATGGCAACAGTCTAAGGCAGGGGTTCTTAGCCCTGGTAGAGGGTGCCACACAAGACCTATTAAATCAGAATCTCTAGAAACTGTCTGGCACTGGTGGTTTTTAAAATGCTGCCTAAGTAATTGTGTATACCACTGCATAAAGAACAACAAGGTTGGAATTTCTTAACCAACAGAAAAAAGTTACATTATAACTTTGTTTTCCTCTAAAGGGACACCATATTCTAGCATAGCACAAAAGGCTACGTATCTTCATTTAAAAGGCTGAACCAGAAAGAGAAGAAAATGTGTATGTATCGGTAAAACTTACGACTTGATTAGAAAATCTGTGTTTATACCCTCTCAGGCATGGCTATGTATTTTCTTAAGTCTTTGATTTCATACCACACAGTCAGACTCATTGATGGTAATAACAACTAACACTTAGAGTTATTTTCAGATTCAAGCACTTTCACACCCATTTAGACTCACAAGAAATGTTTTAAGGTAGGTATGATCTCCGTCTTTCAGATACAGATGATAGCACAGCTTTATTTCAACAAATGCACAATTTATTTACAATCAACACCTAATGTGTACCTTTGTTCTACGAAGACAATAACTAATCAGGTTATTCCATATCCCCTGTCAAACTCTACAACAGTGAAAAATGGAAATAGAAATCTCAAAAACAAATTCAATTTTTCTGTAAAATTAATTAAAATTATATATATTCAACAATACCATTTGCAGCCTCAACTTGTACTTTAAGTTACAAAACAAATCAGTTATGTGTTGTTTTCCAAACCTGCCTGGTCCTCAGGTCACTTGTTAAAAATACAGATATAGGATCCTATCCCATACCCAGTTAATCAAGACTCCCCAGAGAAATGGCCTAAAAAGCTGAATTTTTCACCAATATCCCCAGATAAGTCTTAAAATCAGACCTGAATGAGAAACACTGTGTATCAAGGAATAACTAGAGTCAGCTTGAAATTTTTTTATCGCAATACTGATCATTTCTCTTATGATAATCCTGTTTACTACAACTTAAAAATGATTAAATTTTGAAAATTTGTGTTTCTACGAATACTTCAATCAATACATTTTATTAAGTACCGTTTAGAAAATTTTTTAAAGCCTAAGAAACAAATTACCCACCACTATTAACATTTTCGTATCTTTACTACCCCATATTTCAAAAATATCTTCCTACAAATATTTGACTAGAAAAGTTAACGTGTATGTTGCCAACATGCAGAAGTTGCTGAAACTACTTGATCTTCGTTAGTCTCAAGAAAACGCCCATGTGAGCTAGAGAGCACACCTCAAACTCCCTGTTCTCAGGAAATATCCACCAGGGAGCTTCTAACTCAAAAGACCCTCTTGCAGTATTACAATTAAACTGTATTTGGGGGCAATGTTTTTGTTTGTTTTTTTTTAAGTTGATGCAAGATGACGAAGCCACAGACATGAGAATTAAATTCAACACGACCAACATATTGAACAACTTAGTAACGAGTTTAAATTTTGTGAAGCTTTGAGCCACACCAAGAGCCCTACACTTCTGCTAGTACCAAACTAGGTGCCAAGTATGGTGGATTAAGGATGATCACACATCTGACACTTCTATTAATAAGTAGGATCTGCTGCACACAGTGGTTCATGCCTCATAATCCCAGCACTTTGGGAGGCCAAGGTAGGCGGATCACTTGAGGTCAGGAGTTCGAGAATGGCCTGGACAACATGGTGAAGCCCCATCTCTACTAAAAAAAATCAGTCAGGCGTGGTGGTGGTTGCCTGTAATCCCAGCTACTCAGGAGGCTGAGGCAGGAGAATCGCTTGAACCCAGGAGGCGGAGGTTGCAGTGAGCCAAGATCATGCCATTGCACTCCAGCATGGGTGACAGAGAAAGACTCTGTCTCAAAAAACCAACCAACCAACCAACCAAGTAGGATCTAACTCCCCTTATCCAGAATCTAAGTGGGCTCTGTGATTGCTTTGACAAATAGAATACTGAATATAATACTGTACCAATGTCCAGGCCCTTGCCTTAAGAGTTCCACATCCTATTTCTTGGAACACTCTTTGAACCTGATCTTCACGTTGTAAGAAGCCCAAGGCACACGCAGAAGCCACTTGAGAGAATGCAGATCAACAGCCTCCACTGAGCTCCTAGTCAAAAGCCAGCATCAACTGCTAGCCATGTAAAAGAGCCACAATGCCACACCATTCTGATCTACCAACCTACTGGTTCCTCCCCAACTCACAGAAAACTAGCAACCGGTTCACAGTCCTCGTCTCAGTACCAAATCCTACTTTCTTCTAACCATTCATTTGGTAAATCAATAAATTTTCTACTGAATGACTACCTACACAGGCCAAACACTGGCAACACAATAGTGAGTAAAATGGACATGGATCATACTGTCTAGTGGGGAGTAACAGAATGTCATTTCAGATACTGCAAGGTGGGAGACCTAACCAACACCCAGGTTACACAATTCTTTAACTCCAGTAACTCTTACCTCCTTTTCCCTTCAGTGAAAAATGGCAAATGCTGGCCGGGCACAGTGGCTCACACCTGTAATCCCAGCACTTTAGGAGGCCGACGTGGGTGGATCGCTTGAGCCCAGGAGTTCAACACCAGCCTGGGCAACACGGCGAAACCCCATCTCTACAAAAAATAAAAAAAAAAAATTAGCCAGGCATGATGGTGTGTGCCTGTAGTCCCAGTTACTCGGGAGGCTGAGTTAGGAGGATAGTTTGAGCCCACGAGTTTGAGGCTACAGTGAATTGTGATCATGCCAATGCACACCAGATCTGGGCAACAGAGTGAGACCCTCTCTGACAAAAGAAAAAAAAGAGAGAGAGAAGAAAAAGTAAAAAAATGACAAATCCTGGACCCTGTCATCACCTGAAACTGCAATCCAATACCTCATCTCAGACTAGTCTCTGATCTAATAATTATGGTTCTTTTTTTCTGAGACAGGGTCTTGCTCTGTCGCTCAGGGTGGAGTGCAGTGGTACAAACACAGCTCACTACAGCCTCAATCTCCTGGGCTCAAGCTATCGTCCTGCCTCAGTCCCCAAGTATCTAGGACTATAAGCATGTGCCACCAAGCCTGACTAATTTTTAAAAAATTTTTTGTAGAGACAAAGTCTTGCTTTGTTGCCCAGGCTTATTATTTATATCCCATTACATGTGTGGAAATCACTCAGCCCTCCAATCACATGCTTCCTAAGTATAAGCTCCCTGCTTTACCCACTTCCCTCCCTACTCAGACTACATCCTATGGTTCATCCATTCATGTTCCTATACCTGCAACTTCCACCTTCTTCTTTCACCGTACCTTTTCAGCACAATCTTCAGTTGAAACTGAGCCGTTCATTCACATTCTCAGATGAATACTGAAGAACAGTTAATGACATGACTATGCTGATTAGTAGAAATATAAATTAATTGTCTTCCCCTTAGCTAGTCTCATACCTATTACCAACTCCATATGCTTCCCCTTGTTGCCCATCTTCTTCTCAGGAGTCCTTAAAGACCTTCTTGCATCAATTAGTCTTTCTTTCTCCTTAACTGGCAATCTCTATTTGTGTAGTAGACTGTATTACTGTTCAGTTATTCACTCCCCACATTTAACTGTAAAAGGATTATACAACCCTATTCATTACCATGGGCCTTGCCTGCCTGATAGGGGAGGCATATATCCCTGCATCATTTATTGACTTTGACCTTATTCAAGTGACTTGCTTTGGCCAAAATAATATAAAAAGACATGATACTGTGGCATCAAAGTAGAAGCTTCAAATGGGACTGTGTTGTTCAATCTGGCTTCTTGCTCATCCCCTACCACAAGACTAGGCATATCCAATGTATGGACTGCTCCTTTAGCTTGGATCCCAGGATGAGAAGATATATCAAGCAAAGTCATAGCCATAGACATGTAATGTGTGCAAGAAATAAATGCTTGCTATTGTAAACTGTTAAGATGTATGGGGTTGTTACAAAGCAAAGCAGAATAATACAAGCATAATTCTCTTTTAAAGTGTGTAATTCAATGGTTTTTAGTATATTCAGAGTTGTGCAACCATGACTCACCAATTAAATTCCTCAGTATATAGTCAAGAGAACTGAAAACATGTTCACAGAAAAACTGTGCATGAATGCTCAGAGCAGCATTATTCATAATAGCCAAAAAGTATGAAAGAACTCAAATGTCCACCAAATAATGAGCAAAATGTGGTATATCCATACAACGGACTATTATTTGTCCATAAAAAGGAATGAAATATAGTGATACACACTACAGTGGATAAACCTTGAAATATTATGCCAAAAAGAAAGCCAGATTCAAAAGGCCACATACTGTGTGATTCCTTTATGTAAAATGCCCCAAACAGGCAGACAGAAAGTAGACTCGTGGTTGCTCATGACTGGGGGACTGAGGAGTGCAAGGTGGGAGTTACTGTTACTGGATACAGGGTTTCTTTGGGGGGTAATGATTTACTTCACAAAGGTTTAATGCAGTCAAAATTGGATAGGAAAAATCAAGTTATAGGTAAATTTACTGATCATAATTCAATGTCAAAAAACACATAGTATATAGGAAAGATGTTTTTCTTTCTTTACTGGAAATATAAGAACACATGCACTAGTGAATACATATGCTGCATACCATTAAAAAATTATAAAACACTTAGGTATTGCTGTAAGGAGTGAAGTAATTTGTTTATAGTTTTTTAACTCCCAAATATCTATTCTCCCATTTTGAAAAACTGGTTTTGGAGATTTAGATAAAGAGTAGAAATTCACACTGAGAACTTATGACGTATCAGTGGCTTATTAGAAGCAATAAGATAAATTAGCAAAATCAACTCATCTGAAGACAGCACTTGCACTTTTAGGCCAAAAAGAAAAATTAAAGTTTGAAAATACTGGAAAAGTAAAGGTAGTTATCCAGGTTCTGGCTATTAGTTGCTTAAAACTGTTGAAAGCAGAATACTAAACATCCAACATTCAAAGAGGTAACTCTATTAAATAATTTTAATGAGGCAAAGCATTAATATGAGTTAGGTGGGTATGTCTTCACTATACCCATACTGACATTCAAAAGCACTGAAGTCCTAAAAGGGAACTTTTTCACTGTGGATCAAACTGAAATAAAATGTTACTGTGGCTCATCCTCAAGTTTAATAAGACATAAAGCATCTAGCTCTAGGTAGCTTGTCTACAACTGACCAAGGGGTAGCACAAGGTACCTTTGCGGTGATGAAACAATTCCATATCCTAATCCTAATTTTGGGGGTGGTTACATGTATTTACATGTGATAAAACAACGCTCGGCATAATAACATTTGTCAAACTTGAAGTTTACTTAAAACCAATTACAGGAGGTTTTTTATACATACATACATGCATACATACATACATACATACATACATACAAACAAACAAACACACAAGTCGCCCAGGCTGGAGTGCAGTGGTGCGTACACGGTTCATTGCAGCCTCAACCTCCTAGGCTCAAGCAATCCTCCCACCTCAACCTCTGGAGTAGCTGGGACCACAGGCGCACACCACTATGCCCAGGTAATTTTTTGTATTTTTGTTGTTGTTGAGAGAGTGTTTTGCCAAGGCTGGTCTAGAACTTCTGGGTTCAAGCAATCCACCCACCTTTGCCTCCCTGCTAGGATTACAGGTACGAGCCACCACGCCTGGTTGTACTTTTAAGTTAAACTAGAAAAAGTAATTTTCATTTCAAAATGTCAAAGATAGGAGGCTTCAGTGAAAACTATGCAAAACTTACCAAAGAGTCAGTGATACGAGACAAGCCTGACCAACATGGTGAAACCTCGTCTCTACCAAAAATACAAAAATTAGGCCAGGCGCAGTGGCTCACGCCTGTAATCCCAGCACTTTGGGAGGCCGAGGCAGAAGGATCACAAAGTCAGATCGAGACCATCGTGGCTAACACAGTGAAACCCCGTCTCTACTAAAAACACAAAAAATTAGCCAGGCTTGGTGGCATGCACCTGTACTCCCAGCTACTTGGGAGGCTAAGGCAGGAGAATCGCTTGAACTCAGGAGGCAGAGGTTAAAGTGAGCTGAGATCGCGTCATTGCACTCCCGCCTGGGCGACAGAGCATCTGTTTCAAAAAAAAAAAAAAAAAAGCGGATCACAAGGTCAGGAGACCGAGACCATCCTGGCTAACACGGTGCGGTGAAACCCTGCCTCTACTAAAAATACAAAAAATTATCTGGGCGCGGTGGCAGGCGCCTGTAGTCCCAGCTACTCGGGAGGCTGAGGCAGAAGAATGGCGTGAACCCGGGAGGCGGAGCTTGCCTTGAGCCGAGATCATGCCACTGCACTCCAGCCTAAGTGACAGAGCGAGACTCCATCTTAAATTGAAAAAAAAAAAGTCAGTGATAAATTTAGGCATATTCAGCATAAATATTTGACAGTATGAATGAAGTGCTGCTGCAAAGCAGTAATGCAACTTCAAGGCATGTATACCCTCCCTGCGACTGTGCAAGAGAAGCAAAGATGCTTATGGGCACATTAAAGGAGGCCATTCCCATGATACTGCCAAATCACTGTTATTTAATTTTCAACTAAATTGTTTCCAAGTCAGGCGCGGTGGCTCACGCCTGTAATCTCAGCACTTTGGGAGTCTGAGGCAGGCAGATCACCTGAGGTCAGGAGCTCGGGACCAGCCTGGCAAACATGGGGAAACCCCGTCTCTACTAAAAATAAAAAATCAGCAAGGTGTGGTGGCATGCGCCTGTAGTCCCAGCTACTCAGGAGACTGAGGCAGAAGAATCGCTTGAACCCAGAAGGTGGAGGCTGTAGTGAGCCGAGAGAGTGCCACTGCGCTCCAGTCTGGGTGACAGAGACTCCGTCTCAAATAAATAAATAAACAAACAAACAAACAAATAATTTCTAGACAACTTAATTTCTAGCTCTAAGTAAGATCTTCTTTTTCTTAAATTTCTAATTTCATTAATCCTCGGCAAGTAGGAAAAGGACTGCTTATATATAAATGACACTGAAACAATCATCTACGCATTTCAAAGAATAAGTTAGCATCACACAATATACCTCCTCTACCCGCCCCCAGCTCCCACACAAAGCTGGATTGATTTAAATCTAAAAAAGGGAGGGGAAAAAAAACTGGTAGAAAGCTTTCCTATGCGTAATAAAGGTAAACACGATAAAGTAAAAAGTAGCCAATCTGAAAACAAAAATCATAAACCTCATACAGTACACACATTATGAACAAAATTTAAGTTTATACATAGGGGAAGTACTTCCAATAGGTATGGCATATAGATAATGATCTTACTGCTTTAAAATAAGATTTTCTAGGCAGGGTATGGTGGCTCATGCCTGCACTTTGGGAGGCCGAGGCAGGTGGATCACCTGAGGTCAGGAGTTCAAGACCAACCAGGCTGGCCAACACGGTGAAACCCCGTCTCTACTAAAAAATACAAAAAGAAAAAAACAAAAAAAGCTGGGCAGTTGGCACACACCTGTAATCCCAGCTACTTGTGAGGCTGAGGCAGGAGAACTACTTGAACCCGGGAGGCGGAGGTTGCACTGAGCCAAGATCATGCCACTGCACTCCAGCCTGGGCAATCGAGCGAGACTCTGTCTCAAAAAAAAAAAGCCAGGTGTGGTGTGCACACCTGTAGTCACAGCTACTCGGGAAGCTAAGGTGGGAGGATCACTTGAGCCCAGAAGGTCAAGGCTGCAGTGAGCCATGATCTCAGGCCACTGTACTCCAGCTTGGGTAGCAGAGTGAAACCTTGTCTCAGAAATAAAAAAAAAAAAGATCTCTAAATCAAAAGTACATATTATTTTTTCATCAACCAAGTAACTTTCTCCTCCAAAAGCACAGAATATTTTAATTAATTAATTACTAGTATTTATTAAATACTATGTGTCAAGTTTGGACTAACAATTTGCTATGGTCTGAATGTGTCCCCTCAAAATTCATATGTTGAAATCTAATTACTAACATGATGTTAGGAGGTAGGGCCTTTTGGTAGGTGATTAGGTCATGAGAGCAGAGCCTCCATGAATGGGATTAGTGGGGGGCCTTATAAAAGGGGCCTGCCTCGCCTCTTCTACCATGTGAGAACACAGGGAGAAGGCGCCATCTATGAACCAGGAAATGGGTCCTCATCAGACACTGAATCTGCTGGTGCCTTGACTTGGATTTCTAGTCTCCAGAACTGTAAGAAATAAATTTCTGTAGTTTCTAAGCTCTCTAGTCGATGGTATTTTGTTACAGCAGCCCAAAGAAACCAAGATAACCCTTCACAAATATGTAACATAGATACCACTATGATCCTTCAATGACCTAAAATACAAGGTACAGGGCACTGGTTTTATGTAAGATGTTTTTGCAATAACAAAGCAGAGATTAAAGTGGCTTTAGTAAGTAATTCAACTTTCTTTACTGTTCACTGACTCAACTCTCTTCTTCAAACATAACTGCAGAAAAAAGGGGGAAAAAGGGCTGGGCACGGTGGCTAATGCCTGTAATCCCAGCACTTTGGGAAGCCGAGGTGGGCGGATCATGAGGTCAGGAGATGGAGACCATCCTGGCTAACATGGTGAAACCCCGTCTCTACTAAAAATACAAAAAATTAGCTGGGCATGGTGGCAGGCACCTGTAGTCCCAGCTACTTGGGAGGCTGAGGCAGGAGAATGGCATGAACCCGGGAGGTGGAGCTTGCAGTGAGCTGAGATCGCACCACTGCACTGCAGCCTGAGTGACAGAGCAAGACTCCATCTCAAAAAAAAAAAAAAAAGGCGGGGGGGTGGAAATTCACTAAAAACAGTAGTGTGAAAATAGTGCCCAAACTATTCTCAATTTTTGGTTTTATAACAAGCTGCAGCACATATCTAAAACATAAATTCCTGGACCCCACTGCCAGGGCATTTTGATTTAACAGGTCTTAACTGGAGCCCAATGACCAGAATTTTTCCCAGAGGTCAGAAATTGGAAGAAAAAAAAAATCCCAACTTAAAATTTAAATTACCAAAATGATATTAGCTAAAATGTTGTTGTGTCAGGCACCATACTAGGTACTCTGTATCAGCTATTTAATATTTAATTTCAATTCTCACAAACAATATCATACTCTTCTCTCTGAAGAAAACAAGTTCAAGGTCAACACAGTCAGTAAGTGGCAAAGCTGAAGCCTGTCACTCCAAAACTCTTACTTTCTATTCTTTAAGTTCTCAGTATATAACACTAGTGTTCCCAGGATCCAGGAGAAATGACAACTCTATGGCCTAACCAGATCTAAAAAAGAAAGTGAAATAATTACCTCCCTGTGTGACAAGGAGACACATAAGGAAACTCCAAGGGCATGATGGGTCCAGAAATGGTATCACTGAAACATTTAGTAATTTCTTGATTCCCCACTACCAATACTGCTGTATAGCCACAGGTAAAATTTTGATAATCAATGTCAGGACTCATCAGTGAAATATGATAATTTAATCATCCTGAGTAACTAAAATGCAACAAAGTGGTATGAAGTAGTGATGTCCAGTAATAACTACTGCTTTCTGTCAAATACCTTAATACAGTCTGTCCACACTGAAGAGCCTGAGTATCTCCTTCTAGAACAGCCACTGCCTATCCAGCATTCCTTCTCCTTTGAGGCACCCCTCCTCTCCAACACCAATCATGTTATTCTGTCTGCCACAGGAATGTGCAAGTGACACAGAGTCAACAAATCAGAGTTCCCCATCCCAAGTAACACTGACTGGTCCACAAACGGGCATGCAACCCAGGCAAGTCCAATGACAGCCTTTTCCTAGGATTTTGTATTTGAGATTAGAGAACAAAACCTGCAAGAACAGAAAAACCCCATGAACAAAGTTTTGTCTTTACTGGAAAAGAGTCCCCAGTCCTTAAGGTCCTTTGAGCTGCCCTGCTATCTGCAGTTTTTCCTTCATTTCAAAAACTGTATAAGCCTATAAATATGTTTTGCTTGAGATAGTTTTACTGAATTTTCATCAAAGACAACTAAGAATTCTATTACAAATTAAGTAAGGTAATCTAATGTACAGCCTGATGACTATAGTTAACAAAGTGTACAGTATACCTAAAATGTGCTAAGACAGTAGATCTTTAGTGCTTTCACCACAAAAAAAAAAAAAACCCTATGTGAGGTGATGATGTTAACTAGCTTAACTGTGATCATTTCTCAATGTATGTCAATCTATCAAGTTGTATGCCTTAAACATATACAGTTTCTATTTATCAATTATACCCTACTAAAGCTAAAAAAGTTTAAGTATTATCTACATTTTACAGGTGAGGAAATTAAAACACAGGCATGTGACACAATTTAGGCAAAGTCTCACAGCAACCAGAGCCAGAATACTGAGAACACGGGTTTATCTGACTCCAAGACCCATGTATTTTCTGATTATTAAAATCATGGCTTCAAACAGAATACACTAACGGATAAGAGATTCCACTGAAAAACTGTTCCTTTCATTTTAAAGTTCTTACTTCAAGGACTCCAAGTCTTTTGTCGTCATGAAATTCTATACTATGAATAGTTTTTATAAGATCTGACCAATGGAACTTACTGGGTACAAACCTAGATCCCGTGTTTAAAATAAAAAGAGAAATAGTTATAATCTTTCAAGTAAGATGTTATCAAAAAAGGCAAAAATGCAATAATACCTAAGTACTACTGAAAAGAGGAAGCTGCTGGCTTGCCCCATAGCCCCACTGCCCACTGAGTCCACTATCTAAACCAGACCCTTATCTTTCTTTACAGAAAGAGCTCTTGTATAACACTCAAAGGATACAGTTTCTAATCCTCCTCCAACACTGATTTGCTTTGGATCTTGGCCAAATGATTTATACATGAAGAGGTTAGGGATTTCTATACCATATCTCATGGTGGCCAAAAAAGTTAATTTTTTTTTTTTTTTTTTTTTTTTTGAGACAGGATCTTGCTCTGTCACCCAGGTTGGATTACACTGGTGCAATCATAGCTCACTGTAGCAATCATAGCTCACTGTAGCCTTGAACTCCTGGGCTCAAGTGATCCTCCCACCTTAGCCTCCCAAAGTGCTGGGATTACAGGTGTGAAACACCACATTCAGTTAATTTTTTTTTAATTTTTTATTTTTTGTAAAGATGGGTTGTTGACGAGGCTGGTGTCAAACTCCTGGCCTCCAGCAATCAATCATCCCCACTCAGCCTCCCCAAATTCTGGGATTACAGGCGTGAGCTACCGAGCGTTGCCAAAAGTTGATTTAATTCTATGAGATTTCTATAAAGATCTTATAAATGACGATATATAAAATAGAGTCCTGAGGTCTTAGTAATTTGCGTGATCTTAATCTAACCATAGAGTAAAACTTCACAATCCAACTTTTCCACGTTGTTCCCCTGCCCAAATGGTTTCTTATGCGCGCAAATGGGGTGACATGCTGTTCTTCATCACATTTTTACAAAGAGAGATAGATACACCTATAGTTCTAACTTAGATGTACGCCTCATTTAAAATAAAGAGTAATGCTACTCAAAGGACCTAAAAAAGTACAGTATTTCGGTTGACTCAATCCTGACACATAAAACTTAACATTTCAGTAATGATTATATTGGATGTTTATTAAAACTGAGGCTATTTTCGAAAATTTCAAATAATTTTATTAAAATTAGCTGGTCAAGCAAACAAAATTTGTAAATTTCTGTCACAAAATAAAATATCTAAGACCAAGGCACTAAAAATGTAATGTTAACATCAGTCTAATTTCATTCAATATTTAATTAAAATGTTGCTTCCTTACAATTCTACCCCATATAAAAATAATTCCTTTTCCATAATTGCAAATGCTTCACAATAACATACTAGGCCATAAACAGTTTAGCTTCAACCTGTCATTTTCCACGAGCTCATTCAACTCTTCAGTGACTGCTTTCTCCCAGGACAGACAACTGAGGGTCCTGATGTAGGAATTACCCTGACTGTAATCAAATCT
This sequence comes from Gorilla gorilla gorilla, assembly GCF_029281585.2. Lineage (NCBI taxonomy): Eukaryota > Metazoa > Chordata > Mammalia > Primates > Hominidae > Gorilla > Gorilla gorilla. Next base: position 59,127,028 of record NC_073234.2, on the reverse strand, counting down.
CAGGGTAAAAACATGACAAGTCCGCTTTCCACGCTGCTCCTCTGCCCAAACTTTCCCCTTTCATTCTGGGAATGACCATCGACTCTCAAAATGATGTTAAACAACAGCCCACAGCTGATCTATACTCCCTCTTCCGACAAACCCTATACTTCTCTATATCAAAGCAGCATTTGCCAAGTCTTGGTAGGGAGCACTTCAGGTCGTTCCCAGAGAGATGCCCATACATAAGGTGGAAGTGTCCATGTTGCAAGGCAGTGCAAACGCTCAGATTTCAAGCATTCATAATGCGTTGACAGAAACATTTTTTTTCTATTTAAATCTCATGTTGATTCCCACTCTGGCAGTGATTACGTCCTAAGTCATTACGTCGCTTTTTAAATACCAATTTGTCAAGAAAGGTAACTCCATCCCATCCAACAACAGACTTGAGCACGCCAAGTATCGCTCATTTTTCTTAATTTGCTCTAAGTTTCTTAATAAACTGAGTGTTTCCAAAAGAAAATTTCACAACCCGCACAAATGCCATTTCCAAATTTAACTAACCATGGCTAATACTTAGAAGTGTAAGCGTTAACACAGGAAAATCAGCATGAGGAACAAAATACACACACATATACACACACACACACACACACACACACACTCCTTAAACACTGAACTAGGGCGCCAGCCTCTTGTTTAAATATCTCAACTTGAACTCCACTGAAACAAAAGGAAATTCTCACTAGCCAGGCAGCAGTAAGGCTTTTGTAGACACCTCTTATTTTCAAAGAACCCTCTTTTTAAAAAGTTGAAAATTAATTTCTAACTGCTTTAAAGGGCGCATGACTGGGTCAAAAGATAAACACAGAAAGTGTGGGACACTCTCAGGCGGGAGCAGCGCGGGTTTAGCCCCGGCCAGAGGGGAAGGAGGGAAATGAGTGAGGGGTCAGAGACAGGAGAAAAGACGCGGGAGACGCGGCACCCACCGGCGAGCAGCCCGGGCTAGGCCGAGCCCGCGCCCAGCGCCCCGCGCCCGCCGCGTCCCCCACACCGGGAACTGCCCGTACCTGTCCGACCCGCCGGGATGCGCTGCTGGGCCAGCGACGCCGGCGCCTCTCACGGCGCCGCGTCCGCCGCCCGCGAGCCAGGAAGCCACTGCGGCCTGCGGCTTCCCGCCACCGCCGCCCGCTCCTTCTTCCAGGGACACGGCGAGCTGGCTGAAAGCGTAAAGGAGCGAGCAGAAGCCGCAGGCCACACACAGCACCACGACGCGCAGGTAGCGCCGCATCGCCCCGGCCGCGCTCCTCCTTCTCCGCCGCCGCCGCCGCCGCGCCCGCCCCGACGAACTGGAGCGGAGGGAGGGGCACCGCGCAGCCGCCGGCGCAACAAGTTCCTCACCCGCAGCCGCCGCCGCCGCCGCCGCCTTGCGCCCGCTCCCTTCCTTCCCTCCCCGCCCACCACCTAGGCGAGCGCAGTCGCGGCTCCGGAGCCGGAGGACTACCCGCCCGGAAGCCTGGACACCGCCTCTGCCGCCGCGCGCTCAAGGGTCAGCGGCAGCGACGCAACCCCGCCCCTCCCCCGGGCGGGAGGGCTGGACGCGCCGGCGCAGTTCGCGTGGGAGGGACGCAGGGCTGGCGCGCAGGGGGCGGTGTGGGTGCGCGGAACGCGGCGCGCTTGAGGGCTGTAGCCAGCGCAGGCCGACGCGCAGGTGAATGGGAGCCCTGTGGGTCTCGACCGCCGAGAGAGGGGGAGCGAAAGCCTCAGGGCTCTGGAGGCAGTTGACCTAAATTCTAATTATGGTCCTTCCACATGGTAGTTTGTGACATTGGGCAACCTAAATTCTCTGAGCATGTTTCTTCGTCCCTAAAATGGAGCTACTATCCTCATCATGGGGTGGTTGTAAAGATTAAACTGTTTAACGCTCGAAAACCGCCTAGCACTTAGAAGACACTTGACTAGGCCAGTTTCCTCTCCATCCTCCCCCAGCCTCTAAGTTTCTGTGATACTATAATGTGCACGAGCCATTTTCACCCAGATAAGCTCATTGCTTCGTGTGTTTGGTATGCGGACCTTACCTCTTGCCTCCCAGCAGACAGTGAGTTCCTGTAAGGCAGGGCTCTTCCCTTTGACCTTTTTGACCTCCCTCACAACTCATTATTTTCATGTGCAAAACAATTAGTATTCTCTCCGCAGAGCTTCTTTCTTCCCCAGTTCTTCTCCCTCTTCTTCTGTGTTTCCACTACATTCATTCATTGACCATTTATAAAGCATCACTTGTGCCAAGCTCTGTGTGAGTACCTAGGGGTATAAAGAGGCCTAAGTGGAGCGTGGGTGGGACAGCGGATACTTGTAAATAAGCGCAACGCAGTGATAACAGACTTAAGATCCAGGCCTATAAGGGTGTGGGCATACACACAAAGGAACAATCAGTTCTGTCTGTGAGTATAGTCAAGAGAGACTTCATAGCAAAGGTGGCGCTCGAGTCTTGAGTCGGGTAAGGGAAGTAATTCCAGGCTGAAGGATCAATAAACAGGCTCTTGTGTAGGGAACTGTGAGAAGTTTGATACCACCAGCTAAGTGAATGCAAGAGAGGGTATGATGAGCGATAAGCGCGTAGAAGGGGCCAGATATTTGAGTGCTTTGTTTAGCACACCAAGGAGTTTGAATTTAATCTGCAAGACATTAGTGAACCATTGAAGGGTTTTTAAATAGGGAAGTAACATGATCACAATTGCATTTTAGAGAGCAGATTCTGGCTGTAGTGTGGAGGCTGAAACAGAGGAGAGATTGGAGGCAGAAAGCAGCACCAGTGCCAAAAAGTGAGGGAAGGGATACTTAAAAATACACACACACACGAACACACATTCATGGGGAAAAATCATGCGTTTAACTGCTGAAATTGCATCTGGGGCGTTGAAAAGTTTGGCCATGAGATACAAGGTGGGGAAATGCTGCGCAAAATAGTAGCAGTCTCCATTTGGATCCTTGGCTCCCTATACCAAAAAAGTAGTGGTTCTGTGACCATGATAAAGTCACTAAACAAATTTAAGGTTCAACTTCCTCCCCTTCTTGCTTTACCTGATAAAAAATGAACATTAGCATGCTATCAAGATGTGTAAAGAGAATGAGAACATACATTTATGCATTCAATAAACATTTATTGAACATATTCTACATGCCAGACAAGGGGCTCTGATGCAGAGTATTCAGAAATAAAAGGAGTGTACTGCTCTCAAAGGGAAAACAGGCAAATAGAAACCACAAGAATACTAAATTAATACTTCCACTACACCTTACACTTCTTAGAGAAATGAAGATAAACTTAACGAAGTACCCAGAATGATAGGAAAAGCATTGATAAGAATGAAAATACCTTTTGAGAGAAAGCTGAAAGATATGGTACCAAGAAACTAGAGTAAGAGCCAGTACTCAAAAAATGTTTAATTTAAAAGATACTAACTATAACTGTTCTCTATTTCAACAAAGAAACTAAACGTAGTAATAAATAAGAATAACTCCTTGACCCACAGATGGTTAAAATAATGGAATGGCAAAAAGAGAAGGCAAGCAGTTTTCATTTCTGCAACAATTTTATGAGAAGAGCATATCGGGAAAAATAGCCACTCATTTATTGACGTCAGGGTACTGGACCATATCATCCTTTTAGGTTCCTTCTAATCCTGTAATTTTCTGTTGAAAAATTATATAAACCATTCCAAAAATAGAAATGATTTTTCTATTACACATCATCTTAACTGGCTATCTTGGAGGAGCTATGTGCATGCTGGCATCCCTCTAATTATTAACCGGATTTACGCGTTGCATTTTGATATTCCTAAAATTAAGTTAATGAAAACGCTTTAACATATTTGATGTCACAACAGTTAGGTGTTTCTTCCATGTACTGCGTGAAGGTATGTATTCCTAAATCTATTTTTTTCTCTCTATACCAGTCTCTTAATTCTCTAATGATAGACTGATATCCAAATTTTTAATCCATGTTGACCTTCATTCATCGTATCAAATAGGTAAATTTAGGTGGAGAAAAAGTAATTTAAAAGTATCAATATTTGTTGTTTAGGAGATAGAGATCTCCATGATCTGGAAAATTCTGATTCAGAATTAAGCCACATCTCAATAATTTTATATTTAAAAGATTAATCTTGATTTTTCGTATAGCTCTTAGTACATCCTGGATATATAATAGGCATTCAATTAATGGGCGTTTTCTTTTTTTTTTTTTTTTGAGATGGAGTTTTGCTCTGTCACCAGGCTGGAGTGCAGTGGCACAATCTCAGCTCACTGCAACCTCCGCCTCTCGGGTTCAAGTGATTCTCCTGCCTCAGCCTCCTGAGTAGCTGGGACTACAGGCGCGTGCGTGCCACCAGGCCTGGCTAATTTTTTGTATTTTTAGTAGAGATGGGGTTTCACCATGTTGGCCAGAATAGTCTCTATCTCCTGACCTCGTGATCCACCCACCTCAGCCTCCCCAAAGTGCTGGGATTACAGCGTGAGCCACTGCGCCCGGCTCCCGTTTTCATTTTTTTAAAATGTCTTCTCTAAATCAGTCTAGAGCAGATTTGGGGGCCTGCTCAGCATTTTCTTTACACTTCTACTGTAAGTACTTGATTCCTTAAAAAAAAAAGACATGGAGAAAGAGTTAAATTCTATACCTTTTCAGAGTAAAATTCAAAAACTTTTTGCAGGAAAAAAAAAAAAAACCTTTTTACATGACTTCCATTTTATAAAGGTCTATGCATAATGGAATTTAATCCTTGGCTGGGCACGGTGGCTCACACCTGTAATCCCAGCACTTTGGGAGGTGGAGCTGGGAGGATTGCTTGAGGCCAGGAGATCAAAAACAGCTTGGGTAATATAATGAGACCCCTCTTTCTACAAAAAAAAAAAAAGAAAAAGAAAGTTTAATTTAATCTTTATAGCATTCCTATGAAGTAGGAGATGTTATTCTATTCTAAAAAAAAAAAAAAAAAAAAAAACACGAGCCTGGTAGAGATGTGACCACAGATAGTAAGAAAAATTTAAAAATAAAAACAATCCCCCCCCCAAAAAAAGCAAACAGCCTGAAATTCAGAGATGTTCAGTTACCACATGGTTAATAATAAGATCCAAAATTCAGATAGAAATCCTCTAAGATTTCTGTTTCTTGTTCTTTTCCATTACGCCATGCTATCTCACTAGGAACAAATAAGCACTAAATGGAGTGGTACAAATTCAAATTGAAAGCAAAAAGGGAACCAATGTTATATGAAAATCTTTCAGACTGATCTTGGAGTCTAAAACAAAATTTACAATCAGTGAAATGCAAGTCAGATTAGTAGCAGAGCACAAAGAATCAGAAACTTAGGCTAAAAGTAAAATTCATTCTCTCTGCTAGTGGGCTTCTAGTATATTTCCCCATTTTCCACAGTCCAATTCCTAGAGACTTTGTTGGACTGGAGGAAAAGTTGGAAAATAATGTTTAGTTTGAACAAAAATCTCATTTTATGTGTTCATTCAGACCAGTAACTGTAGGGAAAGAGTCAGAGGAAGGATGAAAGAGTAAAGTGATGCTCTTCATTCTTAAAAACACGTTGCTACAGGCCACAAGAGTAGAAAAAGAAGTAGTGAAAGATTAAAAAATAAATAATTTAAACTGAAAAAAGAAAAGCGGTGGAAAACTAATTAATGAGGATGCCTTAACCTCCTATATGATACCAGAATTTCGCTGACATTTCCATCTACAAGGTAGGGAAAGTGTACAGTGGGCTAGGTGGGAAAGAGAACGAGGAATATCCTCTGGATGTCCCTCTATTTCTCCCTGGTTCAAACTTCAAGAACCCTGCATACTGATTAGTAAAACAGAATATATTATTTTTAAAAAATAGTAACGGCCAGGTGCAATGGCTCATGCCTGTAATCGCAGCACTTTGGGAGGCCAAGGCAGGAAGGTCACTTGAGCTCAGGAATTCAAGATGAGCCTGAGCAACATGTGAAAACCCGTCTCTACAAAAAATACAAGAATTAGCTGGGCATGGTGCTGTGCATCTGTGGTCCCAGCTACTCGGGAGGCTGAAGTGGGAGGATCACTTGAGCCCAGGAGGTGGAGGTTGCAGTGAGCCAAGATCACACCACTGAATACCAGCCTGGCTGACAGAGTGAGACTCCATCTCAAAACAAAAACAAACAAACAAACAAAAATTGTCAGTAAAATATAAAGCTAGATTTGTAGGGAAATTTAGTCATGAGGAAATTTTGAATTAAAACACCCATAAGCCAGGTGTGGTGGCTTATGCCTGTAATCCCAGCACTTTGGGAAGCCGAAGTGGGTGGATCACCTGAGGTCAAGAGTTTGAGAACAGCCTGACCAACATAGTAAAACCCCGTCTCTACTAAAAATACAAAATTAGCCAGGCATGGTGGCGCATGCGTGTAATCCCAGCTACTTGGGAGGCTGAGGCAAGAGAATCGCTTGAACCCGGGAGGCAGAGGTTACAGTGAGCTGAGATCACGCCATTGCACTCCACCCTGGGCAACAAGAGCAAAAAGCCGTCTCAAAAAATTAAAAAATATATAAAAAAAGAAAACACCCATATGCAAATTCTTGTCATCAGCCAAGTCTCATAATTATAATATTAAAGAACAGACCTACTGTTTGATAGCACAACAGGGTGACCATAGCATAATGGTACATTTTAAAAATAACTAAAACTGTATGTAATTGAATCGTTTGTAACACAGAGGATAAATGCTTGAAGGAATGGATACCCTATTCTCCATGATGTGATTATTTTGCATTGCCTGCCTTTATCAAAACATCTCATGTACCCTATAAATATATACACATACTATGTACCCCCAAACAAATTTTTTAAACTTTTAAAAGGAAATAAGCAAAGGAAGGAAGGAAGGCAGGGAGGGAGGGAGGGAGGGAGGAAGGAAGGGAGGAAAGAAAGAAAGAAAAGGTTTCAAGACTCTTCTGACCCAGGTTCCCAAACATTGAAGACTGAAAATAATTAAGAATTCTGATACTATCACACTTCTGTCTGATGCTTGGCTGAACTCATAATTCTTATTGTTCCCTCAGATTCCTTTCTATACAGAAATTACATCACTAGGTAATCCTGTTATGTTTGGTTTCCTTTATTTTTACATTTATATATTTTATTTTTAATAAAGTAAAAATTCTTTTTTGCTCTCTTTTCCAATTAAGTGAAAGTGTTCCTTAAATTATTTATCTTATTCTTTGCTAGAAAACATATGCTTTTTTTAAATTTTCCCTTATTAAAAGCCAAAAAATCCAGCACTTTGGGAGGCCGAGGCAGGCAGATCACAAGGTCAAGAGATTGAAACCATCCTGGCCAACATGGTGAAACCCTGTCTCTACTAAAAATACAAAAATTAGCTGGGCATGATGGCAAGTGCCTGTAGTCCCAGCTACTCGGGAGGCTGAGGCAGGAGAATCACTTGAACCCAGGAGGCAGAGGTTGCAGTGAGCAGAGATTGCGCCACTGCACTCCACCCTGGCAACAGAGCAAGACTCTGTCTCAAAAACAAACAAACAAACAAACAGACAACAACAAAAAAACTACTTCTCAGGCCTAAGGCCAGATCACTGCTCTTTTCTTCTGGGAGCTCAACCTACTTTCTTTTTAAAAATGCATTCACCACCACCCACTTTCACCACTGTTATTCAACATACTACTGGAAGTCCTAGCTAGAGCAATCAGACAAGAGAAATAAATAAAGGGCATCCAAATTGGAACAGAAGTTGAATTATCCTTGTTTGCAGATAATTATAATCTTACATTTGGAAAAAACCTAAGTACTCCACCAAAAAACTATTAGAACTGATAAACAAATTCAGTAAAGTTTCAGGATAAAAAATCAACATACAAAAATCAGTAGCATTTCTATATGCCAAAAGTGAACAATCTGAAAAATAACAAAAGTAATCCCAATTAAAAGAGCCACAAATAAAATTAAATATCTAGGAATTAAAGAAGTGAAGGATCTCTACAATGAAAACTATAAAACATTGATGAAAGAAATTTAGAGGACACAAAAAAAATGGAGAGATTCCATTTTGATGGATTAGAAGAATCATATTGTTAAAATGTTCATACTTACCTACCCAAAGCAATATACAGATTCAATGCTATCTCTATCAGAATACCAATGACATTCTCCACAGAAATAGAAATAACAATCCTAAAATTTATATGGAATCACAAAAGACACAGAATAGCCAAAGCTATCCTAATAAGCAAAAAGAACAAAACTAGAGGAATCACATTACCTGACTTCAAATTGTACTACAGAGCTATAGTAACCAAAATAGCATGGTAATGGCATAAAAACAGATACATAGACCAATGAAATAGAACCCAGAGGCCAGGCGCAGTGGCTCACACCTGTAATCCCAGCACTTTGGGAGACCAAGGCAGGTGGATCACTTGAGGCCAGGAGTTAGAGACCAACCTGGCCAACATGACGCAACCCGTCTCTACTAAAAATAAAAAATTAGCTGGGTATGGTGGTGCACACCTGTAATCCCAGCTACTCAGGAGGCTGAGGCACGAGAATTCTTGAACCCAGGAGGTGGAGGTTACAGTGAGCCAAGATTGCACCACTGTACTCCCGCCTGGGTGACACACACAGTGAGATTCTGTCTCCAAAAAAAAAAAAGAATAGAAAAGAAAAGAAAAGAGAACCCAGAAACAAGTCCACACAGCTACAATGAATTCATTTTTGACAAAGGTGCCAACAATATACACTGGGAAAAGACAATCTCTTCAATAAATGGTGCTGGGAAAACTGGATATCCATATGCATAAGAATGAAACTAGACCCCTATCTCTCACCGTATACAGAAATCCAATCAAACTGGATTAAAGACTTAACTCTAAGACCTCAAACTATGAAATTACTAAAAGAAAACATTGGGGAAAATCTCCACGACCTTGGTCTTGGCAAAAATTTCTTGAGTAACACCCCATAAGCACAGGCAACCAAAGCAAAAATGGACAAATGGAATCATATCAAGTTGAAAAGCTTCTGCACAGCAAAGGAAACAACAACATGAGGAAACCCACAGAATTGGAGAAAATATTTGCAAACTACCCCTCTGACCAGGGATTCATAATCAGAATATATAAGGAGCTCAAGCAACACTCTATAGGAAAAAAAATCTAATAATCCAATCAAAATATGGGCCAAATGTTTGAATAGACATTTCTCAAAAGAAGATGTACAAATGGCAAACAGGCATATGAAAAGGTGCTCAACATCACTGATCATCAGAGAAATGCAAATCAAAACTACAATGAGATATCATCTCACCCCAGTTAAAATGACTTTTATCCAAAAAACAGGCAACAACAAATGCTGGCAAGGATGTGGAGAAAAGGGAATCCTTGTACATTGTTGGTGGGAATGTAAATTAGTACAACCACTATGGAGAACAGTTTGGAGGTTCCTCAAAAAAAAACTAAAAATTGAGCTACCATAGTATCCAGCAATCCCATTGCTGGGTATATAACCAAAAGAAAGCAAATCAGTATATTGAAGAGATATCTGCACTCTGGTGTTTATTACAGCACTGTTTACAATAGCTAAGATTTGGGAGCAAAGTAAATGTCCATCAACAGATGACTGGATAAAGAAAATGTGGTACATACAAACAATGGAGTACTATTCAGCCATAAAAAACATGAGATCCAGTCATTTGCAACAACATGGATGGAACTGGAGATGATTATGTTAAGTGAAATAAGCCGGGGTCAGAAAGACAAAAATCCCATGTTCTCACTTATTTGTGGGATCTAAAAATTAAAACAGTTAAACTCATGGAGACAGATAGTAGAAGGATGGTTACTAGAGGCTGGGAAGGGTAGATGGTGGGGGTGGTGAGGATAGTTAATGAGTACAAAAAAATAGAATGAATAAGACCTTCTATTTGATAACATAATTGTACATTTAAAAATAACTAAAAGAGTATAATTGGATTGTCAGTAACACAAAGGATAAATGCTTGAGGAGATGGGTACTCCAATCTCCATGATGTGACTATTATGCATTACATGTCTGTATCAAAACATCTCATGTACCCTGTAAATATATACACCTCCTATGTACCCACAGAAATTAAAAATTAAGAAACAAAATGTGTTCACCGTCATTTTCTTTGTCCTTTAGAAGTCTTCTCCCAAACTAGTTTTATAACCTTCCAACTCTTCCCATTCTTGCTGACTCCAAAAGTAAACACAGGACCATTTTATTGTTGGATTATGAATTAAAAGAGGATAATGAAAATAATATCCATTTAGTTTCTGAATTTTCTTGCTAAAAGATTTATTAGAAAAATGATGATGAGGTGGTAGCTTTCATCCAAACTCCGTTCTTCCAGGTAGGTCAGCCGATTTAAATCTAGATGTAATCTAAAGACCTACTAAAACTGTATGTATTATTTCCACTCCTCAGGAATTCCAGATGGGGAGGTATGTTTTTCACTGGATCCTTGCCCCAAACAGTTCCCCTAGGAGTTTATTCTTACAACTTGAAACAAGGAAGATTTTTTTTTAAATACTATTTGGCCTGATTTACACTAGATATTTGTGGCCATTTATAAAAACAAAAGAAAAACAAGTAGATAAAAATCGAACTCTGGAAAAATACAAAAAAGATCAAGAATAAGAAATTAGATTAAAATAGAAAACGAGCCACAACCAGCCTCCATGGCTCACACCTATAATTCCAATACTTTAGGAGGCCAACTCGAGAGGATGGCTTGAGCCCAGGAGTTCAAGACCAGCCTGGGCAATGTTGTGAAACCCAATATTTATAAAAAATACGAAAAGAAGAAGAAAAAATTATATTTCACAATTTATTATTTGTCATGATGTGAAGCTTGCATCTTTATATTAAATCTTTTTCCTCTGATTAAAAAAAAGACTAAAAAGTTAGAATGCAGATAAGCAGACAACCAAGCCCACATAATTATTAAAACTGAACTCAATTTTTTTTTTTTTTTTTTTTTTTGAGATGGAGTCTTGCTCTGTCACCCAGGCTGGAGTGCAGGGGTGGGATCTCTGCTCACTGCCACCTCCATCTCCTGGTTTCAAGCAATTCTCCTGCCTCAGTCTCCCAAGTAGCTGGGATTACAGGTGCCTGCCACTATGACCAGCTAATTTTTTGTATTTTTAGTAGAGACGGGGTTTCACCGTATTGGCCAGGCTGGTCTCGAACGTCCGACCTCAGGTGATCTGCCCACCTCGGCCTCCCAAAGTGCTGGGATTACAGGTGTGAGCCACTGCACCCAGCCTGAACCCAATTTTAATAGGAGATTTCTCACAACTACAGCAAAAATATCGGGCAACCAATTAATAATCTGCTTTGTCCATAAGGAAAAGGCAATTTCTCAGGTGAAGTAAAGCTCTTTCTGAAATAAATCTGAATAAAATTTCTTTTGGACAGAGTGATGTAATACGCTTCTTCATCTACAAAAAGGACATAGCAGACCTCATTCAGCTGTTGTATGTTTTAAAAATTAGTGCAGGAAAATGATAAATTATCTAACTTTACATGGCTTAAAGTCTTAAACTTTCAAAAATTCAAGCTGGAGTAAATAAAACTGGAGTTGGGCTAAAACTACTGGTGACACCCAAAATTATCAGCTTCAAACATCAAGATGAGGCCCTAACATTTTCAATATGGACTTGCAGTAGATACTTTAGCCTAGGTGAATTTTCTAGAAACAAATGGGTGGCAAGCACTCTCTCTTGTCTGTATCTCATACATGTTTTTATTATTGTAGTTATGGCACTGTAATTATTTACAGTCTCTAAGGTGGCCATTCCACATCTTATTGAGTATGTATACTCATACATACTCAGTAAGTGTTCACTGAATTAAATAATACTCAATAAGTGTTCACTGAATTAAATAATACTGATGTAAATAAAACCAAAGTCAACAAAATACTTACCGTATTACAACAGTGAAATAGCTATTACAGTCCATAACTCCCAGCAACAGGGGAGACTAAGAATGTGAAACATGTCCCAGAGCACCGAAGCCTTCCAGGTAGCTACTTGATTTTTTCCATTGAAGTATTTAGTCTTATGGCATTTCATATGCTCCAGAATTAGACTATTCCATAAAGACAGGAATATCTGCACTGGCTAAGGACAAAGCCTAATTCAGTTGACCCTTAAACAATGTGGCAGTTAGAGACATCAACCCTCAAGCAGTCAAAAACTCGCATACAACTTTTGACTCCCCCCAAACGTAACTACTAATAGCCTACTGTTGACCAAAAGCCTTACTGATAACATAAAGTTAATTAACACATATTTTGTATATGTATTATATACTGTATTCTTCAATAAAGTAAGCTAGAGAAATTGTTAAATCATTAGGAAGGAAAAATATATTTACTATTTATTAAGTGGAAGTTGATCATCATAAAGGTCTTCATCCTCATAGTCTTCATGTTGAGTAGGCTGAGGAAAAAGAGGAATGGTTGATTTTGCTGTCTTCGACATGGCAGAGTTGGAAGAAAATCCATGTGTAAGTGCACCCACGCAGTTAAAACCCATGTTGTTCAAGGGTCAACTCCACATTACATACTTAAAATTTAAATTATCTGGGCTGGTAGGAATGTGCATTCAGGAAAGTAGTTAATAATTTTCTTTTGTTCTTACAAATGGCCACATATATCTAGTGTAAATCACGCCAAATAATATTTTTAAAAAACCTTCATTTCAAGTTGTAAGAATAAACCCCTGGGGGAACTTTTTGGGGCAAGGACCCAGTGAAATAGATACCTCCCCAACTGGAATTCCTAAGGAGTGGAAATAATACACACAGGTTTAGTGGGTCTTGAATTACCTTGTAATTCAAGGTAAAACTTCTCTGTGACAGCTTCCTAAAGCGAACTGGTTTTGATGAACATCATTCTGTATTACACATACTGCTGTCTTAGTAAATAGTCTACTAAACACAAGTTAAACTTTAGCTAATGACAGAGTCATCATGAAGATGCTTTATCATGTTTTTAAAACGTCACCAGAGACTTATGTGCTGTAAGTTCTATTTGTTCTCTCCCTTCCTAGTGATTCTACCATTATCCAGACTGAATCCCAGTGTCCCCTTTTCTAATTTTTTTCATAACTTTTGCTTTTTCCCCTTCTTCTTCACTTTTTTTTTCCATTCCTGTCCTTCACTGCCTGTGATAGGAGTGGGGCTTACTTTTCATCACCCTCAATGGCCAGGGAGGGCATTCTTTTCCTTCTGCTTTTGAAAAATGATCAGTAACAATGTATATTCTGTAGCCTTGTCTTTTTATTCTGATCAGTGATTTTTGTCATTGGTAACTGTTCTGAATTTCTTCAGTTTTTCCTACATTTTGTTCCAGACAACTGAAGGTGCCTGGGGATATACAGGAGAGGGCGAGTGCTAAGAAGTCAAAGCGTTCTTTTACTATTATTTTCCTTACATACGCACTCACTTTTCTGCTTTCACTTATTTTCAAAGTACAGTGCGGAAACTTCTACCAATGACTTACTAAATAGCTCAGTTCCTACATCAAGTCCTTAAAAGATTCTGGAAAAGAGGTAAGTAGCAGAGCAAAAAAGTATCTCAATCCACTTTTTTTTTTGCTATAACAGAATACCTGAGACTGGGCAATTTATAAAGAAAACAGATTTATTTTGGCTTATGAGTCCAAAGGCTGAGGAGTCCAAGATCAGGGAGCCCATCTGATGAGGGCCTCATGCTGCTTCAACTCATGGTGGAAAGCAGATGGTGAACTGAGGAGAGCAAAGAGAACAGAACACAAGAAGCATCCTCACTTTAAAACAACCCACTCTTGTGAGAATTCATCCATTCCTGCAAGAGCGAATCCATTCCAGAACTAACTGAGCCTCATGAGAAAGCCTTTAATCCATCTCAATGACCTAATCACCTCTTAAAGGCACCACCTACCAACACAATCAAACTGGGGACTCAGGCCTCAGCATGAGTTTTGGTGAGGACAAACCATATCCAAACCATAGCAGGAAGTTTAAAAAAGCGAGTGGGGGAAGCCTCAGTGGAAACAAAAACTTCTAGACCATTTACCATTAATGCAGAGGCTACATTCTTTCAGTCTATAAGGTTCTTTATCTAAAAGTTAATAAACATGCTATCAACTTAGAAAGGCTGAAGTTTCTCTTCCTTTTTAAATGTTTTCACTTTGTCTATTATCCACTATCATTTTAGGAAAGCATTTAATAAAAATAAAACCTTTATTTCTATTGTATAATACAAAAGGTTTTAAGAATATTCTTCTGGGCCTCAAAGTATCTTCACTTTTTAAATATACATATATATATATATATATGTATATTCAAATTTTTTTATAGAGATGAGCTTTCACCATGTTGCCCAGGCTGGTCCTGGGCTCAAAATATCTGCCCGCTTCAGCCCAAAGTGCTGGGATTACTGGCATGAGCCATCACACCCGGCCTATCTTCACTCTTACTTATAGCAAAGTAAGGTAATAAATGCTGGAAAACATCCAAATTCTTTTTGTATGGAATTTGGCTAAAAGAACCCAGTGCTCAAACCACACTGTAAGTTCATGAAACAGAGAAAAACATGTACCCTAAACCTAGGTTCTGAATCTTTCGCATATTTTAACGTCAGTTCTATTTATGGAATTTGGGTCTGTTTTCCTGGTGTGGAAGTGTACTTGAAGTAGGGTGAAACAAAGGCAGGTTGAGATACCTGTGATTAATAAAAGTAAAATAATTTCAAGTCAACTTAATTCATTTCTCCAATCTCATAGTGCACACCCACCAGGTTCTTTAATTATGGAAAGATGGTCTTTCTGCATCCAGAGAAAATATCTGATATTACACTGAAAATTTAGTGAAATCTATAAAACACTATTACTTTAGGTCATCCAAGAGGGCAGGAAAATAACTGTTACAAAAAATATTTTTGTATTTTTGTAATGGGATTTTACCTATAACAATGATAAAAGCTCACATTTACTGAGTGACCAGTATGTGTCAGATAATTAAGAATTTTACATGGATTGACTTAATCCTCCCAAAAACCCTATAAATTAGATGTGATTACCATTATTAGCCCTGTTTTATAGATGGAAAGTAAGCTTGGGTAATTTAAGCTCATTTCCATTCTACGACAGGATTCAAACATGAGGTGTCAGTTAGCACGCTTAATCTCCATGCTACACCGTGTTCCCGCCTATGTAGAAAGATGAGTATCTTCCCACCTATGTAGAAATATGAGTATGCTCCATTCAGGTAAAATCCCATCTCCTGTCAGATTTTTCTCTCTTGCAGCTCATTTAAAATACATCCTGAAAGTTATTTGATCATAAGATGTAATTCCTTTAAAGCATAGTTTTTGACTTAAAAATTAAATATTTTCCCTATTACATTTTTAAATTTTTACTATCTCCAAAAATGTATAAAACATTTGAAACATGTTAAAAACAGAATAAGACAAAAAAATTCATGTTTTAAAGGAACATATCTGGTTAGCTGGTATTCCATTGAAAGTATCTTATAATAAACACAAATTTTAATTTTTCATTTAACAACACTAAAGAATGAGGTATATAAATGTTTTAATCACAGACTTTTACTGTATGCAATTAATTGTATTTCACAACTAGCATCTTACAAAAAAGACAGTACCACTGTGCCTGTAAAAAGTACTGTAATTAAACAGAAAATTACATTACCACATGAAACCACCAAATATCACAACTGTTAGGGTCTACAGTTTTATTTTTTCTTCAAATGTTATCATGATGTCTTATGTGATATTTTGCATCCATATTCTATTTTTAAGTTCATTTACAATTCAGAAGTCTCCTTTAGGTAGATATACATTAAGCAAATGGTTAAGAGAAAGCAGGAGACCCCAGGAGAATTTAAGTACTGTGTGGTTTCTAGGTTGAAATTCTAAATATAACATAAAACACTTTAATAGTTGTAAACAAAAATGCAAAATCTGTAGTCATAAAAATATTTTATTGGTAATTTTACATAGTATAAGTGGGGCTATACTTTTTTCCTTTCAGGATACTGAGAAATGTGTAAACTGGCAGCTGTGTCTGAAAATAGGGTACTATGATTTTCATAAGAATTATTGTATTTAATAAGAGGCCAATTAGACTGATTTAAAATTAGTTATTTCCCATTTCTGTGCAATAATTCCCATTTCTGTTTTAATTAGATTCATACTTCTATGGCCCTGGATAAGTTTGGGACAAGAAAACAGTGATAAAACTATCATTAAGTTAAAGCTTTTCTAAAATTGCAGCTTGTAAAATATGGCAAGTTTCTTTTCTCTTGTTTTTGCCAAATGCTTATAATTATTTGAATTTTAATGTTTTATATGATACAGAAAATACCAGTGTTCAATGACAATAGCTCTAAACCTGAATTATAAAGCTAAATAATCAATGTTTTATTGTTTACTAGTCCGCTAGTAAACATTACAATAAATGAATGTTTTGAAAAATAAGCAAACAAAAAAACCTCAAAAAATAGATAAAACCAGAAACATAATTCAGGAACAATAATTAGTAAAACGTGTCAAAAACATTGGCAAAGGTTCATACAAATTCTTTATTTAATAACAATTTTCCTATAACCACACCAAGTACCAGCAGGTGTATTTAAGAGGATAACCATTAAGAAAAACCTGTTGCAGCAATAGTTAAGTTGTTCTTTGACTTGTATACATATAACTATCTGTTTCACAATTCTCAAATAATACATATTTAGGCAGCTTGCACTATGTTATAAAAAATTTAAATTCGTTACATGCCAATAGTAGAGAATTCAAGAATTATGTGTTAGAATTCACTAAACTAAAAGTGAAAATACACTTACCAATAACACTGCATAATGAATAATTCAACCACATTTTCATGGCACTTAACTGCAGAGACAAAAATGTTAAGTCTGGAAATGTTTGGTAGGCATCATTGCAATAAAATCTAACAAATTCTAACAAATTTCTATTTTATGTAAAACTCAAATTATGGATTGTGCATGAATGTATCTGTCATGAAAATGTGGTACCTCTTGGCATAATCTGTGTATTTGCATGGTAGGACAGAAGTGACTAAGAAATTGGAGAAAATAAACTTTAATGAGATTCTCCATTCAATGATGAGGCTTCTCCTCTGGGTGAAGATGACCTGGACATTCCTCTCTCTGTGTTATCAGAGCTAGAGCCGCTTTGACTGTGCTGATCTGCAGAAGCAGCACTAGATGCAGGCGGTGACTTTGTTTTCTCCTTAAAGTCTGTAATAATGACTGTCAGATCTCCAACAGTAACTTCCAAATGCTGAGCACTACTCCGATCCACATTTTTCAATCTTGGCCTAAACATAAAAAAATGAAATTTTAAACTAGCTTTTCCCTCTACCAAATTTCTGAGCATATAATAAATAATAAAAGTGGTAAAAGTAACAAAATGAATACATATATTTAAAGCAATTTATGTGTAACTAGCCACAAAAACATCATAAAATGTTTCAACTCATTAACATTAATCAAACCAATCATTCATGAACATTCTTCAATGCAACCAAAAAACTGTGACAGCCTAGAAGTAGAACTTGTGCTTCTATAGCTGTATCATAATTTTGCAGACAGCTTATTAATTTTATTAAAATAGATGTTTTAGACAACAATGAAATAGTTGCACCATGGAGGAAGGTGATAAAAGCTAAGGTTGAGCTACATGCAAGGAAGACTGTTACTCCACTGACACACACTAATAAGGGTATCATGATTGTTATGACTGAACGCATGACCATTTTGATAGGTTAAAACCCATGCAATTATCTGTTCGGTATGTTGAAAACCACTCCTGGTTCAAACAGCTCTTCTTAAGGGAAAAACAAAACAAAACAAAACAAACTCAGACACAAATGTCTTCCAATCTCGTAAAAAGAAAAAAGCATCATCACATTTAAGCTTGTATTTGTGGCTTCTGTGTTTAATTTCCTATGTATCTTTCAAACTCAGTAAAACCTTTCCTGATACCTTATAATAAAGGAGACCAAATATTTTACTTCCACTTTGTGTATATTAGTATATCAAGGTTAAAAAAATTAAATGGTTTTATTATTTCAAAAATGTCATAAAACACTCTTCACATTTACCTGGTTTTCTTATGGCTATTCTTTTTGCTAGTTGTTTCCTTTTCACTTTTTTCTTTTTCTACTTTATCTTTTTTCTCTTTCTTTGACTGTGTAGGAGGCACAAACTGCTGAGTAACCTGCTGTGCAACCAACTGGGAGACAGGTCGAGGTTTCCTGTGTGCATGTTAAAAAGAAAGGTGTTTTAAATTACAACTTAAAACATAAGTGCTTTATGACAGAATATCTCACATTATGAAAACAAGTTAATAACAATAACTTTCAAGTATAAAAATTCCTCATATATAAGGTAATTTAAATATACAATTTTAAAGATATATATCAGTTTTTCCCGTTCAACAAAAATGGAACAAACTATAACAATTAAAATTTATAGTCTAAGATATATGCTCAAACATTAGAATACTGTTACGTAAATCAACATAAGAAATTATTTTAAATGTATATCAAAAAAATGGGATGTACCCATATAAACATGAGTTCTAAAAATCAAACTTCAAAGTTTTCACTGAAATAATAATTTATCCCTCCTTCAGAGAAGGAAATACCTGACCATTTGTGACAATGGCTATCTGTTCTTTAAAGCTTTTCATTTATTCATTTAATAAACATTTATTATCAAAATTTCTCACTCCTTATTGCTTAAATCCTTTAAGTTTCTTACATCTCCAGCCACAATCTCACCATGCTCTTTTGACCCTGGAGATCTGCCCAGTCTTTTAAGACTCATCTACTTGCTAACTTACTCATTTAGAAAATATTTATTGAGGACCTACTGTAAGAACTGTTCAGGGATATCTGAAATGTTGCCTGGCTTCAACATCTGATGCTGGTACAAGCTTTCACCTGTCCAGCTTTGCCACAGAACTTGCACAACTGAGGTTAAGATTCAAAATACAGTCTCTAAGTTCTTAAGAGAGAAAGAAGGATATAGCAAGGAAAGAGGCAGAGGGAAGGAGGGAAGAAGTAAGATAAAAATACATTTTAACAGATGCTCTACAAACAATGGTAACTTTATTGCCTGAAAAATCCTGACCCTTTTTTGGTTAGTACAGTTTTTAAAAAATCTTTTTTTCTCCTGTTCCTCTATGGCAAGACAACATAAAAAATAATGAGAAAATATTGTACAATCTAAGAATTAAAGCTGCATGGCTGAGAGAAAATAGGAAACAGTATGTAAAGCAGATATCAGGAGATGGATAATGAATTTTGCTCAGGGCCTAGACAGTCTGAACTACTGAAAGGATATCCAGGACAGATGTCCATACAACTTAAAAAATAGGACTGACATAGAGTTTGAGATGTAGATTAAGAGTTGCACAAATAAAAGTGATATTGAAAGTATGGTAGTTAATGGCTGAGGTTAAAAAAGAAAAGGGTTAAGGTGGTGGTTTTCAAATGTAAGGTACATCAGAATCACCAAGAAGGCTTGTTTAGCTTGCTTAGCCCTACCCCGCAGGATTTCTGATTCAGTAGGCCTTGAAGTAGAGCCCAAGAAACTGTATTTCTAACTAGTTTCCAAGTTATGCTGATGTCTCTGGGGACCACATTTTAAAAAGAAGCTTGAGGAAATGCAATATATCTGGTGAATACTGTTACTACTATAAGATAAAGTTTGAGATGGAGAGCAGAGTGGCACAGTGAAAAAAAACCAAGCTGGACAGATAAGAAGGGATCCCATGATTAAAAGCTAAGCAGTCTGATTTTATCCTTAAGTGATGAGAAGTCACTGAAGAAATTCAGACTTGAATTTTACAAAGATTACTGGCATTAGTCTGAAATAGAAAGGTACTACACTACAGCAGAAGTAAAACTGTGAGACTAGTGGTCTAATAAATGATCATGTAATCTCTGTACCTAGTGTTGTTTGTTGTTATTTTCTAACCATCAACAAATTTTCTATAGTGGTTCTTTTTTTCTGTTCTTGAGTAGTTGCATATCTTTCTCTTTTTATCCTAGGCTTACCTAAATGTATACTACACAACTATTCCATTTTTATTCTTATTTTAATGTGAAGGTTGATTTTCACTTAAAGATTATGATTTTGTACCTCAATTCTATGATTATTTCATCTGGTTCAATTTTGAGAGAAAAGAAGCACAAAACATAAATGTATATAGTTCAATTATTCAAATAAAGTTCTCTGCTGCTCTCTAGGAGCTGAAGAGCTTTCACTGAAGGTAGGAGGAACACAGTTTATGATGATCTTTTCACGTCATAAGTCACTCAACTCCATGCCCTATTAAAAATAAAGCCCTTCTATCTCCAGGTATCTTAAGGTTTGTGATCCCTTTTCTATTTGATGAGAAAAATCAGGATAGGAGGAAATTTTAGAGGTAGGAAATAGTTAACTCAGGAAATAAAGGGCAGAGTATCATTTATAAAATATACTCTTTTATGTTCACAGATTTATCATTCATGGTTTTGACAGTACACTTTTAGTAATGCCAAAGGTTCTGTGATAAGGAGTTGATGTGCACAAAATGGTTGCCTAGTTAATAAATGACTACTGTCTAGCCACTGGCCAACTACAGTCCATCATCTACTTATTCACATATGCCATGATTAGACTGCATTTGTCAGATATGATATTCACCAATTTGGGGATCCCTATGTATCTTTCATAGATAGCCCAAATAGAAGGTATAAGTTTGGCAGTCTGTTGATTTACTATAATGTAAGAAAAGGGGGAACATTTTATTACTCATTAGGACAAAATATTTTTGGAGCTGGTTGACCTTCTGTGTGAGCAGGAGGTCAAGACATGTTGGCTTCATATATGCAATTTTCAACTACGGTCTGCATTCCACCCCCACTGACAAAAATCCCACGTGCTAAATATTATAGGAATAATATTTTCAGCTTGATCAACTTCATCATAATTTAGCTTTGTCATGTTGGACAGGTAAGATGAAAGAAAGGAAAGAAAGAAAAAGAGTATTAAAAACAATGACATTCTTTACTAAAAAGAGGCAGCATAACTCAAATTTCAAAAGAAGTAATCTGCTTAGTAACACCAAAATATATGGTAAATTGAAGCGATATGGTAAATCTCATCAAAAAAAAAAAAAGGCTGGACTAAATCCATACATATTGTGAATCTGTTGATACTCTGGCTAACAAACGCCCAAAAATCTAACCTAGGAAAGATTTTATAAAAAACCACCTGTTTACAACCAAGCGTGGTGGCTCACACCTGTAATCCCAGCACTTTGGGAGGCCAAGGCAGGCAGATCATTTGAGTCCAGGAGTTCGAGGCCAGCCTGGGCAACATAGTGAAAACCCATCTCTACAAAAAAAATACAGAAATTGGCCAGTAAAGGTACGTGCCTGTAGGAGGCTGAGGTGGAAAAATCGCTTGAGCCCAGGAGGTGGAGGTTGCAGTAAGCCACGATCACACCACTGCATTCCACCCTGGGTGACAGAGTGAGACCCTGTCTTCTGCAACAAAAAAAAAAAAAAAGAAAGAAAAGAAACTACTTGTTTGATAAATTTTATTGCACATTTACATGTGTCAGGCACTAGGTAAGGAGACTAACCATGAACAAGACAAACATAGGCCCTGCCCTCATGCGCTAAAAATTAAAAACAAAAAAACTGTGTGTTGTGATAGAGAAAACAGAAGGAGGAGTTATTATAGACAGAGAGGAAATAACTTCTGTCCATGTTTAAATGGTCAGTATACCAGGAGAAACAGGTATCACAATGGACCCTTTTAATAAGAGAACAATGAAATGACTTCATTAAGCATTTTATTAAGACTTTAAAAGAGAGTAAACCCAATTTCTTATTCTATAATAACTTGGTTTTAAAGTTATCTAGACCTCGAATGGCCAAAAGGTTTTTTTTTTGTTTGTTTTTTGAGATTGAGTCTAGCTCTGTCGCCCAGGCTGGAGTGCAGTGGCGTGATCTCAGGTCACTGCAAGCTCTGCCTCCTGGGTTCACGCCATTCTCCTGCCTCAGCCTCCCGAGCAGCTGGGACTACAGGTGCCCGCCACCATGCCCGGCTAATTTTTTTTTATTTTTTATTTTTAATAGAGATGGGGTTTCACTGTGTTAGCTAGGATGGTCTCGATCTCCTGACCTCATGATCTGCCCGCCTTGGCCTCCCAAAGTGCTGGGATTACAGATGTGAGCTGCTGCGCCCGGCCAGGTTTTTTTTTTTTTTTTTTTTTTAATGTAACTAACTCCTCATCAACTGTCATGCCTAATCCTAGGAACATTCACCTTGTAAGTACTGATTCTTGGTTTTAAATTCTATCTATCTATATCTATCTATCTATCTATCTATCTATCTATATCTATCTATATCTATCTATCTATCTATGAATGAGACGGAGTCTCACACTGTCACCCAGGCTGGAGTGCGGTGGCGTGATCTTGGCTCAATGCAACCTCCGGCCTCCTAGCTTCAAGCGATTCTCCTACCTCAGCCTCCTGAGTAGCTGGGATTACAAGCGTGTGCCACCATGCCTGGCTAATTTTTTATATTTTTAGGGGGTTTCACCATGTTGGCCAGGCTGGTCTTGAACGCCCAACCTCAGGTGATCCGCCTGTCTTGGCCTCCCAAAGTGCTGGGATTACAGGCATGAGCCATTGCGCCTGGCCTCAAATACATTTCTAATAGGTTTTAGCTTTTCTTTACTTCTACCACTTCTTGGACTTGTATCACAGGATGCTTTACTTTTGAAACCCTTGACAACTCATAATTTCTTGAAGAGACAGACATTCTCTCTGCTTCAGAATTACCATTTTCATTTGTAGATGAGGTACACATACCTACCTTTAGCATCTGTCCACTAACAAACTATCTCAAGTAAATTTTTGTGTCAAACATAGAAGATAAAGAATGTTTTCACGTCTTTAAAGCAAAACAAGATGCTCCAAGTTCTTTTTGCAAAATATTGCATGATAAAATCCTTTCTGTTGAATGACTACTTATATGAGAAATCATATATACTTTTTGTGCTCAGAAATATTTGTTCACTTATCAATTACTGAGTTTGAGAAAAATGAACAAGGATATTGTCATCTGAAGACTCATGGTCTGAGATTTCCCTTATATGGTCAATTTCAACATCACTACAATTTTGGATGCCACTATCACTGGCTTTACACCATCCCCTGATTCATCTAGTAACTGTGAAACATCTTGTAAATCTTCCTGTCATTAGGAGCAGAAAATGAAAAATTCTGAATTCTCAAATGTGTTCAATGAAAGCTAAAAAAAAAAAAGGAGGGCAAAGACTACAAAAATACTGTCTCTACACTTTTGTACTTTCTGGCAAGATGATAAAACACTGGATTTTTTTTTCAAAATTGCACTATCCTTCTAGATGATGCCACCATTTTTCTGTTTTCTTATTATTTTGGTCTCTTTTTAATACAGTTGGAAATAACTAAGTAGTAAAGATAAAATAGTTCCTAGGAACAGAAAACCAAACACTGCATGTTCTCATTCATAAGTGGGAGCTAAACAATGAGAACACATGGACACAGGGAGGGGATCATCACACACCGGGGCCTGTTGGGGAGTGGGGGGAAAGGGGAAGGAGAGTATTAGGACAAATACCTAATGCATGTGGGGTTTAAAACCTAGATGACGGGTTGACAGTTACAGCAAACCACCATGACACATGTCTATCTATGCAACAAACCTGCATGTTCTGCACATGTATCCCAGAACTTACAGTAAAATAAAAATAAATAAAATAGTTCCTAGGATGTAATAGCAAACTATCTCAAGATACAGGAAAAAATCAAATAACTAAGATCCCGTTATATATGACAGAAATATAAAAGGGACCAAAAGGTCCATATGGTAATTTCAAAAAATAAATGTTCTCCTTCTTTGAAGACCTCAAGGAAAGAATAAAACATAAAGTATCAAATCTATAGGTAGAACCACTTGAAAAAGGACTCAAAAACTAAAATTGGGTCCAACTTAAGAAAAATCATTTGTGTATCTACACATTAAAACAATACACATATCCTGTAACTAATTATTTAAATATTACTGTATTAGAATTACCATTTTTGGTTCTTAGCTCAATGTTGAAAAATATAAATAGCACACAACAGAAATTCAATAAACGAAAAGCTGTTGAAAATTTCTGGCCAGGCTCGGTGGCTCACGTCTATAATCCCAGCACTTTGGGAGGCCAACGCGGGCAGACTGCTTGGGCCCAGGAGTTTGAGACCAGCCTGGGCAACATGGCAAAACCCTGTCTCTATAAAAAGTTACCCAGGAGTGGTGGCGCAGGCACATGCCTATAGTCCCAGCTACAGTCCAGGACAGTCAAGTCATCATCTGGCTTTGTTTCCATACCTCGAGCTCTGAATGCATCCCAAGATTACTGGGTAAGCCAAATAAAATAATGAATGTTAAAAATGTATATACTGTAAGTTATAAAATACTTTAAGTAATATTTATGAATAATATACAAATATATCTTGATGGCATAATATTTTTAAATCTAGGATTCTGTTACACTTTTGTCTCACGTAACTCCCACAACATTCCTGACAAACTTTCCCATCACGTCTACCTCAAGAAAAGAAAGACAGCATTTTTTTTTTTTTTTTTTTTGAGATGGAGCTTCGCTTTTGTTGCCCAGGCTGGAGTGCAATGGCGCGATCTCAGCTCACTGCAACCTCCGCCTCATGGGTTCAAGTGATTCTCCTGCCTCAGCCTCTCTAATAGCTGGGATTACAAGTGTGCACCATCATGCCGAGCTAATTTTTTTTGTATTTTTAGTAGAAACAGGGTTTCACCATGTTGGTTAGGCTGGTCTTGAACTCCTGACCTCAAGTGATCCACCTGCCTCGGCCTACCAAAGTGATGGGATTATAGATGTGAGCCACCATGCCTGGCCGAAAGACAGAAATTTTACGTCATAAAATTTAAGCAGGGTGATTCAGTTTGAAGAGGCTTGGCTTCTTCCTTAAATTCTTTTCGGAAAAATGATTATCTTACATTGCACAAAATAAAGACTCTAACCTAGTATTTAGCTATTGTCCCCAAAACTATCAAAATCCTTTTTATACACAATTTCTCCTTTAAAAAAACAAGAACACTCCATTCACAGAAAC
This sequence comes from Gorilla gorilla gorilla, assembly GCF_029281585.2. Taxonomy (NCBI): domain Eukaryota; kingdom Metazoa; phylum Chordata; class Mammalia; order Primates; family Hominidae; genus Gorilla; species Gorilla gorilla. The sequence goes on along the minus strand of NC_073234.2, from coordinate 59,101,761 downwards.
AAGCCACTGTTCTCAAAGTAGTTACAGTAAGCAGAATCTACTATACAAACTCTAGATCTAAGGGCATATTTGCATATTTACATGTCATTTGGTTGAGATGGCCTGCCTAAATATTTTTTAAAAACTTAAAATTTTCTAATTAAATTTATAATTAGTATTAATATTTTAATTTAGTAAGTTTAAAAACTCACAATTACCTTTTAAAATGTTGTAAATATTGTGGGGCTCATACCACCCCTCCCATCATAAGAACACTATACTGCTTTCACAGACATAGAAATATACTGAAGTCTCTCCCATCTAGAAGGAAAAAACTCCTCCCTTAATCCCTTGTTTACTTGCTCTTCCTTTCTCCTCTTCCAGTATTTTGAAAATGTCTGCTATTCTCTCAGTTGTGTCCTTGTCTTCACTTCTACCTTTCCAAACCTCTTTCCTATCCACTAAAGAAACCATACTAAGGTCACCAAGTATGCCAAAACCAAAAGACAGCTTTCAGTCCTCATCTTATTTGACTTCTGTGTATCATGACATTATTTAACATTCTCCTGCACCATAGCTACAAAGGTTCTACTTTCTTATTCCTCTTCCTACCTTCTCCAGTAAGTAGGTCCTTCTCAGTCATCTTATATCTAAACTGGCTCCTCTTAGAACTTCCTCTTCCAGCCCCTTTAATGTTGAGGTTACTTCATGATGCTCTTAATCTCTTCTCTTTAATTTTTCTTTTCTTTTTTTTCGGAGACATAGTCTCACTGTCCCCCAGGCTGGAGTGCATTGGCACAATCTCAGCTCACTGCAGCCTCTGCCTCCTGGGCTCAAGCAATCCTCCCCACTCAGCCTCCCAAGTAGCTAGGACTACAGGCATGCCCCACCACACCGGGCTAATTTTTGTATTTTTTGTAGAGACAGGTTTCACCATGTTGCCCAGGCTGGTCTCAAACTCCTGGACTCAAGAGATCCACCTGCCTCAGCCTCCCAAAGTGCTGGGATTAGAGGTGTGAACCACCGTGCCCAGCCAACTTCTTCTCTTTTCATGTTGAATACAAGCATTATTCTTGAAGGATATGGGTAATAATGACACTATTGGAGTGGTGGAGCTACAAGACTAAATTTTAGGAAGTAGCAGGGTTAGAGATATATAGTAGAAGAGTTTCCTTCCTTCCTTTTCTCTCTCTCTCCTTTCTTTTTTTTTAAGATGGAGTCTTGCTCTGTCACCCAGGCTGGAGTGCAGTGGTACAATCACAACTCACTACAGCCTCAACCTTCTGTGTTCAAGCTATCCTCCTACCTCAGCCTCCAAAGTAACTGGTACCACAGGCACGCATCACCACACCTGGGTAATTTTTTTATTTTTTGTAGAGATGAGGGTCTCACAACGTGGCCCAGGCCAGTCTCAAACTCCTGAGGTCAAGCAATCCTCCTGCCTCAGCCTCCCAAAGTGCTGGGGTTACAGGCATGAGCCACCAGACCCGGCTATGTTATGTGTTTTTGATAAGTCAGTCAGTCACATTACACTATAATTGTAGGTATGCTTGCAAGCTCCTGAAGGATTGTGTCTTTTCATTTTTGAAACACTGGTAACAAGCTCAGAGCCTGATAGGCATTCAACAAATGATTGCTGAATGAATTAAATAGCCCTTGTTCTCTCCTGAATCTTCCATCTTTCCCTTTTTAAAATAATAATTTATCTCAAAACATGCTCATTTATCTTGCGTATCTTAATGATAACAAAGAATACTTGATATCTGTGTTGGTTCCTGGTTTATATTCTGCTTCAGGGAGCTCATCCACTTTAAGAGTTCCATTTGTTTCCTCTATATAGAAAACTTGTGGCCAGATGCGGTGGCTCACTCCTATAATCTCAGCACTTTGGGAGGCTCAGGCAGGCAGATCACTTGATCCTAGGAGTTCGAGACCTGCCTGGGCAATATGGTGAAACCCTGTCTCTACTAAAAACAAACAAACAAACAAAAAACTATACACACACACACACGCACACACAAATTAGCTGGGCATGGTGGCAAGCACCTTTAGTCCCAGCTACTGGGAGTAAGGGACAGGAGGATCACCTGAGCCTTGGGAGGTTGAGACTGCAGTGAGCCGTGATTGTGCCACTGCACTCTAGCCTGTAGATCCACCTCTCCAATAGTATCATTACCCATATTCTTCAAGAATAATGTTTGTATTCAACAAAAATACAAACATATTTCTTTCCCCTAATATCCGCTCTAAATGTTGAATGGTGGGAAGTGGGAGAGAGCACTAGAGCAACGTAAGTGGTCAGGAATTGTTTAGTTTTTTTTGTTTTTGTTTTTAGACAGAGTGAAACTCTGTCTCCCAGGCTGGAGTGCAGTGGCGCGATCTCGGCTAACTGCAACCTCCGTCTCCTGGGTTCAAGCAATCCTCCTGCCTCAGCCTCCCAAGTAGCTGGGATTGCATGTATGTGCCACCATACCTGGCTAATTTTGTATTTTTAGTAGAGACGGGATTTCACCATATTGCCCAGGCTGGTCTCAACTCCTGACCTCAAGTGATCCACCCACCTTGGCCTCCCAGAATGCTGGGATTACAGGTGTGAGCCACCACACCCAGCCAGAACTGTTTAATCTGTAATATTCTAATATTGTAAAGTAGGTAATGTACTATCTAGGCATAGTGGTGCATGCCTGTAGTCCCAGTCACTCAGGAGGCTGAGGCAGGAGGATCACTTGAGGCCAGGAGTTAGAGGGGCTGCAGTGCACCATGATCATACCTGTGAATAGCCACTGGCATTTCGGACTGGGCAACGTGGTATGACCCCATCTCTTTAAATTAAAAAAAAAGAAAGAAAGAAAGAAATATGTTACTTGTAGAATTACTTTTAAAAATAAAATCAACTAAGCACTTGCCTATGATTCTTACAGACTACAAGCAAAAGGGCCAGAACTGGGTATATAACTCCTGATCATTTTCTCATTACAAAAATCTCGTATCTGGCTGGGCGTGGTAGCTCACGCCTGTAATCCTAACACTTTGGAAAACTGAGGTGGGTGGATTATTTGAGCTCAGGAGTTCAAGACCAGGCTGGGCAACATGGTGAAACCCCATCTCTACAGAAAATACAAAAAAAAAAAAAAAATTGGCCAGGTGTACTGGTGCGTGCCTGTAGTCCCAGCTACCCAGGAGGCTGAGATGAGAGGATCACCTGAACCTGGGAGGTTGAGGCTGCAGTAAGCCATGACCGTTCCACTGCATTCCAGAATGGGAGACAGAGGGAGACCCTGTCTCAAACAAAAAAAGAGTTTAAAAACAAGTATTTAGGCTCCTCAACAAACCAGCCTCTAACTACATTTCAAACATTAATGCTATCTGTTTTTTATTCTTCCAATGCTCTATGCTCTTTCTATATTTGATCTAGTTGTGCAATGCTCGGAAAATCCTTATTCACACAGTTAAGTACTTACAAATGACAATCTTTTAACTTTAAATTCACCTTGAATCTTGGGAAGCTCTTCAATTAAAGTAATTTAGAAGCTTGAAAGAAAGATACAAGGAATTTTAAGTTAAAGTTGCATCATTAACAGTAGTTAGTAACCACTTACATTTTTATCATAATAAAGGACAGAAGGCGTACAAAATTATAAATTATTATAATTTGAAATCTCTTATATGCATCCATCTACCTGGCTACTAAGCCACAATGACAGCATGTACCATCAGCAGATGGGCTAGAGCCTTCTTAAATATGCTTCAACTGAGGCATGTGTGATACAGTGGTGGATGAATTTAGATGTCATACAATTTTATATAAGCCAACATGAGACCTGAATTTTTTTAAAGCAACTAGGGCAGGGGCTACAACATTCCTAATTGGTAACATATTTAAAAGGTTTGAAAAATACAGAAGCCCAGAGATAGCAGAAGTGCTACTCTGAAGTCTGCACAGGAGTGAATAAATCAAGTACATACCCAAGAGAAATGAAAACATATGTTCACACAAAAATGTGTACATGAATGTTCACAGAAGCATTATCCTTAACAGCCCCAAAGTGGAAGCAACCCAAATGCTTACTAACTGATGAATGGATAAATCAAATATGGTGTATATTCATAAAATGAAATATTATTTCACCATAAAGAAGGAATGAAATACTGACAGATACTACAACATGGATGAGCCTACGGCATTATGCTAAGTGAAAAACACCAGTCATTAAAGACCACATATTCTTGCATGGTTCTGTTTATATAAAATGTCCAAAATAGGCAAATTCATAGAAACAGGAAGTAGATCTGTGGTTGCTCAGGGTTAGGACATTAAGGAACAAAATGGAGAGTAACTGCAAATGGACATGAGAGAGAGAGAGGGAGAGAGAGAGAGAGAGGGAGAGAGAGAGAGGGAGAGAGAGAAAGACTCTGGAGTAAAAATTCTTCTAAATACTAGAGATGGGGTCTCGCTCTATTGCCCAGACTGCAGCGCAATGGCACAGTCATAGACACTGCAGCCTCAAACTCCTGGGCTCAAGAGATCTTTCTTTCTCAGCCTCTTGAGCAGCTAAGACTATAGTCACAAACAGGGCTCCACGGTCTATACGTATTTAATTTTCAATAGCAAACACTTCTGCAGCAGACCAGAACACAATTTTCCCCCAACTCCTGGCAGGTGGTGCCAGGAAGACTTGATTCCTTGACAAATACTAAGATAGTCCTTGGTAAGTACAGACAAAACAGATTACTTACATCATTTCTATAAAAACTTGGTTAAAGTTTTCAGCAAAGCCTCTTAAATCATTAAATGACATGACAGTTTGGCATTTGCTTTTCGCTTAATTTGAAAGACTAAGGACAATCTTCAAGACTACAAATAGGTCACTCTCAACTTTCCCTTCCTCTTAGCCAACTAAACATTTAAGCCCTTTCCATTTTTCTTTCATATTATTCCAACTGTTCCTCTTTATCATACCCATTAATACTACTCTAGCTTAACCCAACAGACTTCTACAGCACCTTCTCCTTTCCAATCCAAGATTACTCTTGCTTCCATTAATTTATTTAACAAATATTTATTAAGCATTTACTATGTTCCATTAAATGTTCCAATTACTGTTCTAAGTACTGGGAACAGAGCACTGAACAAAACTTGCTTTTATCATGTGCTATTTTATCAAGGGGGTGACCTTAGTTCTTATCTCACAGAGAAAAGAGAAGCTATTCTAGTAGAATGTCCACAGCCTTCCATCTGTACCGACATAGTCTGACTTCCCTACCCTTACTCTTAATTAAACCATCCATCTCTCTGCCCACTGGATCCCTTTCTCCAGGACACACTCCTGCCACTGACCTCCTTTGTTTCCTGCTTAAACAATATTTCCTTCTCTACTGGGTTATTCCTGTCAGCATACAAAATATTTCAATAATTCATATCTCAAAAAGAAAAAAAAAAAAAACTCTTTCCTGAGTCTACATCCCTGTCTAGCCACTGCCCCATTTGTTTTCTTTTCCATGACACCTCAAAAAATTTTTCTATACTCACTCTATACTTTTCCCACTCTCTCTCAGGCTCACATTAATCAGGCTCTTGTCCTTCCACTCCAGCAAAATTATTTATTTCAAGGTCACTGATAACCACCTTACCAACAGTCAACTGTAGTCATCCTAGCCTTTTCCAGCAACACTTCACTGAGTTTATCACTCCTTCCCTTCCTGAAAAACTTTTTTCACTCAGCCTCTAGGACACCACACTCTTCACATTTCTCTCCTGCCTCACTGGCTACTCTTTCACAGTTTCATTTACTGATTCCCTTCCAGTCTCCCAAATTTCTAAACTTCAGAGTACCTCAGGACTGAGTCTTTGGATACCTCTTATCTACGCTAAACCTCCAGACCAGTGCTACTCAAAAAGTGTAGTCAATGAATGAAGAGTAGCAACACCAGGTACCTCTTAAAAATGCAAATTCTCAGGCCTTGCCCTAGAACTAGGGTGATTTTTTTATGCATGCTAAAAGCACTCCTCTTGGTGACCTCATTCAGTCCTCGGTTTTAAGTATCATCTGTACAATGGTTTTCGACCCTGGCTCCACATTGGATTTCACTTGCAATGGCATTTTAAAAATATGACTAGAAAGCAAAAGTTAAATTTTGCTAAATTTTATAAATAGAAAATTTGTAAAAATAACACTTAAGGAAAAACTAGATTATGACATTGAAAGTAATGAACATTAATTTTAATAATGAAAGTAGTCCCTGAATAATCTTTTCTATGCATCAAAGTTTTCCTCAAAGGCATACATAAACCCCTCACATTGAAACATATGAAAACAATGTGATCCATAACATCCAGGCATTTCCATTTCAATATATGTACTCAAAGAAGGAAATATATGTCCATACAAAAACTTGTACACAAATGTTCATAGCCACTTCATTTGTAATGGCCCAAAACTGAAAATAACCCAAATGTTCATCAACAGGTGAATGGATAAAGAAACTGTGGTACATCCATACGATGGAATACTACTCAGCAACACAAAGAAATGAACTACTGACACTCAAGAGGAGTTACGCTGAGTGAAAGAGATTGGACCAAAAAAATACACACTGTATGATTCCATTCACATAAATTTCTAGAAAATGCAAACTAATTTATAGTGACAGAAAGCAGATCAGTAGTTGCCTAGCAACCAGAGATGGGATGGGGGTAGGTACAGGAGGGAGGAATTAAAAATGGGCACAAAGAAACTCCAGAAAATAATGGATGTGTGTCTGCTCTCTTGATTGTGGTGATAGTTTCACAGGTATATTCATATGTCAAAACTTAACATATTGCATGTTTTATGTGTGGTTTATTGTATGTCAATTATACCTCAAAAAAAAAAAGCTGTCTAAAATTTTTTTAACCTAACTACTAATCAAATTAAAACGGGAGGCCAGGCACAGTGGCTCACGCCTGTAATCCCAGCACTATGGGAGGCCGAGGTGGGCAGATCATGAGGTCAAAAGATTGAGACCATCCTGGCCAACGAGATCGCACCACTACACTCCAGCCTGGTGACAGAGCAAGACTCTGTCTCAAAAAAAAAAAAAAAAAAAATTAAAACAGGAATACCTAGGTCCCACTTAAATGAGGATCTGTAGGCTCAAATTTTGTGAAAGTTCTCAAGCTGATGTGTATTCAAGGTTGAAAACAATTGATCTATACCCTGATATTAAAATTTTATCAGCCCCAATGTCTCCCATAAACTCCAGACTTCTATAACCAACTACCTACTTAACATATCCACTTGGGGCTAGGCTTGGTGGCTCACACCCATAATCCCAGCAGTCTGGGAGGCCAAGGCAGGTGGATCACTTGAGGTCAGCAGTTCAAGACCAGCCTGGCCAACATGGCGAAACTCCGTCTCTACTAAAAATACAAAATTTGCCAAACGTGGTGGCGTGCATCTGTTATCCCACTTACTCAGGAGGCTGAGGCAGGAGAATCACTTGAATCCAGAAGGCAGAGGTTGCAAGTGACAGAGTGTGACTCTGTCTCAAAAAAAAAAAAAAAAAAAATCCACCTGGATGTCTATGAGTAGCTGGGACTACAGGAGTGCACCATCATGCCGGCTAATTTTTGTATTTTAAATAGAGATGGGGTTTCACCATGCTGGCCAGACTGGTCTCAAACTTCTGGCCTCAAGTGATACTCCTGCCTCGGCCACCCAAAGTGCTGGGATTACAGGGGTAAGCCACCATGCCCAGCCAACAATATACTCTTGATTTCTCCCTTCTCCCACTCTTCCAATCTTCAACAATCTTTTTATCTCTCAGTAACTAGCACTTCATTCTTCTAGTTGCTTAGACCGAACACTTAGAAGCAGTATTTATTCCGTTTTTCCTCTCATACTCACATCTAATTCACCATCAAATGCTTTCCATCCCCACCTTCAAAATAAGTCTAAAATTGAATGCTTTCTTACCACCTCCATTGATACCACCCTTGTAATATCTTCATAACATCCCGGCCAGGTACGGTGGCTCACACCTGTAATCTCAGCACTTTGGGAGGCTGAGGTGGGAGGATCACCTGAGGTCAGAAGTTCGAGACCAGCCTGGCCAATATGGCGAAACCCCGTCGCCACTAAAAATACAAAAAAAATGTAGCTAGGCGTGGTGCTGGGCGTCTGTAATCCCAGCTACTCGGGAGGCTAAGGCAGGAGAATCGCTTGAACCCAGGAGGCGGAGGTTGCAGTGAACCGAGATCACGCCATCGCACTCCAGCCCGGGCAACAAAAGCAAAACTCTGTCTCAAAAAATAAATAAATAACATCCCTCAATTGTTCTGCTACAGGCCATTCTTCCACAGAGCAGCCACTGTGATCCTTCCAAATGTAAATCAAATTATATTATTCTTCTGCTTAAAACCACCCAATGGGCTCCTCCTTTCCACCCAACCAATCCCCTTCACTGGCAACCAGAATATATGGCAATCAACAAAATCCAAAATTATTGCTCTAGTCCACAAGTCTCTATGTGATATAGGCTCTTCCTATCTGATCTTCTATACTCTTCTATATGGCACCCATTATTCCAGTGTCTTAGTCTGCTTGGGCTGTCATAACAAAATACCATAGACTGGGTAGCTTAAACAGCAGATATTTATTTTCTCACAGTTCTGGAGGGTGGAAAGTCCAAGACCAAGGTCCAGTAGGGTTCAGCTTCTACTCAGGGCTCTCTTCTACTTACATTTCCTTCTGGCTTACAGACGGCCACCTTCTCACTGTGTCCTCACAAGGGCTTTCCTCAGTGCATGCACAGGGAGAGACCGACAAACCTCTCCCTCTTCTTACAAGGCCACCAATCCTACTGGATTAGGACTCCACTTTTACGAGTTCATTTAATCTTAATTGCCTCCTACCAGCCTTATCTCCAAATACAGTCACATAGGGGGTGAGGGCTTCATTCAGTATGTGAATTTTGGAGAGATGCAGCTGAATCCACAGCATCCTGCATCAATGGCTTTCTACTTCTGCCCGAGGGTTTCCCCTGCTGTTCCTCTGCCCACTCACTCCCTCACTTCTTCCAGGTCTCTGTTCAAACGCCAAATGTCAGAGAAGCCTTCCTTTTCACTTTCTTCTTTTTTTACTGCATATTGAATGCTAGACCATAATTGTAGGAGAAGTCTTTCTTAATCTGACACAAAACAGCATTCTACTCTCCAACTTCACTCCCTACTCTATCCTCCTTACTATGCTTTATTTTCTTCAAAGCACTTCTCTACCTACTACATTACATATTATTATTAATAGATTATCATCTGTTTTCCTCTACCAGAATAGAATATAGGCTCCCTACCACCCCCCTAATTGTAAACAGGGACTTTTTCCTCTTCTATTTTGTTCACTGCTGTTTCTCCTGTGCCTACAGCATAAAAATACTTAATGTGCAAAAATATGTACATCTATTTTGTATCAATAAAGAAAAATAAATATTTAATGTTTTTAATGAATGAACGTTAAACCATCCTACTAAAAATTTCCAGGGATCTGTGATCCTATCGCACTTGTTTTCAACCCTGGCTACACATTAGCATCACAAGGAGTCCTTTTAAAATTACTATACTTGGGCCCCCACCCAGACCAATTGAATAAAAAACCTCCAGGAATGAAGCCTGGTACAGGTTATTTTTCACATCTCCTCGGCTGCTCCTATTGTGCAGTCAATGGCCTATAAAACAAGATCAAATCAGGATCTGCCAGGTGAAGGAAATTATTACATTTCACCTTTGCTTTCCTAATCCACTGAAGATTCCATCTTTTCCAAATAACCTTATCTACTCTAGTATTATCGTCATCTCTCCCCTCTCTAAAACACTACAGCCTATGTAGACTATGACAAATAATCATTATAAATACATATATAACTATATCATCAAGTACAGCTTGCTCCCATTTCCATTTTTATTTTTTAAAATAAAAAAAAAATCTTCTGTCCAATGTGTCAGCACCACTTTCAAACTACTTACATTTCTTTTTAACCCTCAAAGTGTTATGCACATACTGGATACTGAATACATGCTAAATGAAGAAAATTTGCTTATAAAATTATGTGCCCTTTCAATTTGTACTAAACCAGAGACAGGGTGCATAATTCTAATCTTTTATTAAGAACCACTTAAATCAGTGGTGTCTAACACCCTGGCGACATATTGGAATCATCTGAGGAGCTTTAAAAAAAAAAATACCCCTTTAGCCAGGTGTGGTGGTGCGTGCCTGTAGTCTTACGTACTCAGAAGGCTGAGGCGGGAGGACAGCTTGAGGCCAGGAGTTTGAGGTTATAATGAGCTATGACTATGCCTCTGCACTCCAGCCTGTGAAACAAAGCGAGACCCTCTCTCTTTCAAAAAGAAAGAAAAAATACACTTGTCTGGGCTCCACCTTTAAGAACTTGATTTACTTAGACTGGGATAGAGCCCAGTATCCTCTTATTTGTTTAGTTGTGAAGTTTCCAAGATGATTCTAATGTGCAGTGAGGCCGGGTGCATTGGCTCACACCTGTAATCCCAGCACTCTGGGAGGCCACGGTGGCTGTATCACCTGAGGTCAGGAGTTCGAGATCAGCCTGGCCAACGTGGTGAAACCCCGTCTCTACTAAAAATACAAAAATTAGCAGAGCTTGGTGGCGTGAGCCAGTAATCTCAGCTACTCAGGAAGCTGAGGCAGGAGAATCACTTGAACCCAGGAGAAAGAGGTTTTAGTGAGCCAAGATTGCACCATTGCAGTGCAGCCTCAGCAACAAAGCGAGATTCCACCTCAATAATAACAATGTGCAATGAGAGTTGGGAACCAGTGACTGAAACACATCAAATCTGAAGGTCTAAGTTTTCTAAATATAGAAATTGAAGTGGGCAAATCATTTGAGCTCAGGAGTTTGAGACCAGCCTAGTAACATGGTGAAACCCCACCTCTACAAAAAATATAAAAACGAGCCAGGCATGGTGGCACGTGCCACCCAGCTATTTGGGAGGCTGAGGTGGGAGAACTGCTTGAGCCCAGGAGGTTGAGGCTGCAGTGAGCCATGACTGCACCACTACACTCCAGCCTTGGCAATGAAGTGAGACCCTATCTAAAAGGCAAAAAAAAAAAAAAAAAGAAATCAGTAGTATTAAAAGATGTTATTTGATTTAGAGTTCACAGAAAACAATTTTCCAAATAGTTCTTTACGATATGGATGGACTGATAGTATACTCACTAATAAACCATGCCTAGTTTTAGCTAAAATAAGTCTTTTCTAGGTATTAATTTTTTCTTTTACAATTCAGCTTCCAATTCTGCAACCTATAATTCTGGAGGACTTACTAGTACAAAGTATTTTTCCTAAGTTTCTTTCATTTGTTTCATTAACTTACTCACTCATGAAAATGTTTATTGTGGCAGGCAGCCTTCTAAAATGGCCACTAGTAATCCCTGCCTCCTGGTATTCATGCCCTTATCCAAACCCCTTCCCTACGTGTGGGCTGGACCTAGTGAGGTGCTTCTAATAAATAGGATACAGCAAAAATCGATTGGATGTCATTTCCAAAATTAGCTTACTAAAACACTCTAGCTTCTACCCTCACTCTCTCCCCTTGTTGTGATCTCCCCTAACAGAGTGGCCCATGTGGCAAAGAACTGAGGGAAGCCTCTGGTCAACAGGTCATCAGGAACTAATGTCCTAGGTCCAACTGCCAGCAAAGAACTGAGGTCAACAGCCACCTGAATAAGCCTGGAAGTGAGTGATTCCTCCTGTCGGGACCCTTGAGAGAGCTGCAGCCCCAGCCACAACGCTGACTGCAGCCTTGTATCAGGAGATCCTGAATCAGAGGACCCAGCTGAGCTGTACCTAGATTCCTTATCCATAGAAATCTGTAAGATATAAATGTTGGTAAGTAGCTAAGTTCAGGGTAATTTGTTACGCAGCAGTAGATAACTAATATATGTATTTATACTATAATATTTCAAGTATTGAGGCCAGGCACAGGCGGCTCACGCCTGTAATGTCAGCACTTTGGGAGGCTGAGGCAGGTGGATGCCTTGAGGCCAGGAGTTTGAGACCAGCCTGGTCAACATGGCAAAACCCCATCTCTACTAAAATAGAAAAATTAGCTGGATGTGGTGGTGCGTGCCTATAATCCCAGCTACTCAAGAGGCTGAGGCATGAGAATCGCTTGAATCCAAGAGACGGAGGTTGCAGTAAGCTGAGATTGTGCCACTGCACTCCAGCCTGGGCAACACAGAGAGACTGTCTCAAAAAAATAAAAATAAAAAAATATTGAGATGCCATTCTTCACTACAGAAAATCTGGTGCCCGTAATGGGAGGATGGCTTCTTTGATACACCTAGCTCTGGGCAACTGAATCTTTATATATTACATAGAAGTTATGGCACTCAGTTAATTCACACTGGACTGCAACAAATCATCCATTAGGTTACAGCACATTCAGAGTGGGACAAGCTGTCCTTTGTTTGAGGTTACTGAAGTAAATAATACTTGATTTGCCCTTCATTTATCATTCTAATACAACTGTGCTAGTTGGTGTTTCACTTCTTTGTGATGTTCATTTTAATGTGTGCTTATTCCTGTTACACAGTTTACTCTGTGCTTTCCTTACTACTTCTCCTACTGCTTTCCCTCTACTTCCTGCCCTGGTGCTGGTAAGACACTGGTTTTAAGAGTCATAGTCAGGCAGTAGTATTATTGTCCCTTTCATCCTGTGTCTCCACTGCCTTTTACCAGCCAGAGCTGTTACTTCTTGCGTAATGATCAGATCTGTGGCTCTTTGAATAACTGCTCCTGGAACAGCTTACTGCAGTATTCTCAAAGCACAGTCTCTATACCAATAGTGGGCTCTGTCAGTCTATTGTATGCTCTACAGGTAGCCTAGTATAATCATAAACTTAAAAGGTAATTATGATTTTTCACAGAAACCCTGCTGTTCTTATGTAATAAATAATTCAAACTCATAAAAATTGTTTTAACTCATAAAAGCAGAGATGAAAATAATTCACAGATGCCAGAATTCAAAATAATGCTGTGAAAGCAAACAATAAACAAGGCTTCAATGGAATGTGGAATGTCAATCAGTATGAACTGGGTAAATGAATTTATAACTGTGATGTCTACGCCAAGTACCTAGAAAAGTATGAATGAGAAGTGTAGTAATAAGTATCTGAAAACTGTTTTTTAACAGTTTTTTACATTTTACATTTTGCTTATTTCACAAACAAAAGGATGTTCTTTAACATCCTCTTGCTTCTAGTGGCCAGTGTTACCTAGTGTAATCTTTTTTCAAATAGTGGCATGAAACATCAAAGTTTTTGAATAATTTTCAGCATAAAAGTACCTCTCTGCCAAACAAAGTAAGGTTTTATAAAACAAGGGCAAAATATGCTCTTCTGTGTAAACTGATGAATTATTTCACAAAAAAAGAAGGTTAAAACTACAAAAGCATCATTTATAGTTGTATTTACAATATAAGAACATTATAAAGAAGGTTTTTAAAAAATTCACAAAGTTCATGATATGTTTGACGAGGAAGCAGAAGGCACAAAATTCTGTTAACATATGATGTGGCCGGGTATTTTATAATGCTGATAGCATGCAATGTAGAAGAGTTAACACTATTACATGGTAACAGGTATTTTTGCTTTACAGTTGCAACAAAACACAAATGTAAAAAAAAAAATCAATCAGCTTGTTATGTAATTACAGACAATCTATTTGAGAAAGACGTGAACAATGACTTCTGGTTTATCACTTACATCAAAACTGAAAGAAAAGTTATTTCTAGTAGAGTGAAACTATAACATAAACTGAACTACAATATCATTGGAAAAGATGAGCTGGAATCACAACTTTACCTGTGTAGATACAAAGTTATAGAAGAGGTTGCAAAAGATTGCCTAATCTTCATGTTGCTTTAAACCTCAGTATGTAAGTGGCAATCAAAAATACACTTCCCACACTCAATGTGGTCAGAACGGTCGTAATGTTTTTTCCACAGAAAGAAAACATTATTGAATATATTGAATTTTCCATCTTAATATAAACTGGCTATTGCAGGAAAAAGAATTTACATTTCAAGAAACAGAAAGCATCCTAAATGTATCATATATAATTTCTAGACCACTGCTCAAGTGATATCCATATCAGGACATACATTGAAAATCTTGAATAGCATGAACACAAGAGCACATCTCATTTTATTGTGCATTACTTTATTACTTTTTACAAATTGAAGGTTTGTGGCAATCCTGTGCTCAGCAAGGCTATTGGCGCCATTTTTCCAACAGCATGTAAAAGTTGTCTCTGTGTCGCATTTTGGTAATTCATAAAATGTTTTCATTATTATTATATCTGTTATGGTGATCTATGATTGGTGGTCTTTGATGTTACTGCTGTCATTGTTTTGAGGAGCCAAAGCCCACACCTGTATATGACAGTCAACTAAATTGGTAAGTGTTTGTGTTCTGGCTGCTCCACTGACCAGCTGTTCCCTGTCTCTCCCTCTCCTTGAGCCTCCCTCTTCCCTGAGACACAATAATATTAAAATTTGGCCAATCAATAACTCAACAATGGTGTCTAATAATTGTTCAGGTGCGAGGAAGAGGCATACATCTCTCACTTTAAATCAAAAGCTAGAAATGATTAAGCTTAGTGAGGAAGGCATGTCAAAAGCCGAGACAGACCAAAAGCTAGGCCTTTTGTGCCAGTTAGCTAAGATGTGACTATAAATAAAAGCTGTTGAAGGAAATTTAGAATGCTATTCCAGGGAACACACAAATGATAAGGAAGCAAAACAGCCTTACTACTGGGATATGGAGAAAAGTTTTAGCCTGGATAGAAGATCAAACCAGTCACAACATTTCATTAAACCAAAGCCTAATCCACAGCAAGACCCTAACTCCATTCCATTCTATGAAGGCTGAAAGAGGTGAGGAAGCTGCAGAAAAGTCAAGCCACCTTCATATGAAAAAATTACAAAGTGAAGCAGCAAGTGCTTATATAAAAACTGCATCAAGTTATACAGAAGATCTAGCTAAGAGAGTTGATAGAGGTGGCTACACTAAACAACAGATTTTCAATGTAGACAAAAAAGCATTCTATTGAAAGAAGATGCCATCTAGGACTTTCAGAGCTAGAGACCAAAAGTCAATGCCTTGATTCAAAGCTTCAAAGGACAGGCTGACTCTCTTGTTAGGGGCTAATGCAGTTGGTAACTTTTAAGGTGAAGCCAATGCTCACTGACCATTCCAAAATTCCTAGACCCTTTGAAATTATGCTAAATATACTCTGCCTGTGCTCTATAAATGAAACAACAAAGCCTGGATGATAGCACAACTGTTTACAGCATAGTGTACTGAATTTAAAATATTCAGCTCACTGTTAAGACCTGAATTTAAAATATTTAGCTCACTGTTTAAGCTCACTATTGAGACCTATGCTCAGATAAAAAGATTCCTTTCAAAATATTACTGCTCTTTAATAATGCACCTGGTCACCCAAGAGCTCTAAGGGACATGTACAAGGAGATTAATGTTTTCATGCCTGCTAACACAGCATACATTCTGCAGCCCCATGGATCCAGGAGTAATTTCAACTTTAAAGTCTTATTATTATTATTACTATTTTTGAGACAGAGTCTTGCTCTGTCACCCAGGCTGGAGTGCAGTGGCGCCATCTTGGCTCACTGCAACCTCCATCTCCCAGGTTCAAGCGATTCTCCTGCCTCAGTCTCCTGAGTAGCTGGGACTACAGGCATGTGCCACCACGCCTGGCTAATTTTTATATTTTTAGTAGAGACAGGGTTTCACCATGTTGACCGCACTGGTCTCGAACTCCTGACCTCAGGTGATTGACTCACCGCAGCCTCTCAAAGTGCCGGGATTACAGGCATGAACCACCACGCCCGACCCTCAAGTCTCATTATATTAGAAATACATTTCATAAGGCTATAGCTGCCAGATAGTGTGATTCCTTGGATGGATCTCGGCAAAGTAGATTGAAACCTTCTGGAAAGGCTTCGCCATTCTAGATGTCATTAAGAACATTTGTGACTCAGGGAAGGAGGTCTAAATATCAACATGAACAGGAGTTTGGTGGAAGTTGATGCCAATTATCATGGATGACTGAATGGTTCAAGATTTCAGTGGAGGAAGTAACAGCAGATGTGGTAGAAATAGCAAGAGAACTAGAATTAGGCCGGTGTGGTGGCTTATGCCTATAATCCCAACACTTTGGGAGGCCGAGGAGGGCAGATCACTTAAGCTCACAAGTTCAAGGCCAGATGTGGCCAATATGGCGAAACCCTGTCTCTACCAAAAATGCAAAATATTAGCTGGGCTTGGTGGCGCACAGCTGTAGACCTAGCTACTTGGGAAGCTGAGGTAGGAGGATGGCTTGAGCCTGGGAGGCAAAGGCTGCAGTGGGCCAAGATCGCGCCACTGCACTCCAGCCTGGGCAACAGAGCCAGACTTTGTCGCAAAAAAACAAACAAACAAACAAACAGAACTAGAATTAGTGGAACAAGAAGATGTGACTGAATTGCTGCAATCTCATGACCACGCTTTCACAGATGAGGAGTTGCTTATTACAGATAAACACACAAAGTGGTTTCTTGATATGGAATCTACTCCTGGTGAAAATGCTGTGAACACAGTTTAAATGACAACAAAGGATTTAGCATATTACATAAACTTAATTGATAAAGAAGCAACAGGGCTTGAGAGGACTGGCTTAAATTTTAAAAGAAGTTTTGCTGTGAGTAAAATGCTATGCAACAGCACTGCATGCTACAGATGAATCTTTCATGAAAGGAAGAGTTAATCAATGTGGAAAACTTTATTGTCTTAATTTTAAAAATTGCTACAGCCACCCCAACCTTCAACAATCACCAACATGATCACTCAGCAGCCATTAACATCAAGACAAGACCCTCCACCAGCAAAAAGATTACAACTAGCTGAAAGCTCAGATGGTCATTTGAATTTTTTAGCTATATTTTTAAATTAAGGTATATACATTGTTGTTTTTGGACATAATGCTATTATTACACATTTAACAAACTACAGAATGGTGTAAACATAACTTTTATATGAACTAGGAAACCAAAAACTTCGTATGACTTGCTTTGTTGTGATATTTGCTTTACTGCAATGTTCTAGATATAGGGCACAATACAATAAATTTATTTTTTAATTTTAAAAAGTCAGGCTGGGCCGGGCACAGTGGCTCACGCCTGTAATCCCAACACTTTGGGGAGTCCGAAGCAGGTGGGTAATCTGAGGTCAGGAGTTCGAGACCAGCCTGGCCAACGTAGTGAAACCCCTAAAATACAAAATTAGCTAGGCATGGTGGTACATGCCTATAATCCCAGCTACTCAGGAGGCTGAGGCAAGAGAATTGCTTGAACCCAGGAGGCGGAGGTTGCAGTGGCTGAGATTGTGCCACTGTACTCCAGCCTGGGCAACAGAGCCAAACTCTGTCTCAAAAAAAAAAAAAGGCTGGGCTTGGTGGCTCAGGCCTGTAATCCCAGAACTTTGGGAGGCAGAGGCAGGAGCTTGAACCTGGGAGGCGGAGGTTATAGTGAGTCAAGATGGTGTCACGGCACTCCAGCCTAGGTGACCGAGCAAAACTCCAACTCAAAATAAATAAATAAATAAACAAAAATAAATAAAAATCAAATATGGTATATAAGGGTTGATCAAGAAAATAACTTTCCTGAGGGGGGCGGAGGGGTGGATCACCTGAGGTCAGGAGTTTGAGATCAGCGTGACCAACATGGTGAAACCCCGTCTCTACTAAAAATACAAAAATTAGCTGGGCATAGTGGCGGGTGCCTGTAATCCCAAGCTACTTGGAAGGCTGTGAAAGGAGAATCGCTCGAACCCAGGAGGAGGAGGTTGCGGTGAGCTGAGATCATGCCATTGCACTCTAGCATGGGTGACAAAAGCAAGACTCCATCTCAAAAAGAAAAAAAAGAAAGAAAAAAAGAAAAAGAAATTAACTTTCCCACTAGGAGTAACCAGGAAGCAGATTAGTATTAAATTTGCCAATGCCTCAATTTGGAATATTCAAACTGTTAGCATTTTAGAGGGACAAAGCTCATCAAGGGTCTGAGGGTAAAAGAAACACCCATCAGTAGGAAATTATCCTTAATTTCTGGATCAAGTTCAATCTGAATATTCAGAATTATCTGAGCAAGCCATTGCTTGCCACCAATTCAGCGAACTATAATTTTAAATTAGCATAGGAGGTAGTAGAAATTGAGAGGAAATGAAACATACTAAATGGGGAACTTGATATATATAGTTCAAGCTCATGAGCCCTACATAGAACCTAATAATACAATATTGGTTTCACAGATTTGGTTTATTATGAATAATGATTATTTTAAGTACTAATTATTATTACTATTTTATATTTTTATTTATTTATTATTCTATTTATTTACTGATTGACTGACCAATAGCGTTTTGCTGTGTCACCCAGGCTGGAGTGCAGCGGCACAATCATAGTTCACTGTGACCTCAAACTCCTGGGCTCAAGCAATCCTCCCACCTCAGCCTTCCAAATAACTGGTACTACAGGTGCTCACCACCATGCCCAGCCAATTTTTAATAAAATTTTTGTAGAGATGGGGTTCTGTTATGTTGCCCAGGCTGGTTTCAAACTCCTGGCCTCAAGCCATCCTCCTGCCTTGGCCTCCCAAAATGCTGGGATTACAGCCCACCTTGTTTTTATTATTGAAGATGTAATCTTTTTTTTTTAAAACTTACAAAAATTAGTGGTATGCTTCTATATTCTTTGTGTTCCAAGAATACTAAAGATTGAGATACAATGGCATAACGTTTAAGAGCTTGGCTCTGAAGTCAGATTGCCTGAATTCAAAACCTACTCTGATACTTACGTAAAAATCTTCATTTCTCTTTTATAAAACAGTAATTCTGAGGAGTAAAATATATATAGCATGAAAATACCTTAACATATTGTCTTACAAATAAGTATTAATAAATAATAACTATTTGTTCTTATTCTTTGAGGCTCACATCTCTTGCATTCATGCCTTTGGCCTTCCCACACTGAATACGGCTGACTTGTATAACCAGGACACTGCAGAAATTACAAAGTGGGATTTCTGGGGCTAAGTCATAAAAGACACTGTGACTTTCATCCTGTTTACTCCTGGATCATTCACTCTGGGGGAAGCCAGCTCTTATGTCATGGGGACACTCAAGCAGCCCTATGAGCCGTCTTGGAAGAAAATGTTCCAGCTGAGTCAAGCCTTCAGGTAACTGCAGCCTCAGCTGTTATCTTAGTTGCACCCTCAGGAGAAACCCAGAGCCAGAACCACCCAGCTAAGCTGCTCCCAAATTCCTGACTCACAGGAACTATGAGAAAATAAATGTTTTGGAGTAGTTTGTCACACAAAAATAGGTAATAAATCTGTTTACCAAAAACATGTGAAAAGACAGTGGTTTCTGGCGTGGGAAAGGGGAATACAGAAGAGAGAAAAAGGGAGAGGAATGGCAATAGAGCTAATCAAATGAATAGAATAAATCAATGTATTCAAAATATTTTAGTCTGTCATTATTTCTTGGTTTCTAAGATCATTTAATTATCTTCTTTGTCCTTAGCTATATGCTCTGAACTTTGAAATATATATATTTTGCTTTTTTTTTTTTTTTTTTTTAAGAGACAGAGTCTCACTCTGTCACCCAGGCTGGAGTGCAGTGGTACAATCTTGGCTCACTGCAAACTCCACCTCTCAGGCTCAAGCAATTCTCATGCCTCAGCCTCCTGAGTAGCTGTGATTACAGGCATGCACTACCATGCCCACTAATTTTTGTATTTTTAGTAGAGACAGGGCTTCGCCATGTTTGCCAGGCTAGTCTCAAACTCCTGGCCACATGTAGATCCACCTACCTATGCCTCCCAAAGTGCTGGGATTATAGGCATGAGCCACAGTGCCCAGTCAGAATTTTTTTTTTGAATTTAAAAAATGTTCTAAGTATTCACATGTACAATTTTATTATGTAATAACCTATTTACAAAAAAAAAGCAAAAGTTCACTGTTGAGACGCTATTCACTTCAAAGCTTCTATTACATGCAAGGCACTGTGCTAAATGCAAGAGGAGACTAAAAGATGAAGATAGATGGTTCTTATCTCATCATGGAGTCTCAATTTAGTAGGGGAAACAGACATGATGAATCCAGTAATGACTCAGAACGTAGTATACTTTCAAGTATTTGTTCAATAAATATGAGAAGTAGGTAATGCTGAGACTATACCTACAACTGGGAGAATCAGAGTGGAAATGTGTCAGGAAAGCCTTCCTGTAGAGATGATTTTTAAACTGAGCCTAGAGTGTGTGTAGAATTTCAACAGATGGAACTGAAAAGCAGGGCAATTAAGGTAGAGAGAGCACTATGAGCAAAGTCACAATCTCAAGAAGATGTATAAAATTTCCAAATCTTTTTCAGAAAACCTACTAGTAAATAATCAACTACAACTGCATACTGAGATTATAACAAGAGATAAGCTGGAAAGGCAAGTTAGAGGCAGGATATAGAGAATTCTGATTGATATATTAACTGGTCTGGAGCCTGGGATTTGAATCAGAAAGAACAGGCAGTTATCTATTACAAGTTCAATCTTTATTAGGATTTTTTAATGCTACTCTGTTTTTGCAGATATTTGAAATGTACTATAATTAAAGGTTTAAAACACTGAATCCATTTTCAAATCCACAACGATGACAATGCAAGGGCATCAGGGACAGACTGGAAGCAAGGAGAACCATTAGGGGCCTGAGAGCATGATGATGCACAGTAGCAGAAATGTGAAAGTTTGCCAGTTAGACTTGTGTATATGTATATGTGACTGTGCATAGGTACACACACATATATTGTCTATATGTATCTGATGTTTATGATACATACATTATAGATAAAACATATAGTATATGCCTTTTTTGCAGCAAATACAAAATCTTAGGAAATTTTACATTTCTGATTAGTATTAATTAGTATTAATTAAATTAGTATTAATACTAATATTAGATGGGGTTTCATAAGTACCAATTGATGGTGTATGCTACAGATAACATGTATCAGAAGAAAATTACTCTAAGACAAGCACATTTTGTTAATAATTCACATAAAAATGATCAGCACAAGAAAACAGGTCAATAGCGTATGTATTCACTACAGCATATACTTTCTAAATAGCAAAAGCAGCTACGTTTAATTCTGAAAGGGTTGAAGACAAATTGTAATCAAAATATGCTGTTTTAATATATTATACAATGCCATAACAATTTACTTTTGTCGTTTTATTAAGATTGTTTTTGCTGGATGTGGTGGCTTACGTCTGTAATCCCAGCACTTTGAGAGGCTAAGGCCAAAGGATTACTTGAAGCCAGGAGTTTGATTCCAGCCTGGGCAACACAGCAAGACCACATCTCTACAAAAAATTTTAGAAATGAGCTGGGCATGGTGGCATGAGCCTGTAGTCCTAGCTACTTTGGAAGTTGAGGAAGGATGATCTCTTGAGCCTGGGAAGCAGAAGGTGCAGTGAGCTGTGACAGCACCATGGCACTCCACCCTGGGCAACAGAGTGAGTGCAACTGTCTCAAAAAAATAAACAATAAAATGAAAAAGAATTGTTAATACTGTTTATATCTATAGTTACTTCTTTTTCATAATCCTAGTTTTGCTTTTTGTACTTTCTCCCTTTGTTAAAAAAAGATTGCTAGCTAGTCTTACTTTTAAAGGACAAGTTCTGTTTTACTTAACTATTTTTTCTGTTTTCTAATCCATTATTTACTATTCCTTATCTTCACCAATTACTTTTTCCCGCTTTCCTTAGGTTTATTTTGTTATTCTTGTATTAAATTCTTTCGTTGAGTGTTTGTTTTCATTTTCTAGTAATGAAATTCTTAGAAATAATTTTATTTGTATCCTGTATGTTATTCATGTCTTTCATTTTTATTGTAATTATTTTCTACTACAGTTGCCAGTTTGCAGTATCTTTAGACCTTTGACTTAAGTTTTTTCTTTTTTCAGGGACAATAATTTTACATTTTTAAATTCAAGTAATTGAGGTTTTTGTTTTGGGATTTGGAAAGGTTTGGTTTCTGGCTCTCCCTTTTGTCATTAACCTAAAATTTCATTGTAGAGTATGTGGTTAATAATATTTCTACTTTTTAGTTTTTTTTCAGCTTTCTTTATAATACAATGTAACCTACTTAACAATGTTTAAAAATATAACCCATTTTTAAAAATGTTCTGAGGGGAATTTTAAAAGTATTTTTTTCTCTTTACAACAACAGAATGATATATTTATTACATCTGCCTTATATATCAGACAGGCAAATTATATGACTCAGATTCTTTATGTCATATTTCTTTATCTCTTTGATGCAGCAAGGACTGAAAAATGTTTTTAAAGTCTACCATTGCTGTTAATGTTTAAAGTACTCCCATTACTGTCTCTCTCTTCTTCCCTGAATTTATATCGTTTTCACTCTAAATACTTTTGTGCTTCATCTTTAAAAGGTAAAGATCTGTGGCCCTCTTTATATTAGAAACTATACCCTAGATTATCAGTGTCTCTTTTTCTCACCTGATGTCTACTGCTTTTAATTCAACTTTTTCTAACAATACGAATCCACTGACTTTTTTTTTTTGCTTATATTTGCCTAGTATCTTGTTTTGACCATCCATTTATTTCCAATCCCCCTAGTAATTTTGTTCTAGTGTGTTTCTAAACACTAAGTGTATAGGTGGGCTTTGTATTTAATCTAATGTAAATCTTGCTTAATAGCTAAGCTATATCGTGGGTCCTTTATACTTTTAACAAGCATGTTTGGTCTTGTTTTCATGTTTTCTCTGAATTTTTCCTTGTTTTCCTTCTTTTGCTATACACTTATTTTACACTGAGCACCTACTATGTGCCAAGCATCACGCTTAGTGTTAGGAATACAATGGTAACAAAAAAATTAGCTACATATATATAATTACAAACTGTGGTGTTCATTTTTCCCCACCCTGCCCAATACCATGAGAGGTTTTAACAGGAGTGGGGGTGAATAAGAATCAAGAAAGATTTGGCCACGCACAGTGGCTCATGCCTGTAATCCCAGCAGTTTGGGAGGCTGAGGTAGGAGGATCACTTGATGTCAGGAGTGTTCAAGACCAGCCTGGTCAACATGGTGAAACCCCGTCTCTACTAAAAATACAAAAATTAGCCGGAAGTGCTCACTTGAACCCAGGAGGAGGAGGCTGCAGTGACCCAAGATCATGCCTCTGCACTCCAGCCTGGGCAACAGAGCAAGACTCCATCTCAAAAAAAAAAAAAACATACAATTAGATTTAAATAATACAAAGAGTGTTATAGAAACTGAAAGAAAGTTAGTAAGGCTGGAGAATATTGAATAAGGGGAAAAATTACATGAGATAAAACTTGAGAGATAGGCAGACCAGGCCAAGAAGGGCTTTATGAGCCATGTTAAAGAACCTAGATTTTGGCTGAGCATCGTGGCACATGCCTGTACTCCCAACAGTTTGGGAAGCTGAGGCAGGAGGATCTCCTGAGCCCAGGAGATCAAGACCAGCCTGGGCAACACAGCAAGACCTCATCTCCACACACACACACAAAAATTAGTTGGGCATGGTGGCACACACCTGTGAACCCACCTACTCAGGAGGCTGAGGTGATAGGATCACTTGAGCCTGGGAGGTCAAGGCTGCAGTGAGCTGTGATCGTGCCACTGCACTCTAGCCTGGGCAACATAGTGAGACCCTGTCTCAAACAAAACAAAACAAAACAAAACAAAACAAAACAAAACAAAACAACACAACCTGGATTTTATTCTAGGTACAATAAGTATCTTGAAATACTTTTAAGGATGTAAGTGACTTCCATTATATTTTAATTTTTAAAACACATATGGAATTGGAGAGACTAAGTAGTACACTATTAGAGTAGCCCAGAAAATAGATGGTGGCTTAGGGTAGCTGACAAATGGTAGAGATAGAAGTGAATGGATTTAAAGATTTTGGTCAAGGTAGTACTATCAGTTTTCCTCTTCCCCTACCCAATTTTGGAGTTACATAGTTTACTTCTAGTTCTTTGCAAAGTTACTTTTAAGCATATAGTCACACGTCGCATAACAACATTTTGGTCAACAACAAACCACATATGTGACACTGGTTCCCTAAGATAATGAAGCTGACAAATACTTATCACCTAGTGAAGTAGCTGTCATAACATCACATAATACTCATGTGTTTGCAGTGATACTGATATAAACAAACCTATTGTGCTGCCTGTCATATAAAAGTATAGCACCTACTGGCCGGGCACGGTGGCTCACACCTGTAATCCCAGCACTTTGGGTGGCCGAGGGGGGGCAGATCACTAGAGGCCAGGAGTTTGAGACCAGCCTGGCCAACATGGTGAAACCCTGTCTCTCCTAAAAATACAAAAATTAGCCGGGTGTGGTGGTGCATGCCTGTAATCCCACCTACTCGGGAGGCTGAGGCAGGCGAATCACTTGAACTGGGGAGGCGGAGGCTGCAGTGAACCGAGATTGCACTGCTGCACCCCAGCCTAGGCGACAGAGTGAATGAGACTCCCTCTCAAAAAAAAAAAAAAAAAATAGCACACGCAATTATGTATAGTCCATAAAACTTGACAATGATAATAAATGACTGTTACTAGTTTATGTATTTACTATATTTTTTATTGCTATTTCAGAGTGTATTCCTTGTATTTATAACTTTAAACAACCTCAGGCAGGCCCTCAGGAGGTACTCCTGAAGGCATTGTTGTTTTTGGTTTTTGTTGAGACAGGATCTCACTCTGTCACTCAGGCTAGAATCCAATGGTGTGATCATTGTTCACTGCAGCTGCCTTGACCTCCTGGGCTCAAGTGATCCTCCCACCTCAGCCTCCTGAGTAGCTAGGACTACAGATGCATGAACACCCAGCTAATTTTTTTGTATTTTTGTAGAGACAGGGTTTTGCCCTGTTGCCCAGGCTGGTTTCCAACTCCTGGGCTCAAGTGATCTGCCTGCATCGGCCTCCCAAAATGCTATGATTACAGGCATGAGCCACCATGTCTGACCAGCCATTGTTATCACAGCAGATGACAGCTCCATGCATGTTATTACTCCTGAAGACCTTCCAGTGGGACAAGGCAGAGGAAGAAGACAGTGATATTTATGGACCTGACTCTGTATGCCTAGGCTAATGTATGTGTCTGTGTCTTCATTTTTAACAAACAGTTTAAAAAGTAATAAAGTAAAAAAATTTTTGAATGGAGAAAGCACACAGAATAAGGATATAAAGAAAGAAAATACCTGTATTTTTGTACTGTTATATAATGAGTTTGCATTTTAAGCTAAGTGTCACTACAAAAGAGTGAAAACGTTAAAAAAATTAATACTAAGCTTATAAAGTAAAAACATTACATTAAGCTAAGGTTAATTTATTGCTGAAGATATAAAATTTTTAAAATAAATTTAGTGTAGCCTAAGTGTACAGTGTTTATAAAATCTACAGTGGCATACAGTAATTTCCTAGGCCTTCCTTCACATTCATTCACTACTCACTCACTCACCCAGAGCAACCTCCAGCCTTGCAAGCTCTATGATACAAGTTGTGAAGTAAAATAAATCTAAGCCGGCCAGGCAGGATGGCTCACACCTGTAATCCTAACAGTTCGGGAGGCTGAGACAAGCAGATCACCTGAGGTCAGGAGTTCGAGACCAGTCTGGCCAACATGGTGAAAACCCGTCTCTACTAAAAAAACAAAAATCAGCCAGGTGTGGTGGCAAGCGCCTGTAATCCCAGCTACTCCGGAGGTGGAGGCAGGAGAATCACCTGAAACCAGGAAGCAGAGGTTTCAGTGAGCTGAGATTGTGCCACTGCACAATAAATAAATAAATAAATAAATATAAGCCATTCTTATATATCTAATTATGTCCTATAATATTCTAAATCAGTAACATAAAAATTTTTTGGTGTTGTACAGTTACTCACTCACTTAATAAACATTTACTAAATACTACGTATGGTCCAGGCCCTACATTACAGGTATATGGAAATATCCCCTCATGAAATATACATTCTGGTAAAAACATGCAAACATACATAAGTTCAATTTTGCATAAGTTTGAGATGTCTAGAAGACACACAAATGAAGCTGTGTAACTCCCTAATAGTTCACATGCAAATAAATGAGATGATCACGCCTAGCTTACTGACAACACTTTATAGACATACATCAAACATGTATACATGGAACATCAAGATCTTCTAAACTCCAATATTAGTTAAAATATTATACCAACAGGTAGTTTTAATATGATAGATACGGTTTCAGCCCTTACAGTTCAGCGTGAGAAACAAGAAATATACACAAGCAATTAAAGTACATCCACTGAGTACTATTATGGGAGAAGTCCAAAATGGATAAAGAAATCTAGAGAGAGAGAAAAACTCCTGGCTAGATGTCCAAGTTCTCTGTAAATGAGGAACAATATCCAAGAAAGTAATAAAGGTTCGATTCATGAATCGATCTAATCAATGGATATATTATTTTAGCTGGCAATATACTATCACGTAAAGCACAGGTTACTGACAAATTTTAATATCTTAAGAATGAAATTGTGGCATTAAATATAACTTCAATTTAAAGTAACATACAGGAAACAAATGCCAAATACTAAAACAAGATTTCTAAAAAGTATTACCAGAATTTAAAGAAGGAAAAGGTAAGTAGATACTGAAACAGGCCAGGGAAAAAAGTATCTTGTAAGGGATAGTCCCCTTGTACAAGCTTAGAGGATGAACAAGAGTTGAAAGGATGAAAACAATATTCCGTAAAATAGAAACCACATAGGCTCAGAATTAATGATTATTAAAAGAGCTTAGAGAAATGAGTCATCCACTCAATAAATATTTACAATGTATCTATTTTATGACGGGCATTAGAAATCAAAGGTGAAGACACAGTTCTGCCCTCAAAAAGGCTACAGAACACTGTAGAGAATAGACCATCAAACCAGTCATGGTGTGTTGAGACTGGGTTAAATTCAGGCAGCTATGGAAATACAGAGGATGGGTACCTAAGCAGATCCTACGGGAGCACAGAAGGCTTTCTGAAGGATATTAACACCTAAATTAAGAATTGAAATGAATAGAAATTAACTAAACTGGTGGTGGGGAAGAGTGGAAGGCAGGAGTTGCAGGGGCAGAGACAGAGAATGGGAGGACAGGCCAGGCACAGTGGCTCATACCTGTAATCCCAGCACTTTGGGAGGCCGAGGTGGGTGGATCACCTGAGGTCAGGAGTTGGAGACCAGCCTGGCCAACATGGTGAAACCCCATCTCTACTAAAGACACAAAAATTAGCAGGGTGTGGTGGCACATGCCTGTAATCCCAGCAACTCAGGAGGCTGAAGCAGAAGAACTGCCTGAGCCCAAGAGGTGGAGGTTGCAGTAAGGTGAGCCGAGATCGCGCCACTGCACTCCAGCCTGGGCGACAGAGCAAGAATCCATCTGAAAAAAAAAAAAAAAAAAAAGAGCGGGAGGACAGGCAAAACAGCATCCAGAGATTAGTGTGTGTGTAAAGGCCAGAAAGAACAGAGCACATCACCTGTAAGTGGGTGGCAAATATGGCTGGGACATGACTTTATACAGGTGAATGGAAAGAGGTAAGGCTGAAGAAATAAACAGGAACCAGTACATGAAACGATCTGCAAGCCATGTTAAGAAGTGTGGACCATGTTAAAGAAGATGTCCCTTTGGCTATACCAGAAGTTTCGTAATAAAGAAAATAAATAAAGTTTATAGTAGTGAGGGACCAGATTATCTAGAACAAGAGTTGCAAGTTGAATTATCTACAGAGACTAAATAAGTAATAAAAAGGAATAAAGAGGACCAGGGGTAAGAAAAACCCAAGAGGAAACAAGGACTGTGGAAAGCAAAAGCCCCAACTAAATGGTACAAACTGTTGCAATGAACAAAGTGTTGCTACATCTTTCTTTTTAAAAAAGAAGTTGGAAATACAAAATTCCAAGTGAAAACTCTTGATTTTTTAATGATAGCCATTAAATTTCTTTGAAACATGGTGCAGGCTAACATTGAAGGGTCTAAACAAAACAAGACTATGAGCAAACCAATACCACCAGTCATTTGATCCTGCTGAAGCTCAAAGACAAAGCTGATGAGTCTGACTGGGACCTCAAGGCAGTGAAGATTTAAACAGGAATGGAGAGTTACTAAAGATTTAAAGAGGGTATCAAGTAACCACCACCTGAGAAGGCAGTGTCTGTTTTGTTCATTTCTCAGAAAGTACTTCACATTTCATTGTCCTCAGTAAATTTTTAGTGATGAGCTTAAAAGGGGAATTTTTTCGAAAATTAGTGTCATGACAACAGATAGAACAAACTAGAGCACAGAAAATACAAGTAAGAAAATGATTACAGTGCTCCTTTGCTCTAACCCCAGCCTGCTGTTTAGCAAGTTGTTAGCTTGTTAGCAGTCACTGCTGCCACGTGCTGCCCAGTGTTCTTTCTAGACTGGTGTTCTTCCTTTGGCTATGAACTCTCCTCTAACTCAAAAATTTGTCCAACACCCCAGTGACCACAATTAGCAGCTATCAGCTTTCACCTAGCTAGGGGCAATGAAGTTAAATAGAATGTGTGATCACAGTGGATGGGAGAATAAGAAGAATATTTTTTGCTTCACTTCAACTCCAAGCCAGGAACTTTACTGCTAATTCCATATCCTGCCACTGCTAATTCCACACTATATTCTCAGGGGTAAGTAACAGCTAAACGCTGCACTAACTATGTAGGGAAATGCCCAATAATAATATGTATGCCCGGATAACAGGGTTGGGAAGAACTAAAATTGCATGTGAGATTCCGCTGGAATAGAGGTGGTATAACAAAGAGGTAGGCTGAGAAAAACTAGACACTCAGAATGGGTGTAGAAATTAAACAATAATCAACATAAGAAAACATGTAACCCCAAAACCCTCACAATCTTAACATTTATATAATCAGACTCCAATTAATCTTACCTTACAAGAGTAAAGTCTGAGAGGATTTGAAATAAATTATAGAAAATTTGGCTGCTATTGGGATACATGGATAACTAGTATTAGAAGTTATAAACTCAATTACTGAAAATAATCTTCTAAACTGTCCCTCATCTAGGACAGATGAAAGCAACAGACTATCAAAATATTAAGTCACATACGTTATACCTTGGTATACCAAACTAGATATGGTTCTACTTTGCAATATGTTCACTCTCAAATAGTATCTACTAGGAAAAAAAGTTAAAAAAAATCAGTTAATTTGAAAACCTCTAAGCAATTAGTATCTAGGAGAAGCCTATCCAATCCCCATAGAGTGAAATGTTGGGCCTCACCTTATAAAAAAAATAAGCCATCATGTAAGGAATCCTTCTGGTTCAGAGTAATGACTTTAAAGCAAAAAAGGAGAAGTTAATGGCCTTTCCTTAGGGAGATGATGATAATTATAATCCTACCTACTCTAGCCCTCATAGAGGGTCTGCTTTTTATCAGAGCTGATATTCTGATTAAAAACTTATCAGAATGAAGCCAGGCACAGTGGCTCATGCCTATAATCCCAGCACTTTGGAAGGCTGAGGCAGGTGGATCACTTTGAGCTCAGGAGTTTGAGACCAGCCTGAGCAACATGGTGAAACTCTGTCTCTACTAAAAAATACAAAAATTGGCCAAGTGTTGATGGCTGACACCTGTAATCCCAGCTACCTGGGAGGCTGAGGTGCAAGAATTGCTTGAGCCCAAGAAGCGCAGGTTGCAGTGAGCTGCGATCGCACCACTGCACTCCAGCCTGGGCAATAGAGCGAGACCCTGTTTCAAAACAAAACAAAAGTTTATCAGAATGAAACATCACATTTTATCTAAAGAAATTAAGTAGATCTAGGTATCAGGGAACACTTATGGAAAGCCCTAAATGCTCTGTAAAATTCCGAAATGGATAGCGGGGTTTCAAACCTACAATTGATTAATAGTTAAGATAAGAGCCCACGAACAAGTGAAGCAATAAAAGAAGAAAAGACAGCTGAGGCACCTTTATTGAAGAGTAACAGCAGAATTACATAACACCAAAGTTTTCTCAAATGCTCTAAGTCTGTGCTGTTCAATACAGCAACTACATGTGGGTACTGAGCACTTAAATGTGGCTAGTTCAAGTTAAGATGTGCTGTAAATGTACAATATACCCTGATTTTTAATACTTCATATGAAAAAAAGACTTTACAGTGCAATTCTAAACTAGCTGTGTTTAATTTCATGTGACTATTTCAACATTTTTGTTGAATTTAATATTGTTTGTTCCTTTAGTATTAATTTCCTCTTGGGTACATCTTCAACAAGATGATTTTAAGGTGAAAAACAGTGACAGCTTACCAGACTGTCCAAAAAAGAGAATGACCCAAATTTCTAGGCAGAGGCTTGAGCCAGCAGGATTGTTCCACCAAATGGTAACCAGGCTCTCTTCCTGTTATCTCTGGCAAAAGGGTTACAGAGTAAGAAAGAAACACTATGTACACATGGAACAGGATTTGACCAATAGTTTAAATCCATCAAACATAATAATATACTTTGTTTCAGGATTTACTCAATTACAAGTGTTAAAACTTTAAAAAGTGACATAAACATTGTTCACTATGATTTATTCAACTTTATCCTTTCTCAGTAATCTTTAGATATTTAAATTCACTCTGTTGGGAGGATCACACATACATGGGACTCCAATTTACCACCAAAAAATCCACACACCTTTCTCACTAGGATGAAATGAAATAGTACCATTACTTTTTATGCAGTACCATAACAGATTTCAAAAGGCACTGGAATTCTCATATTATAAACACTAATACCATCCAGAAACAGTCTATGGTCCTATCAGGAAACTTGAAGAAAATGTGGTTTTAGGGAATTAAGAATTTCAAAATACAGAACATAACAGTTTCACAAGCTAGCACTAACCAAAGACAGAGAATACAGTAATACTGACTGAGAAAACCAACTGTACTATTCTAATATTAAAAGACTATTAGCTTTAAAAAAAAAAGTATTAGACTCAGCACAGTTAAAAATAAAATAGATTTTTGGGACCCAACATTTCCTACAGATTAAAACATTACTCAAGTCACAGTTCTTTGGCACATAACAATTCAAGGTTATATAGTGTTCTCAGTCAAATTACCTTAGTGCCTGACAACCAGTGGAATCAATGGAAGACATCTCAAATAGTTTTAGGAGAACTTTTGGGTTAAGATGCTTTAATTTGAGAGTGACATCTGAAAGTGCATCAGTTATCCATTCAAACATCTCTAGGAGTTTACTAAGCAAAAGGCATTACACTAAATTTTGGAGGCAAAATAGTGAAGAAGCTACAATATCTGACCATTACAGAGTTTACACTCTGGTAGTTTCGTAAAATAATAGAAGTGGGATCTTCATCAGTATTTCACTGCCTGCTTCCCGTGCTCCAAATCAAGACATTTCCTCCTTCTCCTATTTGTATTTGGAGGGAAAGTGACAAGGATAGAGAAACAAGGAAGAAAACAGATTTGCATGTATCAACTGAATCAAAATTATTTTCCTTGTCTCTTTATCTGTAAAGCTGAACTCCTTAAAGAGAGAGGCTGAAAACTATTCACTTTCTTATCCCTAGCACCTAGTGCTTATCTGCTGCTCCACTACATCAGAACCAAGCCAATCTCCTTTTCTACTATACACCAGTATCTAGAATAAATAAAGATTAAAACAACAAAGGTCAATCTTTCCAGTGCTTCTTTTTGCAAAAATAAGCACATACCTATATTCCATATAAGTATTTTAAAAGCTATACAGTAATATACATCTCCTTTAAGGAAAAGCATACAGTTCCATAAAGCTAGTTTCCTTTCACCATCATCAGCGTATCTCCCTCACCTTGCAATGACATCCAGAGGCAACCACTATCATAAGTGTGGGTAAATTAGATCACATTGTACACATCATTCTGAAATGAACTTTTCCTTATATCTATGAGGTATCTCAATATTCATACACATCAAAAGGTAACATGGTATAGTGGACTCTGAAGCCAGACAACTTAGGTTCAAATCCTAACTTCAAATCTTGGCTCTGCTATTTACTAGCTATGAGAGTGAGTAGGTTATTTACCCCTCTATATTTCAGTATTCCCATACGCAAAATGAAGATAATGATAGTACCTCTTTCTGACTTTTCATGAGGATTACAACAGTTAAGATTCATAAAGGGCTTAAAACAATACAGAACCTGGACATAGAAAGTACAAGGAGTTTCTTAAGTTGAAATAAATACTAATTAATGATAATAGCCTAGATATAGATCTAGGTAATTCTCCATTGTATAACTATTCTATATCTTATTTATCCATGCCTTCCTACTGACAGGCATTTAGATTATTTTTTCCAAATGAATATCCATGTACATTCCTCCTTGGGCAACTATTCAAGTTTCTCTAGACTAATACCTTGAATAGTAATCAACTGCTAGATAACAGAGTATGCACATTTTCAACTGTATGAGTAACATCCCATCCTAAGCTTTGCAATCTAATGGGTGAAAATTGATAGCTCGTACGTTTTCAACTGCACTTCCCTACAAATGAGACTAAGCATCTTTTCAGTTCATTAGCCATTCCAATTCCATTTCCTCTGCTGCTAATTGCCTTTATATCCATTGTTCATTTTTTGTGTATCATCTTATTCTTTTGATCTTTATATAGTCTGGACACAAATCCACCAAATATTAAAGACACTGTGTGTGTCTCCTCCTAGGTATGTCGCATATCTTTTAGTTTGGTTTATAATGTCTTTTTTGTTGTTGTTGTTGTTGTTGAGCCCAGGCTGGAGGGCAGTGGCACAATCTTGGCTCACTGCAACCTCCACCTCCTGGATTCAAGCAATTCTAGTACCTCAGGTTTCTGAGTAGCTGGGACTACAGGCATGTGCCACCACGCCTGGCTAATTTTTGTATTTTTCGTAGAGACAGGGTTTCACCATGTTGATCAGGCTGGTCTTGCACTCCTGACCTCAAGTGAACCATCTGCCTTGGTCTCCCCAGATTGCTGGCATTACAGGTATGAGTTACCACACCCAGCCTGATGTCTTTTATTAAACTCAAGTTTTTCTTTTTGAGGCAACAAAATCATTTACCCTTGATGTCTTTAACCTTGATGGTTCATTCTTCTTTTCCTGACTTGTTAAAGATCTTCCATATCCTAAAGTTGCATACTCATCTATATTATCCTCTTTTTAATAAAAAAAAGTTTTTCACGTGTATTATTTAATTCAACTGGAATTTATTTTCATGTATTGCTTGAAGCAGAGATCTAGTTTTCCCCCCCATCTAGAAAACCAATTCGACAGTCTACTTTTTCTCTCCCTCCTGCCAAGGAATGCCATTTCTAGCCTTCACCAATGTTCCAAATATGTATGAATCCATTTCTGAACTCTCTCTTTTATTAGTTTGTCTTTTCCTGTACTAATACTATACTTCAAGTGCCATAATTTTTTTAACAGAGGTACTTACATAAAGCATACAAATACTGAATGTACAGCTTGACCTTTAAATACATATACTCCTGTGTGTGATCCAGCTCAAGCCAAACTATTAACATTCCTCATGCTCCAGGAGGCTCCCTCATGATCCTTACCAATCAGTACCATGCTTCCAAGATGACCACAATTCTCATCCCTATCATTATAGATTATTTCTACTTGTTTTTGAGCTTCCTATAAATGAAATCATACAATACGTAATCCTTGTGTCTCACTAATTTCATTCAACATTAAGTCTGGGAGAGAGTCATCCCATGTTATGCATAACAGTTTGTTCTTTGTCATTGTATACAGTATTTCAATCTAAATGGCATAACTTTTATTTCTATTTTTTGAGACGGAGTGTCGTTCTTGTCTCCCAGGTTGGAGTGCAATGGCATGATCTCGGCTCACTGCAACCTCCGCCTCCCAGGTTCAAGCGATTCTCCCACCTCAGCCTCCCAAGTTGCTGGGATTACAGGCACATGCCACCATGCCCAGCTAATTTTTGTTTTTAGTAGAGATGGGGTTTCACCATGTTGGCCAAGCTGGTCTTGAACTCCTGACCTAAGGTGATTCACCCGCCTCCGCCTCTCAAAGTGCTGAGATTACAGGCATGAGCCACCATGCCCGGGGCTAAATACCATAATTTTTAAATTCATCTTGACATCCAACAGAGCAAGTTCCTCCTCATTCTTTTTCTTCTTCCAAAACTATCTTGGTTATTCTTGAACCTTTAATTTTGCACAGGAAGGTCATTTTCCACAAAAAAAAAAAAAAAAAAAAAAATCCTACTGGGATTTTTGTCTGAAACTACATAAAATTCACAAAGTAACTTTTCAGTAATATTTATTACTAAATAAATTTTAACTTCCCACCCAAAAATATAGTATATCCTGCCTTTTATTCATGTCTAATTTTATGTCCTTCAATAAAATGTTGGGTACTATATTGAATTTCATATAAAGGAGATACTTTTTATTTTCTAATTGGCTATTGCTAGTTTGAATGCTGACCTTGTATCCAGCAACGCTGAATTATTTTATTAATACAAACAGTACTTTCATTTCTTTTAATATTTCTAGGGAGCATCTCATCTCATTTCTCTTCCTTTCCAATCCTTTTGGATTTTCTTTCTTTTTTGCGTATTGATAGAGATATATCTGTCTTACCCTTGGCTTTAATGAGAATGTTTCCAAAGTTTCACTATTAAGCATGACGCTTTCTATTTGAAAGGTAGCCTTTACTGTAAGAAAAAAAAGCTCATTTCTGTTCATAGTGTAAGAGTGGTTTTTTAAAACTTTAATGGGTATTGAGTTTTAACATATAGTTTTACTAAATTTATCTAGATTTTTTTCCTAAATTTTCTTATAAATTGATACAATTTTCAAATATTGAACTGTCCTAAACTCCTATCCCAATTAAAATTTTTATGTCTGTGTTCATAAGTAAGACTGAATGTAATATATTTTCCCTTGTATAGTCTTTCCATTCTAGATTTAAATGCTAAACTTGCCTGATAAACAGGTAGGGTAACTTTCCCTCTTTTTCTGTTCTCTGAGTCAATTTGCATAAGATTGGGATTAGCTGTTCCGCAAAAGCATATCTAAAATTATAATTACAAATATGACCATTAAAACTATTCCTTCGTACTTGAGATGCTGAGGAGGGAGATTGCTTGAGGCCAGTTTGAAGCTGCAGTACACTATGATCATGCCTGTGAATAGCCACTGCACTGCACTACAGCCTCAACAGCACAGCAAGACCCCATCTCTAAAAAAACCAACCAAACAAAAAAACCTATACCTTCTGACACCACTTCACACAAACTAGAAAGGCAATAATTAAAAAGATAATGAAAAGCATTGGTGACATTACAGAAAAGTGTGAACCTTTGTACACTGCTGGTGGGAAAATAAAATGATGCAGCCACTTTGGAAAAAAGTCTTGCAGTTCCCCCAAAGTTTAAACACGAAGTATCACATGACCCAGCAATTTCACTCCTAGGTATATATAGTCAGCGCTCCATATCCATGGGTTCTGCATCCATAGATTCAACCAATTGCAGATTGAAAATATTTGGGGGGAAAAGTTGTGCCTCTACTATGTACAGACTTTTTTCCCTTGTCATTATTCTCTAAGCAATACAGTATAACAACTATTTACATAGCACTTGGGTTATATTAGATATTACAAGTAATCTAGAGATCATATAATGCATATGGGAGAATGTGCATAGGTTATATGCAAATACTGTGGCATTTTTATGTCAGAGGCTTAAGCAACTGAGGGAAGTCCTGGAAACAACACAGGACTATAATAGTTCACAGAAGACTATTCATAATAATCAAAAAGTGCAAAACAATACAAACATCCATCAACTGATAAATGAATAAACAAAATGTGGTATATCCACATACGATGATGTATTATTATTTGGCTATAAAAAAGAATGAAGTGTACTGACATATGCTACAATGTGGATAAACCTTAAACACATGCTAAGTGAAAGAAATCAATCCCTCCCAAAACACATGTTGTATAATTCCATTTTATGAACTGTCCAGAACAGGCCAATCTACAGAAATAAAAGGAAGATTAGTAGATGCCTAAGGATAGAGGGTTAGGAGAGATGAAAATGTTCTAAAAATGACTATAGTAATTCTTGGCAAAACTCTGTAAAAATACTAAAACCTACTGAATTGTACATTTTAACCAGGTAAATAATATGGTATGTGAATATCTCAATAAAGTTGTTATCAAAAAAAAAACCACCTATTCCTCTTGGGGAAATTTATTACAGCTTCAATTTCTTTAATGGTTTTTGGTTTCTTTTTCTTGTATAGACAAATTTGAAAAAAAAATTCACTAGAAAATAAAACTCATTTTTAAAATTTATATACATATAAATTATTAGCGATTTCTTATAATTTTAAAAATCACCATTATAGTTGTACTGATACCTCTTTTTTTAATT
This sequence comes from Gorilla gorilla gorilla, assembly GCF_029281585.2. NCBI lineage: Eukaryota > Metazoa > Chordata > Mammalia > Primates > Hominidae > Gorilla > Gorilla gorilla. Next base: position 59,065,143 of record NC_073234.2, on the reverse strand, counting down.
TGACTATCAGTCTCATCTATTTTTCTTGGGTATTTCCAGAATCAACTGCAAACAACCAGCTTTGACTGATCACGACATTGTTTTTCTTGCTGCTGCTTATTTTCTTTTTTTTTTTTTTTTTGAGACGGAGTCTCGCTCTGTCACCCAGGCTGGAGTGCAGTGGCACAATTACAGCTCACTGCAACCTCCACCTCCTGTGTTCAAGCAATTCTCTGCCTCAGCCTCCTGAGTAGCTGAGATTACAAGCGCCTGCCACCATGCCTGGCTAAGTTTTGTATTTTTAGTAGAGACAGGCTTTCACCATCTTGGCCAGGCTGGTCTTGAACTCCTGACCTCATGATCCACCCACCTCGGCCTCCCAAAGTGCTGGGATTACAGACGTGAGCCACCGCGCCCGGTCACTGCTGATTATTTTCTAGTTCACCAAATTCTGTTTTCATTTTTATTATTTCCTCTTCTTCCTTTGGCTCTACTCTTTTTTTAGTTTTTTAAATTGAAGAGCTGGCTCATTTATTTTCAATCTTTCAATCTAATACATTCATTAAAGATTATAAATTTATCCCCAAGTACCATTTTTTGTGCATCCCTCGAATTTTGATACACTTTTGTTGTGATTTAGTTCTAATTATTTTGTAATTTCCATTTTGTTTTTTAATTCTTGAAAATTCTTAATCATTTTTCCTTTAATATTGCTTCTCCACTCTTCTGTGTATGCTCTCTTCTAAAACTCCAATTAGACCTATATTGGAACTGCTCAATCTATCCTCTAAGTGTCATCTTTTCTTCCATATTTTTCACCTCTTCATTTTTCTGCATTTCTCTGTGCTTGTCCGGAGGAGTACTCATTTCTTTCTTCAAATTAGTAACTTCTCTCTTTAGCTGTGTCAAATCTTCTATTTTACCCATTTATTGAGTTATTTTATTACAAGCTATATTTTTCAAGATTTTAATTGGTTATTTTACATAAATATTTATTGTTTCTGAAGTAACTGTTCTTGTCAATTATAATGCAATATGCTCTTAGTTAAAAAAAAAAAAAAAAAAGTAACTGACGTCTGGCTGGGCGCAGTGGCTCACGCCCGTATCCCAGCACCTTGGGAGGCTGAGGCGGGCAGATCACCTGAGGTCAGGAGTTCGAGACCAGCTTGGCCAACATGGCAAAACCCCATTTCTACTAAAAATACAAAAATTAAGTGGACGCGGTGGCGCACACCTGTAGACCTAGCTACTCGTGAGGCTGAGGCTGGAGAATCGCTTGAACCCGGGGGGTGGAGACTGAAGTGAGCCGAGATAGCGCCACTGCACTCCAGCCTGGGCGACAGAGTAAGACTCCATATTTAAAAAAAAAAAAAAGTAACTGAAATTTTAAGCTAAATCACCTTAGACAAACTGTTCTTTGAAAAGTTCTCCATTATAAATCACTTCTCTAACGACAAAAAAAAAATCACTTTTTAGGAATTCTCTTGGCTGCTATTCTGCCAAATGTTATGCCACTGTGCCTACCTGCTTCAAGGCATGAAAAGTTCTATTATTCCCATTTTAGAATTGGAGAAATTGAAGCACAATAAAGTTCTTTTTAAAACACTTTCTCCTCATCTTTTTTTTTAAATTTCAAAGCCATAGAAAAGTTGAAAGTACAATGACCCATATACCTTCTACCCAGATTCAAAATTAACATTTACAACGTTTGCTTTACCTTTTTTCTCTCTCTCTCCATATACTTGCACACACCACACCCAAATATCCACACACTTTTTTTTCTGAACCCACTCCTGAGCCCAACATGATACTTCACTTGGAATATTTCAATATATTTCTCCAAAGAATAAAAGCACTCTCAATATAACGACCATATCATTCACACCAAAGAAACTATGAGATTGAACAGAATCATACAAAGACATGCAGCAGTAGATTCAAAACTAGTATTTAAGTCATCTGACTAAATGTTCTTTATCTTGGCTTATCTAATGATTGGACAAACTGCTTTCTGATGATTATTTAGAAGAGACAATCTGTCAAAGAGCATTTCCTTCCTTCATTTCTGAAAAGAAAGCAATAATCTTCTAAGATATTCAAACTGCAAAAATCAAGGATACTGTATTTCCACTTTGTTTTCTAACACTAAATCTTTAAGTGAAGCTACTCTATACTCTGAAAACTATATACTCTTTTTATATGCCACAAGATAAATTATTAATAATATTATACTAAATAATTAGAATTTCACTATACCAGCTTTTAAAGGGAAAAATTGTTTTTAAGAAAAAAATATGGTACAAATAAGACTGATGAGCCAAATGAAACTGCTTTATACATTAAAAAACTGGTAAGTGTAGGCCGGGCACGGTGGCTCATGCCTGTAATCCCAGCACTTTGGGAGGCCGAGGCGGGCGGATCACAAGGTCAGGCGATCAAGACCATCCTGGATAACACGGTGAAACCCCATCTCTGCTAAAAATACAAAAATTAGCCGGGCGTGGTGGCGGGCGCCTGTAGTCCCAGCTACTTGGGAGGCTAAGGCAGGAGAATGGCGTGAACCCAGGAGGCAGAGCTTGCAGTGAGCCGAGATCGTGCCACTGCACTCCAGCCTGGGTGACAGAGCGAGACTCTGTCTCAAAAAGACAAACAAACAAAAAACAAAACAAACAAACAAACAAAAAACTGGTAAGTTTATTCATAAATCTATATGAAAAGCTAGTATTTCAGTGGGGATGATTTAATCTCAGTCACTGATGTTAGGAACTAGGTAAGATAAACCATAAAATCCTATGCTTGCTCTCAAAGAACCTAAAAACCCAGTTTAAGAGTTGCATATTTTTATTACACAACATACCTGTGTAAAAAATAAAATAATAAATTTTTTAAAAAGAGCTGTATATTTTTTAAAAATAGCAATATGGCCAGGCGCCGTGGCTCATGCCTGTAATCCTAACACTTTGGGAGGCCGAGGCGGGCAGATCACTTGAGGTCAGAAGTTCAAAACCTGGCTAACATGGTGAAATCCTGTCTCTACTAAATATACAAAAAAGGTAGCCAGGCCTGGTGGCAGATGCTTGTAATCCCAGCTACTTGGGAGGCTGAGGCAAGGGAATTGCTTGAACCTGGGAGGCGGAGGTTGCAGTGAATGGAGATCACGCCACTGCACCCTAGCCTGGGCGATCGAGTGAGACTGTCTCACTTTATTTTAAAAAATAAAAATTAAATTAAATTAAATTAAAATTTAAAAATAGCAATACAACCTAAAGCTAATGTTTAAGGGCTAAACTGTATTATTCAGCTAACTATAACCACAAAAATGGTTAAGATCAATCTATAGCCAAATACTAGCCAATAAGGGTATTAACTGGGTGCTGCTAAGGTACTGTATTAAATAAATTCCATGAATTAATACAATCTTACACACATCCCACTTTTCTACTGAAGAATTGAAGATAACAAATATACAGCATAAAAGGACTGATAAAAGGGGTAAGACTTGCCTCAACTTTAAAGTACAGAAATCAGAATGCAGAAAAGGCTATCTGAAGAAAGTGAGAAACCACAAACCAAGTGTAAATATAACTATGCAGGTAAGAACAAACAAAAGTTTCAAACTGAAGAAATTAAGGCTAGATAAACAGAATGGAATTGGATAGCAGGAGGCCTCAAGTATCCAGCAAACGGATGAAAGTTTTGTAAAACAGCTATAAGCAGGACACCACTACGAGCTCTTTATATTTAAAATGCCTTTTTTAGAAATAGAACCTAGTAATAATGCAAAATGAGTGGGAGAGAAATGAGAAGCAAGAAACTATATAGTAACATTTACAAATATCAATTCAATAAGTTATTTGGTACCTGAGGAAATCAGGCAGCTCAAACTGAACCAATTCTGTCACAATTCACATCAAGTATTTTCACTACAAACAAGGAAGTGGTAAATAGACTTGCAACATATCCTATATTATTTTTCAAATATACTTTCAATGAAGTTCAAGATACATTGAAAACTGTCATTAAGAAGTGCTAGGAAAAAAAAAAAAAGTGCTAGTCAGGCCAGGAGCAGTGGCTCACACCTGTAATCCCAACACTTAGGGAAGCCAAGGTGGGCAGATCATTTGAGTTCATGAGTTCGAGATCAGCCTGGGCAACATGGCAAAACCCCATCTCTATAAAAAATAAAAAAATTAGTCGAGCATGGTGGTGTGCAACTGTAGTCCCAGCTACTCAGGAGGCTGAAGTGGGAGGATGGCTTGTGCCCAGGAGGCACAAGTTGCAGTAGGCCAAGATCACACCACTGCACTCTAGCCTGGGCGATAGAGCCAGACTTTGTCTCAAAAAAAAAAAAAAAAAAAAAAAGTGCTAGTCAATTAATATAAAACTATCCTTGCTGGTCAGTACTACTGTGCCAAAAGAAATTCACCAAATATGACATCTGCATAAATTTTACAATATAAGTATTTACTTCAAAAAAGCAACATCATAAAGAAATGTATACAAGAATTCAACATTTGGCTTCCCTATATTGCTTTAGAACAACTAAACCATTTACCAAAGCCAGTAAATGCATAATTTTTTGTTTTTTGAGACAGAGTTTCGCTCTTGTTGCCCAGGTTGGAGAGCAATGGCACAATCTCAGCTCACCGCAACCTCTGCCTCCTGGGTTCAAGCGATTCTCCTGCCTCAGCCTCCCGAATAGCTGGGATTACAAGCATGCACCACCATGCCCGGCTAATTTTCTATTTTTCGTAGAGACAGGGTTTCTCTATGTTGGTCAGGCTGTTCTCGAACTCCTGACCTCAGGTGATCCATCCGCCTTGGCCTCCAAAAGTACTGGGATTACAAGTGTGAGTCAGCAAGCCCGGCCAACTAAATGTATAATTTTTTAGAAGCAGCTATTACGTAAATAAGATACTTTAAAATTAATGTCATACTTTTTACTCATACACCCATTAATAGCTCAGTATTTACTGTCCACACAATAATTTCCATAATCCATATCAAACATACAAAAAGAAGCTATCCCAAGTAACTTCCTTTCTTTTCAATTAAACAAACTCCTTCTCAAGGGACAAAATTTGGGGGGAAAAAAAACTCAAGTTTGTGAAAACTAGATTACTTACCAGTAACTTGAGTTATCCTATTGGGTCTTTTCACTCACAGATCCACCTCTCTTGCCCTTCTGTTCAGCATGAGAATCTTCCTGATGGGCATCCACTGGAACTGAGGGGGCATGCAGTACAGACGTATATGTAAGAAAGTTTGGGGGAGGGGATTTGGGAGATGCTAGAGACATGCTTCAGTGCACTTGCTTACCTTCCTGAAATTGGAAATTTCAACGGTTCCTTGGTCCTCGAGGCACTCACAATAACTTCAAACAATGTGGATCTGTGGAGATTACCCAATAGGAGAACTCCAGTTACTGGTAAGTGATCCAGCTTTTTCTTCTCTATCAGAATAAGAAGATTATTTCATTTTATTTGAGATCATTATCACACGTAGAACTACAGAAGAAAGCATAAATTCACTAGATAACTATATACACATGTATCAAAGTAAATATGAAAACAATTTGCTAAATATAATGTCAGTGGAAACTTCTCACATTATCAGAAACATAAGGAAATCATTAGAATGGTTTCATTTTAAAATGTCTACTATAATGGCTGCTATATTTTAATATACAAAAATATCAGCCACCAGGCTATTTCATTTTGCTGAAACAATATCATTATATTTTATATTAGTACAAGAATAATTAGTTGATCAAAATCTATCATTTCTTAACTAGCCATTGTCATTAACATTCACTAGATTTTGGTATAGAAGCCACCATAGTGGACTAATAATATGTTAGAATTCAGATAAAATGCATCAATACAATTCTCATTTTATCACTCAAGTCTTTAACCAGGCCAGGCGTGGTGGCTCACGCCTGTAATCCCAGCACTTTGGGAGGCTGAGGCAAGCAGATCACCTGAGATCAGGAGTTCGAGACCAACCTGGCCAATATGGCAAAACCTCATCTCTACTGAAAATACAAAAATTAGATGGACATGGTGGTGCATGACTGTAATCCCAGCTACTCGGGTGGCTGAGGCACGAGAACTGCTTGAACCTGGGAAGCAGAGGTTGCAGTGAGCGGAGACCGTGCCGCTGCACTCCAGCCTGGATGACAGAGCGAGACTCTGTCTCCAAAAAAAAAAAAAAAAAAAAAAGTCATCCAGGCACAGTGGCTCACGCCTGTAATCCCAACACTTTTGGAGGCCAAGGCAGGTGGATCACCTGAGGTTGGGAGTTCAAGACCAGCCTGACCAACATGGTAAAACCCCATCTCTACTAAAAATACAAAAAGTAGCCAGGTGTGGTGGCATGCGCCTGTAATCCCAGCTATTAGGGAGGCTGAGGCAGAAGAATTGCTTGAACTCGGGAGGTGGAGGTTGCAATGAGCCAAGTCGTGCCATTGCACTCCAGCCTGGGCAACAGAGGGAGACTCTGTCAAAAAATAAAAATTAAAAAAAGTCAGCCAGGCACGGTGGCTTGCACCTGTGATTCCAGCACTTTGGGAGGCCGAGGTGGGCGGATTAGCTGAGGTTAGGAATTCTAGACCAGCCTCACTAACATAGTGAAACCCCGTCTCTACTAAAAATACAAAAATTAGCCGGGTGTAGTGGCAGGTGCCTATAATCCCAGCTACTCAGGAGGCTGAGGCAGGAGAATAGCTTGAACCCAGAAGGCGGAGGTTGCAGTGAGCCAAGATCGTGCCTGGGAGACACAGCAAGATTTCATCTCAAAAAAAAAAAAAAGTCTTTAACCATTTGTCACCTATTGACACCCCAAACACAAACAAAAGTATGCCAGTCATTGAAAAATATTAATAATGCTAATTATAATTTAAATACTTGTACAAAAGAAATACAGCAAATTTTAAACTTTTAAAATAATTGCCTAAAAATGGCTGTCACTGAAATAAAAACTATTTCTAATTAAAAGAAAAAAATCTCTCCAAAAGAAATTTATCTTCAAGCTCATATGAAAATATTACATTACCTTTAACTGAATACACATTAATCAATATATATTCATCATATTCATTTTAATGTGCCACAGCAGTGATGACTTCTAACACTAGTAACTACACTAGCAGGTACTAGATACAGATATATTTTAATACCCTTTACCATCATGCTTCTAAATAATCACCTCCTTCCTTCAAGAAACTTATGATTTCATGATTCTTCATTCTATGAAAACAAAGAAAGTGTATAGTTTTTCCTTTAAGAATAGTCTAGTAACTAACTCACCACTGAATAAATGAAAGAAAACAAAACAAACAAAAAATAAATGGGATAAAATGGTCTGTAAAATCATTCTACACAATCAAATTCAAAATGTAATTCTAATGAAAATCTTTTATTTCAATCCTGTTATGAGGTCATATTTGTATTTGTTAGGTTGACAACACACCTGTCAAGATTGTCAAGATCTGTGATAGATTCTTACTTAAATTTAAGATACAAATTGCCTTGGGTAAATGCATGCATTTTTCTATAAATTTGAGTTAAGTATAACAGTAATAAATCCATTCACTTTTAAATGACCCATTCAAACAGGGGTACTACACAGACCTCCATTTCTAATTGGAATAAATATCAGAAAAGGGTCATCTAGGTAACTTTGCTAGTTTACTAGACTCCTAGTCACTGGAGTAAGTACATAGCACAAAGGTCTTATATGTTTATAGTGATAAAACAGATCAAGGAGCAATAATGCAAATATTTTATCCTAATGGTATAAGCTAATATAAAAGATGTCATTAAGAGGCCAGGCACGGTGGCTCAAGCCTGTAATCCCAGCACTTTGGGAGTCCAAGGCGGGCCTTTCTCTCACTGTCCAGGTATCTTGCTCTGGGGCAAACAAGCTGTTATGTTCTGAGCCTATAGAAAAGAGAAGCCCACATAGCAATAAACTGATGTCTCTGGCCAACAGCCAGATGCCTGAGGCCTGACAATAGACATGTGAGTTAACTTGGAAGCAGGTGTTCTAAGGTCTGCTGACAACCACATGAGTGAGCTTGCAAATGGATCCTTCCTCAGTTGAGCCCTAAGCTGACTGCAGGCTTGTGAGAGAAAAGGTGGGAAAAAGAACAAAATTCTATTATATTATTTAAATTAATCTGACCAGATTTTGAAGCCTTACCTTACTTTTCAAGTCAATTCTTAATAGCCATCTCTAAAGTAAATAATTTCTGTGTAAAACTATTTTATAAAACAATGACAAATTTTTCTAACATCGCAAATTTCAATTGTCTCAAGCCAACTTGAGTGGCTCTAAATGTCTCATTTTCCTTCCTTAGGGAAAGTCATCCTTTTTTATTTCCATTGAATAAATAACTTTTTAAAATAGAAATTCCTCTATTACATTTCAACATGTTCATGCAAATCATTCTGCTTTAACATAATTTCATTATCATTTTAAAAGTACATATAAAACCATAAGTACTGAAATGCCATACCTTAAAAAGTCTTCAGTGCGTGTATATTAATGACCTTTTTATGGAAACGTACATCAAGGTATTAGTAACAGTAAGGTACAAACTCATTCTCTTTTATCTAATCTCAAAATTCAAACAGGGGTACTACACAGACCTCCATTTCTAATTGGAATAAATATCAGAAAAGGGTCATCTAGATAAAGGGCATTAATATGCCCCATTATCTTTCACCTAACTAGAAAAGCCCAACTAGTCTTTCTATTTACACATTCCTGCAGCCTGCCAGTCCATTCTCCTTACAGAAGCCACAGAGCACTTCCACACTTAAACTCATTAAATGGCTTCTTGTTACACTTCCAATAAAATCTCAGTGTCGTATCATTTACGACTAAATTGTGATCTGGCATTTTACCCACTTGCTCACCTTCATCTGATGCCACTCACCCTCTGCCTCACTATGCACTAGTCTTTGCTCAATGTAAAACAAACTCCTAACCAAAGAGCTTTCAACTTGCCGTTAACTACAACTCTTTCACAAATACCTCCTCTTATCCTTTTCTTTGAGACAAGGTCTGGCTTTTGCCCAGGCTGGAGTGCAGTGGCACAATCTCAGCTCACTGCAACCTCCCCTTCTTGGGCTCAAGCCATTCTCTTACCTCAGCCTTCCAAGTAGCTGGGAAACCAGGCTCATGCTACCATGCCCGGCTAATTTTTGTACTTTTTGTAGAGATGGGGTTTTGCCACGTTGCCCAGGCTGGTCTCGAACTCCTGAGCTAAAGTGATCCAATGGCCTCAGCCTCCCAAAGTGCTGGGATCACAGGTGTGAGCCGCCATGCCCGGCCTCCTCTTATCCTTCTGCTTTCTGATTAAATGCCACCCACTCAGAGAAGCCTCTCCTCTTCACCCATTTCAAATAATTCCTGTTGTTGCCACACTCTGCAATGATTTTTTTTTTGGTATTTTTTTGTTTGCACCTTAAATTCCATGAGAGCTGGCCAGGCACAGTGGCTCACGCCTGTAATTCCAGCACTTTGGGAGGCTGAGGTGGGTGGATCACTTGAGGTCAAGAGTTCGAGACCAGCCTGGCCAACATGGTGAAACCCCTTCTCTACTAAAAATATGGAAATTAACCAGGCGTGGTGGCAGGCGCCTGCAGTCCCAGCTACTCAGGAGGCTAAGGCAGGAGAATCGTTTGAACCTGGGAGGCAGAGGTTGCAGTGAGCTGAGATGGCACCACTGCACTCCAGCCTGGGCAACAGAGTGAGACTCCTCCATCTTAAATTAAATAAATAAATAAATAAATAAATAAATAAATTCCATGAGGGTAAAAATGTGTCTTGTTCTCCTCTGTAACTCCATTACCTAGCCCAGCACCTGCCTCAAAATACCATTTTAATGTTTAATGAGTAATTAAAATATTTTTGAAATTCATAAGCCACTCACTGATTTTTAGTTCTAGAGTCTTGGCTACTCCTTTCTTATTCTGCCTATGTTCTAAATAACTTTGTTATTCAGCACTCCTAAAACCTGAATCTTTAGGCATTGTAAATCATATGAAATCCAGTGTAGGCTGGGTGCAATGGCTAACACCTGTAATTCCAGCACTTTGGGAGGCTGAGGTGGATCGCAAGAGCCCAGGAGTTCGAGACCAGCCTAGGCAACATAGTGAGACCTCATATCTATATAAAATTGAAATTGAAAAAAGAAAAAAAACTCCAGTGTACTTCAGAGATAGCTGTTACTTTATAGAACAAATGAAGTTTTAAAATATGTGCTGTGATTTGCTTGGTTAACCAATCATTAAACAGTGCTATGATTCATTACTCCTAAAAACAGAAAATAAGGGTTTCTTCAAACCATACATATTCCCTCACAATTAACCATGCAATCTCCCAGGAGTTTTCAAAGCTACCATACAGTGGCGGGGCATGGTGGCTCACACCTGTAATCCCAGCACTTTGGGAGGCTGAGGCGGGCAGATCACTTGAGATCAGGAGTTCAAGACAGCCTGGCCAACATGGCAAAACCCTGTCTCTACTAAAAACACCAAAAAAAATTAGCCAGGCATGATTGCGCCTGTAGTCCTAGCTACTCGGGAGGCTGAGGCAGGAGAATCACTTGAAACCAGGAGGCAGAGGTTGCAGTGAGCCCAGATTGCGCCACTGCACTCCAGCAGCCTAGGCGACAGAGCGAGATTCCATCTCAAAAAATAAATAAATAAATAAATAAATAAATAAAGCTACTGTACATTTACTTACCACTTAAATTCTTGACACCAACAAGTACCCAATGTTTTGGGATTTTTTGTTGTTAATTCTATCACATTTTGTAGCTATAATCTAAAGTCATTGTTAGAGGCATAGACTTCAAGATAGATATTACTAGATAATTATATCCTTGGGAAACAAAGTTAGTTACTAACATAATTTTACTTATCTTCCTACCTCCTTTATTTAGCCTATAAATATAAACCAGAATTATTGTAACATGAAAAGCTGAGGACAATCACTACGCAGAAGTATTATCTTATTACAACTTAAAAATACAAATCTAAATGCCATACTTATTAAAACAAATACTACATGGAACTTGAGAGAAAAATTAAGATTCTGTCTGATGAAAGCAAAAGCCATTGGAGATGGCTAAACACACCCCCCTCTTTTTGAAAATATCCTCTTCCCTCTGTTTCTGTATTGTTACACTCTCCTGGATTTCTTACTCCCTATTAATTTTTTTTCCTTCTCCATTTCTTTCTTCTTCTTTGTGGGATGCTCTTCTTCTACCACTGTAAAAAAATAAAGATGTTCCTCAAAAGTCTCTCCTAGGTCTCTTTTCTCATGGTAGGCAATCTATTCCCTCCCTGATCTGTCTTACCCACTCCTACAGCTTCAACTCAAATCATGTGTACAAATGACTATCAAATATGTATTTACAGCCCTTTTCTCCTTCCTAAGCCTTAACCAACATATCCAAACTGCTTCAGAGATCTTCCCTCTCAAATTTTCCCCAGGCACCCCAAATTCAACAAATCTATAGGCAAACTATTACCTTCCCCCAAACCTGTCTTCCTATTTGCTATCTCAGTGAGAACTAACACCACTCACTCAACTGCTTAAGCCAGAATCCTGAGATTCATCCTTGATACCTCCCCTTCACTATGACCCAACTTCCTGCCTCCCACAACCATATCCAATCAACCATCAAGTTCCACAGATCTCTCCTAAACACATCTATAATACATTCATTTCTGTCTCCCATCTGGCATTCCCCTTGTTCAGGACATTACTGCCTCTTGCCTAGACTATCAAAATGGTTTCTCTGCCTCTAGCTAAGATTCAGCAAGAAAGTAAGCATGACACAAGAGAGAATAAAATCTATCGGCTGTGGTTTCAATCATGCATTATACTGCTGGTAAAAGAAAACATTTTTAAAACTGCTGATAATTGAACACGCAGGTAGCTTAGATAGATGTAAGTTCTTCTATCCAGTAAAATGGGTATAATTTTTTTTATAAGAAAATGGTTTTATTCCTAATTTTTAGTTCCCATACAGTTTACAAATACACTTTTACTCTGATAATACAGCTTTGCAACTAGCAAAGCAGTTGCGCTAACACCCATAAATATAGGTGGGGAGACAATTAACATCCACTAACATATTCCATCTAACTCACAAAATTATGAAATTATATAAATATTCCTTAAAAAACAAGAAATGGAAAGCAGTTTAAAGCAGCAACAGAATCAGATATATAATAAAGGGGCTTTTGCAGTTCATTTTTATCAGTACCTACACAAGACACTGTGATGGGCATTGAGAATTTTAAAAATATTATTACAATTATCATTATCATTAACTAAGAAATGTGCTAAATTCATTTTATCACTTATATTTAATTACCACCAAAAAATCACACGAATATAAATGTCAAGGAGGGGATTTAAACTGAAATGTGATAATGGGACCAATGGTACAGCCCTCAGGAAGGAAAGAAACAAATATAAAATATTTTCAATACACTGTGTAAATATATCATCACTTTTAGCAGAGAATTCTTTAAGAGTAATTGAGAGGGCATTCACTCTGACCTAGAGACAAAGGAATGCTTAGCCTTCAGAGATGAAGCCTGAGCAATCATAAAGACCATGAAATTGTGGAGGATGGGGAAGTAGAGGGCAGAAGAAACAGCATAATATATAAAATGGCACAGTGGCCTAAAAAAGACCATGACCATGCTCAGACAATCCCAACCTTGAAAACAGATGTACTCTTTAACTATGGCAAACAGTAAAAAATTCTGCTTTTACTGGCTTAATTCTTAAGTCTATATATACTGCTTACTCCTATTACACTACCAGAGTACTTTCTAGACATTAGAACTTGCTGGTAAGGTCCAAATTTTTATGTGACAGTCTACATCAGGCTACTAGGAAACACACACACACACACACACACACACACACACACAGATGATTATCGATCTCATCAAGGCTTAGGTATTTCATGGTATTTCAGATTACTGCAGTTATAAAGCTAGGTGCACACAATTACCAACCACAATGATATGCAAGTATACACTTCCCTTTTTGACTGATGAATATGGTTTGTCTGCTCGTAAATTTTATATCTTCATGACTGTTGTTAGTATACCTTAGTGTCTATGCTTGCAAAAATATTATTGCCTATTTCATTGTGTAAAGTGGCCTATGAATTGTTGTTTTTATCTGTTTCTCAAATAAATCCCCTTTTTAAAATGTATGTGTCTTTTAAAAAATGTATTATTTTTTCCAGAATACATTTTTGGGATTTTGACCTTTCAGGATTGTGATTTGGGGGATTTTAGACTTTAAGGATGTTGATTTTTCAGGATTTCAACATTTGAGATTATGGCATTCGGGACCCTATCTTTTGGGATTATGACTGGCTCCCAAAATAATCTTATGTTATCAAAATGTATACTTTGATAGCATTATGAATTTAACATATGTTTCATCTGTAAATTATAATGCTCATTACTAATTTAATCAGTCGATTATGTAGCTCTGAGCCTTACTAATCTTGGTCCTTAAAAAGAACAAATGTGTCTAACAAGATGAGTGGGGGGAAAAAAGGAAAGATATAGGGAAGGAGGGAGAGAGAAAGGGCTTTCAAGAAAGAAAGCTTCAAATCTCTCCTGCCACCCTACAAAACTCACTAATAGCTCTTCTTTTTGAAATGTGAGGGTAGGTAATCCAGTCACAATTAACCTAGCCTGTGCTGAAAAGAATTTGAGTGGTAAAAGAGGGCAGTGATTTTCCAAAAATGTTTTGCAAAACACCCTTATAAAATACAAATTAAGAGAAATCCTAATAAAATATATAATGGCATAAATGACCTGGATGAAGTGAAGTGGGCAACCACAGAGCCCCACTTGCTTGCTCCCACTGAGCCAATTCCATGAAACCTTAGGAATCCACTCAACACAATTTGAAACCACTGGGCCTCCTGAGGGAAAGCCAGGTCTCGTCTACCCCAAAAAGCTTGTTACTTGATTCTAACAGGCAAACCTCTCTCCTCTTTACCCTCTTATTTCCTGAAGCCTGCTCTTTCACAGAAGGCTTCCCAAAGATGGCCTTGGATGAGCCGTATGGTTGAAGGAATGTACAGCTGTGTACAGATACTGGGAGCAGGGATAAGAGATAGGAGGTATAACAGAGAAAGCATTTTTGGACATGAGAGTTCATTAAGCTCATTCAGAGAAGTGTCTGCTAAACAGAAAGCGGGACCAGAGATACAGACACAGAGAGATGCCCACATACCCACATTCCTGTACACATATGCATGCCCAGGCACACACCCATACATACAACCCTGCCTGCACACACACGTGCACACACAAAAACGTGAGGGAAAAGCTCTTTGGAAAAGGCAGCTCGAAGTGGGATGAATACCTCATACCCCGTCCACCTCATTATCTTATCCAGAAAAAATACAGCAGTGTTTCTCAAACTTTAATGTGCATATAAATAACCTAAAGATCCTGTTAAAGTGCAGGTTCTGATTCAGTAAGTCCTCAATGAGGCCTGAGATTGTGCATTTCTAACAAGCTCCCAGGTGATGCTAACGCCACTGGTCTGTGGACCACACTTGGATAGCAACATCCTACATAACAACACATCTCCACATGATCTATACTATAATTGAAAAACAAAGTTCCCTGGTAAAATAAGACTGAGAACTGCTCAATTAAATAAGACAAAACAAACTGGAGCCTTCTCAGAGACTGGAGGACTTCTCAGAGACTAACTTAGAGGACCAAGATGAGGTGAGAATGGTTATGAGAAGGCCCTAAAATGGGAAAAAGTCTACTTTTTTCCCATTCTTCCAATGAGAGATACTTCAAGTTTCAATTTTAAATGCTAATATCTACGCAAAAATACAGAGTGGAAACACAACATTTTAGAAGTAGCTAACTTCTGACTGGAATGATAATATGAAAATAATCATTACTATCTTCCTCTTTATACTTCCTTAAATCTTTAATGTATACATAATACTTTTATAATCATGAGAAAAAGAATTATCTTAAGGAAAAAATAAAACTCCATCCCCCACACCCAGATTCTTTACATTAGCATTTAGAACAATTACTTTATTCAGACTTACATAAAACATAAAAGATTTTCTAGTAAAGGAAGAACTGTTGGTGAAGTAAAGAATGAAGCAATCATAACATTTTAGAAGGTAGCCTAGAAATAAATATTAGTGAAGAGACTTTGGGCTGTGGAGAAACAAAAGACAAATAGCAAAAATGGATGGAACAAAGAGGAAAGAAGACCAAAATCACTTTGCCTACTCCACAAATGCACCAAGAGCTTTACCTGTTGAGCAGCTACCTCCCTGGCATAAAAATCATTTACTTGCTGCCATTCTGGGTTGACTGTCCCTAGTATGTTCTATAAAAGTAAAGTATGTTGTGCAAAGGAACCCTGATCAGACTATAAAACATGTAAAGATGAAATTGTTTAATTCATATGTCTAAAAATTGTCAGGGGGCTATACAAACTTTACACCATACACACACATCCAGTCATTCACACATTCACATATAATCAAAGTGATTATATTACTATCAGTGATTCTTAATATTTGTATCACAAATAAAAGAGACAAATAATACTTACTGGTATTTCTCCTGAGAAACACTATGATATCAAAGAAGTGAGGATATACAGCAAAATAAAAGTTGTTATAAAAGACATAAAAATGAAGTTTGTTAACATTTGTACTTCAAAAATATTAGTAAATATAGGAAAAAAGACAGCCATTTTATTCTTTATTCACCATACTATTAGCCTAGATTTTTAACATTTAGTTCTTGTTTTTAAGTTCTCATATTATTTATAAGTAGTAGGTCTAATGTTAGAAACTGTCAAGAGGTATACCACTAGATCTAGGTATAGGCAAAATTATAAGAAGAAATCTTTAAGAAGTTACTTGCTAGCAAATTTAATTAAATGCTACCACAGCAAGGTTATAAAATGGGACTGGAGGCTAGGCATGGTGGCTCACACCTGTAATCTCAACACTTTGGGAGGCTGAGGCAGGAGGGGTGCTTGAGGCAGTTTGAGACCAGGCTGGACAACATAGCAAGACCTCATCTCTACAAAAAATTTTAAAATTACCTGGGTGTGATGGAGCACGCCTGTAGTCCTAGCTACTTGGGAAGTTGAGGCTTGAGCCCAGGAGTTTGAGGTTATAGTAAGCTATGATCGCACCACTGCACTCCGGCCTGGGTGACAGAGCAAGACTCTATCTCTTAAAAAAAAATTTTTTTAAGTGGCTGGAAATTCAGATTTCTAAATCTCACACTGATCACTACTGACCCAAGTCACAATACTTCCAGCCTGTTTTCTTACCTATCAAGAGGATACGAGGCTAGAGCCATGAGTTTCAACAAATAGAAAAGACCTCACCCAGCAGATTGCTAAATATGTTAGTTCCCCAAGTTCCACAATTAAGAATCCTCCAAACTTAGCTGAAAATCCCAACAAGAAGGTTTTGAAAACAATAGTAGTCTCAGCCCATTTCAAAAGTTTAATACAAGCCTCTCTACTTAGAATCTCTCAAGATCTTCCCTCTGAAGACGCTCTTATCTGTCTACCATTAAGGTTTCAAGTAATAAAAACTTGTCTGGCTCAGGATGTGACTAAACACTCTAGAAACACTTCAAAGGTTCCTTTTAGCTCTAGAATTCTCAGTAATTCTATAATTTCCCACAATAAACAATATTGTAGAATGAAGTACATACAGAATCTTTTAAAACATGATTATAAATCACAGCTCATATAACAAAAGGTACCGTCTTAACAACCATGAAAGCCAATAAACAAAACACTGTAGGTGTTCAATAAATGATCAACAAACATTTGTTAAATAATTATTCCAAGCTGTAAAGATTTAAGGAAAACATACCTTAAAGAAAAAAACACTAAGGTTTCACCAAATCCTTGAATGAAAACTTGATATTCCACAGAATGTTAAACTTTCTACCAATGTTGGCCCTATATCTAACCTTGAAGGAAAGAGAAATAAGCAAAAAAACCTTTCATTCAACTAGGATGGTTTTATAAACCTCTTTATTAAAGACAAAGGAGTGAAAAGATCAACCAGTAATCCAACAACCCAGGTTTCAATCTAGGCTGTAACGTTAATTATTTGACTAGCGGACCATCTTCCTCACCAGCCATATAGGGGCGGTTTGATGAGCAAATAGAACGATATATAGGAAAACACTCTGAACACAGTAAAGCACTATACAAGTGTGCTTACATAAAACGGCAGGATTGTTAAATTTATATATATTCAATACTTGAAAAATCATCCCAGGAATCATCTACTTTGTAAATAAAATAATTTTGTACTAGGGTTACATTATTTAGTGTCTGTTTCATAAGTTACCTATTTTATTGGTTATATTGGCAATGATCGCCAGCATGATATTCAGGGATTTTTTTTTTCCTTTTCTTTCAAAAGCATTGTTGAGAAGATTAAATGGTTTTAATTCTCATTGTTGAGAAGATTAAATGATAAAGCCATTATCACAGTGGCTGACACACAGTAAGTGCTCTGTAAGTAGTGGCCATTACTGTTAAGGAATAAATGGTGGCTTATAATTTATTGCTGCCAAATTCTTTTTTTTTTTTTTTTTTGTTACCATTGGTAGTTTCTGGTGTTGGAAACTCAGTAAAAAGCTGTGTCTTTCATTATCTGTCACTCGTGCAGTGCTTTACTGTGCTCAGAATGTCTTCCTATATACACTTCCATTTGCTCATCAAACAACCCTATGAGACTGGTGAAGAAGGTAGAAATCCAGTCACAGAATTAATATTAGAGCCCACATTGACACCCGAGTTGTTTGAAAGAGGTTTATAAAACTATCATAGTTGGGTGAAAGGTTTCTTTGCTTATTCCTCTTTCCTTCAAAGTTACATATAGGGCCAGCATACTATGTAGGAAGTTTCGGTCTACTGAAATTTTACGTCAATTATATAACTATCATCTTAAAAACAGCAGTTTCTTTAAAATACATACACACACAGACACACACACACACACACACACACACACATATATATATACACAAACAAAAAGATAAAGAAAAGGCTTTACCCAGCAATTAAGTGCCAGCTGTTTCAAAGAACATAATTTGGGTGAAATTTCTTAGGGGAGAAAGTAATCAATCAAACTGGAAATTGGCCATGATGTTAAAGCACATTTTACCAAAAGTGCTTTATTTATATTTATTTATTTATTTGTACAGACAGGGTCTCGCTATGTTGCCCAGGCTAGTCTTGAACTCCTAGGCTCAAGCAATCCTCCTGTCAAGCAATCCTCCTGCTTCAGCCTGTAAAAATGCTGGGATTACAGGTGTGAGCCACCTCGCCCCACCAGAAGTGCTTTATTAATAATGGCCACATGCAGCCATAAAAAAGGATGAGTTCATGTCCTTCGCAGGGACATGGATGAAGCTGGAAACCATCATTCTCAGCAAACTAACACGGGAACAGAAAACCTAACACCGCATGTTCTCACTCATAAGTGGGAGTTGAACAATGAGAACACATGGACACAGGGAGGGGAACATCACACACTGGGGCCTGTCGGGGGGTGGGGGGCAAGGGGAGGGAGAGCATTAGGACAAATACCTAATGCATGCAGGGCTTAAAACCTAGATGATGGGTTGATGGATGGAGCAAACCACCATGGCACATGTATATCTATGTAACAAATCTTCAAGTTCTGCACATGTATCCCAGAAGTTAAAGTAAAATAAATAAATAAATAAATAATAATGGCCACAACAATAACTGATTTCATATAAGCACAGACTTCTCCAAAAACTAGAACTATGTTGGAAAATCCATTCTCAACTCCTTGTATTTACTCACTAGCAAATATTACCTATCTTCTGTGCTAGAATTCAAACCCTTAAAGGCTAGAATTGGGTTTCATCCACAATTCTGTAGTCCTAGCATAATTCATTGCATATGTTTCCCAGTAAGCATGTATTTATAATATATTTTAGTTTCTGATAGGCCCTTGATGTCAACTACCTTAACTTTAAAAATCATTCAACAGAAAACAATTTAGGTGAAGAATACAATATATTTCTTTTTTTATTATACTTTAAATTCTGGGATACATGTGCAGAACCTCCAGGTTTGTTACATAGGTATACACGTGCCATAGTGGTTTGCTGCATCTATCAACCCGTCACCTACATTAGGCAATTCTTCTAATGCTATCCCTCCTCTAGCCCCCCACCCCGTGACAGGCCCCCGTGTGTGATGTTCCCCTCCCTGTGTCCATGTGTTCTTATTGTTCAACTCCCAGTTATGAGTGAGAATATGTGGTGTTTGGTTTTCTGATCCTGTGTTAGTTTGCTGTGAATGATGGTTTCCAGCTTCATCCATGTCCCTGCAAATGACATGAACTCATCCTTTTTACAGCTGCATAGTATTCCATGGTGTATATGTGCCACATTTTCTTTATCCAGTCTATCATTGATGGGCATTTGGGTTGGTTCCAAGTCTTTGCTTTTGTGAATAGTGCTGCAATAAACATACGTGTGCATGTGTCTTTACAGTAGAATGATTTATAATCCTTTGGATATATACCCAGTAATGAGACTGCTGGATCAAATGGTATTTCTGGTTCTAGATCCCTGAGGAATCACCACACTGTCTTCCACAATGGTTTAACTAATTTACACTCCCACCAACAGTGTAAAAGCTTTCCTATTTCTCCACATCCTCTCCAGCATCTGTTGTTTCCAGACTTTTTAATGATCGCCATTCTAAATGGCATGAGATACTATTTCATTGTGGTTTGATGTGCATTTCTCTAATGACCAGTGATGAGTTTTTCACATTTGTTGGCTGCATAAATGTCTTCTTTTGAGAAGTGTCTGTTCATATCCTTTGCCCACTTTTTGATGGGGTTGTTTTTTTTTCTTGTAAATTTAAGTTCTTTGTATATTCTGGATATTAGCCCTTTGTCAGATGGACAGATGGCAAAAATGTTCCCCAATTCTGTAGGTTGCCTGTTCACTCTGATGATAGTTTCTTTTGCTGTGCAGAAGCTCTTTAGTTCAATTAGATCTCATTTGTCAATTTTGGCGTTTGTTGCCACTGCTTTTGGTGTTTTAGTCATAAAGTCTTTGCCCATGCCTATGTTCTGAATAGTATTGCCTAGGTTTTCTTCCAGGGATTTTATGGTTTTAGGTCTTATGTTAAAGTCTTTAATCCATCTTGAGTCAATTTTGTGTAAAGTGTAAGGAAGGGATCCAGTTTCAGTTTTCTGCATATGGCTAGCCAGTTTTCCCAACACCATTTATTAAATAGGGAATTCTTTCCCCAGTGTTTGTTTTTGTCAGGTTTGTCGAAGATTAGATGGTTGTAGATGTGTGGTGTTATTTCTGAGGACTCTGTTCTGTTCTATTGGTCTATATGTCTGTTTTGGTACCAGTACCATATTGTTTTGGTTACCGTAGACTTGTGGTATAGTTTGAAGTCAGGTAGCATGATGCCTCCAGCTTTGTTCTTTTTCCTTAGGACTGTTTTGGGTATACAGGCTCTTTTTTGGTTCCACATGAAATTTAAATTAGTTTTTCTAATTCTGTGAAGAAAGTCAATGGTAGCTTGATGGGGATAGCACTGAATCTATAAATTACTTTGGGAAGTATGGCCATTTTCACAATATTGATTCTTCCTATCCATGAGCATGGAATGTTTTTCCATTTGTTTGTGTCCTCTCTTATTTCCTTGAGCAGTGGTTTGTAGTTCTCCTTGAAGAGGTCCTTCACATCCCTTGTAAGTTGTATTCCTAGGTATTTTATTC
Organism: Gorilla gorilla gorilla; assembly: GCF_029281585.2. Taxonomy (NCBI): domain Eukaryota; kingdom Metazoa; phylum Chordata; class Mammalia; order Primates; family Hominidae; genus Gorilla; species Gorilla gorilla. Next base: position 59,044,286 of record NC_073234.2, on the reverse strand, counting down.
TCCTTGTAGCAACGGAATATACACTATATTTCTTAATATGCTGTACACTTTCACAGCTTCATTGGTTTATTTTAGTCAAGAAACACTTCGTTTTTAGCTATATTATATCATATAAATTTCAACTATCTGAAAAATGAGACCTAATAAGTGGCCACAAATGAGATCATAACAATATTATACAACTTGCCAAAGCTGTTCCTTAAAAATGCTAAGGTGTTCATGTACAATATCATCCTTGAAATAATGCTAAGACATTTGGGTGCAGTGGTTCATGCCTGTAATCCCAACATTTTGGAGGCCAAGGTGAGAGGATTGCTTTGGCCCAGGAGTTCGAGACCAGACTGGGCAACATAGGGAGACACCCCCTCTCTACCAAAAATTTAAAAATTAGCCAGACATAGTGGCACACCCCTGTAGTCCCAGCTACTTGGGAAGCTAAGGTGGGGGGACCACTTCAACCTGGGAGGTTGAGGCTGCAGTAAGCTATATCCACACCACCGCACTCCACCCTGGGCAACAGACTGAAACCCTGTCTCAGAAAATAAATAAATAAATAATACTAAAACGATTTATACCTACAACTTAAGAGACAAAATAGTCTGATAATATTTTTACAAACATAGTGTTCAGAATTACTGGAAAAGCAATGTCAGGTGTCAAATAGAAATAGTCAAATTTGAAGAAACATTAATTGAAAACATTTAAATATCTACAATACTTCAGGTATTTTATTAGCTTCTGGGAATACCAAAGTGAATAAGACGGTCTCTGCCCTGTAGGGAAGATAAGTGGCTAGACAATTATACTACAATATAGTTATTCTCCAGGAATAATTACATATACATACAGCCATGCATCATTTAATGACGGATATGTTCTGAAAAATGCATCGTTAGGTGATTTCATTGTCGGAACATCACAGAATGTATTTATACAAACCTAGATGGTACAGCCTACTACATACCTAGGCTATATGGTAGAGCCTATTGCTCTGAAGCTACAGGTGTACAGGATGTTACTATACTGAATGTTGCAGGTAATTGTAACACCATGGTAAGCATTTGCATCTAAACATAGAAAAAGTAGAGTAAAAATACAGTATCATTTTATGGGACTGTATATATGGTCCCCCACTGACCAAAATGTCATTATGGAGTGCATGACTGACTCTACATACATAGAATCAACATGATACCAAGGGGTGGAGGGACGGTAATCCTAGAGGGCTTCTTTGAAAAGTACCATATGATGGCTCACGCCTGCAATCACAGCATTTTGGGAGGCTGAGGCAGGCGGATCATGAGGTCAGGAGACGGAGACCATCCTGGCCAACATGGTGAAACCCTGCCTCTACTAAAAATAAAAAAATTAGCTGGGTATGGTGGCACACGTCTGTAATCCCAGCTACTCAGGAGGCTGAGGCAGGAGAATCGCTCAAATCTGGGAGGCGGAGATTGCAGTGAGCCAAGATCGCGCTACTGCACTCCAGCCTGGCAACAGAGCAAGACTCCTTCAAGAAAGAAAAGAAAGAGAAGAAAGAAAAGAAAGAAAAGAAGAAAGAAAGAAAGAAAGAAAGAAAGAAAGAAAGAAAGAAAGAAAGAAAGAAAGAAAGAAAGAAAAGAAAGAAAAAGAAAAAGTACCATATGATAAAAATAATTCAGTGCTGACACAGCATAGGATTGGGATAAGCAGCAGGAAATGAAGCTAGGAAGGTAGTTTAGGGATAGATTATTATTATGGCCTTGAACACTATCCTAAGGATCTCAGCCTTTATTCAGCAGCCACTAATAGGACTCAATTTTTTTTTTAAATATACAGGGACCAACATAATCAGATAGGTTTCAAAAAAGATAATGAAGATAATGTTAGTAGCATTCCAAAGGAGAGACCAATTTGTCCAATAGTTCATGACAGAAGTGATATGGGCTTCTGAACTGTAACTACATAAAAGGAAAAAGGATAGATTTAAGAGACAATCCAGAGAAAGGACATGAAGGATGACTACAAATTAGAATCAAAGCTGAGACAATGACGGTTTCTAGCTGAGGTTCCAGAAAGGAGTTTATGCCACATACAAAGTAAAGAATATACAGATGCCAGGTTTGGTGAGGCAGAAATGGGTTTCAGAGATATACACAGAATTCTATGAAAAAGGAGTCTTAGAGACATGAAGGAAGTAGAGTTTCAATTTAAAAAGGGTCAACAACATCCAATACTTTGGAGGCGACATCAACAGATGAGTGAGATTGGGCCACTGAGTTTAACAACTAGGATATTAGTTATCAGGCCTCACACTATAAAGGAAATAAAAAGAATACCTGCTGAAGTAACGCCATTGCATGTAGAAACCCAAGCCAATAAACTCTAGACCAGCAGTTCACAAACTTTTTGGTCTTAGGATCATTTACACTCTTAAAATTTAAGAGTTTTTGTTTTTTGTTTTTCTTAATGTGGGTCATCTATTGATGTTTACTATATTAGAAATAAAAACTGATAAAAATCTAAATATATTAGTTCATTTAAAAAATAAATACATCACATATTAAATGACATATTTTTATTTTAAAAACTTATTATTTTCCAAAACAAAGATATTTTGTATGAAGAGTGGCATTGTATATTTTTGCAAACCTCTAACATCTGGTTAGTAGAAGACACCTGGATTGTCACATCTATCTCAGCATTCAATTTGTTGCAATATGTTGTTTTGGTCCAAAAATATTAAGAAAATCTGGACTCTCACAGATATACAGTTGAAAAGAGGTAAGTAGTTGAATAGCATTTTCAGATAACTATAGGTGTTATTCTTTGATACTACATAAAAACACAGTTGTTTCTCAAAGGTTAGTTGCAATATGAAATCTGAAACCACATCAATGAAGTTTTCAGTGTTCCCTTAAAATCTGTTGGTATTTTGTACTTCGATGGATTACCCATTACAGTTTTGTAAAATCATACATCGGTAACTAGGAACCATTTGTTTGCTGAGTTATGCGTATCTTCCAAATGCTGACACATTTCATGGTGAAATATCAGAAATTATATTCATTGATACCACCACTAATCTTCTCAGAAAAGTCTTTCTACACAGAAACTCTAAAGCTCATTGTTGCTACAAATTTTCAAAAATTCTAATTTTCACTTCAATGATTATCACTGGCAACATATAGTATCAAGTGTTTTCCTTGAAGTGATATATTTTTTGAATATATTCATTTTCAAGAAAATATATGCTAAATATCCAAGTCTGAATAACTGTGGTATTTCAGGTAGTCTTTCAAGTGAAAATGATGCTCTATGACAAAAAGACTAGCTCTGCTTGCAAGACAAACTACACACATGCTTTCCCTTAACCACTGTACTTTGGTATACAGTAGAAGTGCTTTATGTGTAGTTCCCATTTTGTCAGACAGAATATTTTTAAATATATGAGATGTAATAAAATTAGTAAATTTTGCTGCTTCAAGGATATTCTTAATTCAAACTGACATTATTCTTACTGCATGCATGTACATGGTGGTGAATATTACAATGAAGATAGCAATTTGGTGCCACTGCTTTGATTCATGCTAAGGTGCTGGCAGTTTTACCCGTCACTGCCTCTGCACCATCACAGTGAAAAAGGCAAATAACATCTTCAAATTATTATAAAAACAGTGTGAACCTCATAGAAAGCTTCAACTAAAAAGATCTCAGGGACTCTCAGTGTCCCTCAGACTACACTTTGAAAACCACTCTGATATCCAGACTACACAAACACTAATGATCACTTGTAAAATTTACCCATATACAATTAACCAGTGTGAGTCCTCTTACAGGACAAAAAACAAACAAGTAAGAAATCTAGAATAAGGAGTCTCTGAACAACTAAATGGTTGCTAGAAAGGCTCCTCAGATAGACAGGAGGCGGCTCAGGAACCATGCATTTCTTTAAAAAGGACTTATGTAGATGGTCCTCAATTTTTTTCTCCCATTCCTACACCAAAAGTCTAGGAGAATCAGTGCCAAACCTCAAATTTGAAGACATAAAGCAAGTATGACAAGAAAACAACGATGCTGAAAAGATTTCTACCAGATGATAGTTGGTTTAAGCTTCTTTCAGAATGTGGATTTTATAGCTTACTTTTAACAGAAGCTGAAATAACTCACTCTTTTTACCTAACCATAATAATAATACTGTGTTGTTATAAACAACATATATTTTTAATGAAGAAGTTCCACCTCTTCAGCCTACACATAAAGGAAAGATCTACTAACACTAAACCTCACATATAGAGCTTGGTACAGTTAAAGTGGTTCTAATTTGCAAAACTGTAAAATTTTAAAGAAACAAAAAAATCCATTTTGCTCACCACTGTATGTCTAGTATCCAACTCAGCCCTTAAATAAGATGCTCAATAAACATTTGCTGAATGCTGAATATTGAAATGGTTGATATGAAATGAGATATGAACCCAGGTTACCAAAATCATACTAGTGTAACATCTAGCACTCTTTCTACTATGTGAAATCTTTTTCATAGCTCTCTAAAATAACACCTATGAGAAACCTGAAGGACTGTTATAATATCCTCTAACAAAATGTAACATTACCTGTTACATTTGAAAGCCTGGTATGAACCATTTAGACCACAGTTTGAAACCCAAACCAATAATTCTATCATTTTCATTTCTAAATATTTGCTATCTGAATTAAGCAATATTAAGTAACTGTCCACTACTAGATGAAGTACCAATAAGACACCAGTCTTAATTTAATCATCACACATTGATTATCACCCTCATACAGACTATCCTTAATATTTAATATTTCATTTTCTCTGATGATTCACAATTTTTTTTGAGACAAGGTCTCACTCTGTTGCCCAGGCTGGAGTGCAGTGGTATGATCACAGCTCACTGCAACCTCGAACTCCGGGGCTCAAGGGATCCTCCCACTTCAGCCTCCTGAGTAGCTGGGACCACAGGCATGCACCACCACACCCAGCTAATTTTTTTAATTTTTAGTAGAGACGAGATCTCACTGTGTTGCCCAGGTTGTTCTCAAACTCCTGGCCTCAAGAAATCCTCCTGTCTCAGCCTCCCAAGGTGCTGGGCTTACAGGTGTGGGTCACTGGGCCAGCCAAGAATGATCCTTAATTTCCTAAAGTTTCTTGCATTTATATTTGGGACATTTCTTGCCTTATAAGAATCTTCAGATAGGCTGGGCACAGTGTCTCACTCCTGTAATCCCAGCACTTTGGGAAGCCGACGCAGACGGATCACTTGAGGTCAGGAGTTTGAGACCAGCCTGGCCAGCATAGTGAAACCCCATCTCTACTAAAAATACAAAAATTAGCCTGGTGTGGTGGTGAGCACCTGTAATCCCAGCTACCACAGAGGCTGAGGCATGAGAATTGCTTGAACCTGGGAGGTGGAGGCTGCAGTGAGCCAAGGTCACGCCACTGTACTCCAGCCTGGGCGACAGAGCAAGACTGTCACAAACTCTGCCTCAAAAAAAAAAAAAAAGAAAAGAAAAGAAAGAAAAGAAACTTCAGATATAAAGACTGTGCAGCATCTTGAAAATAATGTGTCACCGTGGCATTTTGTTTCCTTTTAAAAAATTTCCTGTCAGTTTGACATTTACTACTGTTTCTCTCACAAAAGCACAATGTAAAAAATTTTGGAGTGAGGGGCTGAAAAATTACCTGTTGGGTATAACGTTCACTATTTGGGTAATGGGTACACTGGAATCCCAATCCCACCACTCTGCAACATACCTAAGTAACAAACATGCACATGTACCCCAAAATCTAAAATAAAATTAAAACTTGAGGAACTGAAGCTACAACAAATCATTTTATTTTGAAATACATGCCATGAATGTAACTTCGTTCTCTAGAAAGACATGACCTACCATGGATATAGCCAAAGGAAATGCGCTTCTGTTGCATAAAGAATTTGAACTTAATAATATTTAAAGAAAAAAAAATTATATTGCCAATAAAGACTTTAAAGGGGCCAGAATGGTGGCTCATTCCTATAATCCCAGTTCTTCGGGAGGCCAAGGTGGGAGGATCACTTGAGCTCAAGAGTTTGAGACTAGCCTAGGCAACATAGAGATCCCCCATCTCTACAAAAAATAAGAAAATTAGCCACACATGGTGGTGTGCATCTGTAGTTTCAGCTACTTGGGAGGCTGAGGTGGGAGGATTCCTTGAACCTGGGAGTTCAAGGCTGCAGTGAGCCTGGATGATGCCACTGCAACCCAGCCTGGGCAACAGAATGAGATCTTATCTCAAAAAAGAAAAAAGAAAAAAAAAAGACTTCAAAGGTAGAACAAGGACTCAATCTTCTCTGCAGGTCTAAAAAGAAAAAAGTTTTTCAAATGTCTAGAATGGCTTAGACTTGGCCTAACATTTGGCAATGAGGCAGAATCAGTTCAAAGGTCAGTCTGACCCAAAGGATTCAAATCCCATCTGTGGGTCACACAAACAAATCATTAGCAAACTGCATCCTTCTGCTCTGCAGCTAGCTATCCAGTCTTGGCTTTAGTACTTGCCAACCTTACTCTGGAAATTACCCTGTTAATTAATAAGTCAATTATGGAGAATTATTTCTTCCAACTACTGAAACTTTTGCTTCTCAACAGCGTTCTGCAGTCCTTTAATCTTGTTTTTCTAACATTACCAGAGAGGAAAAATATTAATATTCTGTGATGCAATCAATATCTTCTCTAGTAACAATACCCTGTTCCACACTGTTCTATACAAACACAGATTCTACCCTGAATTTCAGAAACCACTAGGAAAATAACAGATAACAGAGAAATTAGAGCTCTTAGGTTTAACTTAGAGCCAAAATCAAAAGAGAAGAGACAATTCAGAGAGAGGAAGGAAGAAGCTGAGAGGGTCGTGGTGTAGAGAACACTTACTTTCAGGAACACAGTGTCCCTTAGATTTCTGGTGAGTTGCCCAGAGCCTCTTCAGTTTCAATCCAAATGACAATGCTTCTCTGAGTCCTCCTCAAGTAATGTTTCCACCACTAAAAATTGGATCTACAAGAGCTCAGATGTACTGGTAAAAAAAAAAAATGTCAGGGGCCCCCATGTGGGCCTCAAGCCTCTTTTAAACTAGGCCCACTTCTCTGTCCTGGGCCAACTCCCCTGTGTACTACATTCCTTCTTCTTCCAGGTGCCAGGTATTCAGCCTGTTTCTTCTCTTCTGAGCTGCCACCACCTACTCTATTTCTCAGGGTTCCTCTAACCCCAAGACTGGCTGTGGAGTAGGACACCAGCTTCCCCCCTTCCTTGCTGTCCCTGCAAATAAACATATAGGCTCTTCTAGTTTCAGTATTTTTCTAATGGCTACAAGAAAATAGAGAGGGAACAACAAAAAGCAATAATATATAGTACCAGAGATCAAGATTATAATTGTTTCCACTTTAATGTTCCTGCCTCCAAAAAACGAATTTTCTAAAAATTGCTTATTGAGCATTTTAAAAAGCACAAAGTACTAACACAGATACACAAATATACTCTAAACCAACTCCAACCTTACACAGCCAAGAAGATACTCTGCTTTTCAAAATACTTAAATCACAAATCACGGGTCCAAAAATAGTAACCACAATCATTTTAGCAAATACTTTTTTTCTTTTTGGAATGTTCTGTTGTAATCCCTTAAATTTAGCATATGTTTGAAAGTTTGCTTTTTGAATATGAAAAATGTACGAAATATTTTATCAATTGTGGGAATATACAAAAAGCATATGATGATTTACAAAAAACAAGCACGTCAAAACCAGCGAGCTTCACTGAGAAATTTTTCATATAAGTTACTGTCAACCATTCCTGTCTCTAAATTTTAAACTTAATAAAATTCTGTAAACGGTGTTTTTTAAAAAATCAAGATCTCATTTTTTAGAAATCTAACGTCTACTGAATATTTGCATATGTCAATATTACATGTGCCTTCTTTTTTAAAGCAACAGTAAGATTAGTATGCTTATTGTTATAGTTTAGTTTCTAATGGACTTTGTAATATCAAAATACACATCTTCTCTAAATATTAAGTAATAAATCACAGGATTATATTTAATTCAAAGGGTACCTTCGTATAAGAATCAAGGAGCTCGATAACTAAGTGCTGACAGATTAAGAATGCCACTGACTGAATTTCCTGGATGATTTTCTTTATTCACTTAATTCAAAGTCATTTTTTAAAAGACAGAGTTATTATACTGCAAGCTTACAATAAATAAAGTCTGAAAATAGGCAGAGATCTTTTCATCTCATTTGTCTAAGAGACTGCCATTTAATCAAACTAAAGATATAAAGGTACTTTCAGTAAAAATCTGTTCCTGTGACTGGGCTCATCTCCAACTACTTATTTATAAAATATTAGAGTACTGGAATAAAAACACTAAATAAAACCTTGATCCGACCCTTCCAGAAGTACATATAGAAAAGGAAGTTTTAATATATTGTGTATTCTGCAATCAGATACTTTTCTTTCTTTAGGAACGAAATTAAATTACATCCTTTGCTCCTAAAGAGGATTTTATGGGTTTTCCTTGATCCCCACACACTAACACAACAATGCAGCCAACATTTTTATACCCAGAGTGGGGAGAGGGGCATTACACCCAGCGATACGAATTAAATCGCAGTAGCTAATGCCTCCCTTAAATAATTTATTCTCTCTTGGCAGCAAAAAACGTTACAGCCTCTTCAATTACCCCTCACCGCAAACCATCGCCTCGGTTGCGATCAATGTGACCCAGTTCCTATCGCCACAGCCACCTCCGTCTGCCTCCTCCCGCCGGGTCCGCGAGTGTCATGGGAGGGGGCGGCAGCCGCAGGGGCGTCCTCTGGTCGCCACCCCGCCGGCCGGCGGCGCGAGGGGCAGGCCCGGGACTCACCGGGTGGAGGTGCCCTTCCGCACATCGCACATCATGCACTTGAAGGCCTCGGCGCTGTTCCGGAAGGTGCAGACGCTACAGTCCCAGTAACCCTCATCCGAGGACGGCTTCGGCTGCCGCTTCGGCCTGCAGGACACAACCCGGACACGACGCGGCGCGGGGTCACCAGCAGGCCGCGCCCGGTGCCCGGGCCCCGCGGCCGCCCCCGCCCCGCCCCCCGCCCCAATTATGCGACCCCCGCCCCGCGGGCCCCCGGCGCGCCGCGCTCCGGCTGAGGGGGAAGGGAGTCAGGAAGAGGCAGGGCGCGAGCGCGGCCGCAGTCGCCGCCGCCACAGCCGCTCTGACACCCGGGCGGCCGCTCCGGTCGCCGCCGCCATCGCGGCTCCATTGTGGGGCGGCCGGCGCCGGCCCCCTCAAGCGGCAGCACTCGCACACCAGCGGCACTGCCCCCGTGCTCGCCCCGGTGCCCGGGCGGCTAGCGAGGCGGCCACCCGAAGCCCTGCACGAGGGCCCTGCCGCCCGCACAGTCCGGGCCCCGGGGCCCGGGCGCTGTTACCTGGTGGGGCTCTTCTTGTCTCCCATGGCTTGGCTATCAACGCACGCCGAGAGTCGCCGCCGCGACCGCTCTGTTTGTCAATAAGGAAGATAATAAGCCGGGCGGAAGCGGGCGGGGGAGGAGGGAGGGAGGGGGCGGGGAAGGCCGCACCGCCGCGCTGGGGAGCCGCCGCCGGATCCCACGCAGCCTCCAGCTGTCGGGGAAACTCCTGCCTGGGCGCACGTGACCTCCGCCGGCCAACCAGCAGCCGCGCCGGAGACTTCAAACGCGGCCAGCGCGGCCCAGCACCCGCGGCGAGTTAGCTGGCGGGCGGTGCGGGGGTGGCCGCGGTGGCCGCAGCTGCCTCGGGCGCCGGCGCCGCCTCTCCGCGCTGTTCCCCCGTTGCCCCCTTGGTACCCCCGGCTGCCGGGGACTGCCTCGCGCTCCAGAGCCCCTCTGAGGAGGAAAACGTCTGTCCCACCGACTGGCAGGGGATGCTCCGTCATCCCGTGCGAAGCCCGGTCCAAGGTAGGGCCGGCCGGCGTTCGGAGGACTGTCCAGGTCTGGACAGAAGTGCCAGCCCGGGGTCTCCAGGTAGAACGACTTTCCTGGCCTCTGCTGTCCTTAGCTACCCGCCTGCAGGATACCGGGGGGAAGGCGGGAACCAACACGCAGCGCCATTGCTACATGCCTTAAAGCACTGTCTGGTTTATGCACACAGATGCTCTAACAAGTAGGGATTGTCACCTCTAACTTAGAGGAATTGAAATCAAGACTCAAGAGAGGTTAGGTGACTTCCTCTAGGCTACATAATTAGAAAATGACAAAGCCAGGAGTCTGTGTTTTAATTCCAAACGCGCCCTTTTGGCCTCTCAGGCCTCTGCAGTAGCTGCTTTTGAAAAAAACCCCTATATACTCATAAGTCCTTTTTAAATATAAGGAGTTTGCATGTCCCCTCAACGCTGTCTGCTAACAAAAGAACACCTTCGCAGGTCTCTACGTCAACATACTAAAGGTCCTCATACTCCAGACTCCAGCAACAGCCATCTAACTGGTCTCCGAAGCTCCACTTCCACCTCCCCAATGTATTCGGTAATCCACAACCAGATTAATAATAAAATGCTGTTAATACTATGCCACCACTCTGATCAAGAACCACTAACGACTTGCCCACACTCCTTAGCCTGGCATTCAAAGGCTTCACACATTTTCCCTACCTCTGCCTCCCTCTCCCATAAGGAAAGCTGCCTCCTGACAAAGAGTGCAGACGAAATTCATTTCCTTACCAGAACCCTTCCTTCATGCACATGGGTTACTTCTGCATAAAGTATATCCCTCTTTAACTGTGCTGTTTCTGTCCGTCTTTCTAGGTTTACATCAAGTCCGAATTCATGGAAAATAATTTTATAGCTAAACTACATAGGAAATAATACAGTCAGAAGCCCAGGATTCTCAGCCTGCTTCTCCTGTTTCTTAGCTGATAGACCTTGGAAGTATTGCTTAATTTCTGTAATTCTCAACGTTTTCATATTCTGAATGGCATCTATATGAGATTGTTGTGCGATTAATAATAACATTTTTTGGCCGGGCGCGGTGGCTCACGCGTGTAATCCCAGCACTTTGGGAGGCCGAGGCGGGCGGATCACCCGACGTCAGGAGTTCACAAGACCAGCCTGGCCAACGTGGCGAAACCCCATCTCTATTAAAAAATACAAAAATTAGCCAGCTGTGGTGGCGGGCGCCTGTAATCTCAGCTACTCGGGAGGCTGAGGTAGGAGAATCGCTTGAACCCGAGAGTCAGAGGTTGCTGTGAGCCGAGATCGTGCCACTGCACTCGAGCTTGGGCGACAGAGCGAGACTCCGCCTCTAAGTAAATAAATAAATAACATTTTTTTGAGCACTATGTGCCAGGCACTTTGTAAATCCCTGCGCATAGATGCATATTTTAAAGGACTCAAAGTACTATGCACATGGCCTCATCGACTGCAGATGCTCTTCGATTTAGAAAGGGGACACTTCCCGATAAATTCACCTTAAATAGAAAATATTGTAAATTGAAAATGCATTTGGTACACCGATAAACCCATCGTAAAGTAGAAAAATCGTAAGTCGAGCCATTGTAAATCCGTAGTCTAGCCCTTCATTTTAAAGACAAGGCAATTAGGGCCCAGGTTAAAGGGTTTTTCTTTGATGAGCAGGCCAGGGTTAGAGCTCAGGTATCCTATTGGTCTTTCACCGCATCTTCTTTCTGATTAACCAAATCACTCCATTTACATAGCAGTCTCTAAACTCGTTGTACCATCTGTACTTTTTGCAAATGTAGCTTCTCATGATTCAGACCCAAATTCGGAAACCAGGAACCATGAGGAGTATGATTGAGGCACGTATACAAGAGAACCAGATTTAAGGCCTAGTCTTTAACCTCTCAGTAATGCAGTGGGTAAACTCAGCTAAGTCACTTCCTTTTTTTCATATGTAAAATAAAGGAGTTAAAACTATTATCACAACTAAGGTCCCTTGCAAGTCTAAGGCATTGTGATGTTTTTAAATGCCTCAACTGGATGGATCCTCAAATAGACTGACAAGAACTGCTCTACTTGCAAAAGTGATGGCAACAATGTATTTTTAAATAAAAAGGAAACTAAATCAAGCACTCTAAAAATCCCCCATGCTGCAAATCACCATTTCACTAGATTGTAACCTCCCTCACTAAAAAGCAAGCCGCACCTCTAAATCATGAACAAAAAGCACAATAACTTTTGTTGCCTTTATTGCTGCATCTCCAGCCCCTAGAACAGTGTGACACATAGTGGGCACTCAATAAATATTCTGAGAATAAATACATCTACTTATAGTCAGGTTAGCAAGCACCTGTATTCCCAGCTACTTGGGAGGCTGAGTCAGGAAGATAACTTGGGCCCCGGAGTTCGAGACCAGCCTGAGCAACAAAGCCAAGACCCTGTTTCTAAACTAAATAATCAATACATTCACTTGTGTTACAATTGTTGAATGAGATTTTTTTCTTTCATATTGGGATTTACGAACTGTTAGGTATATTGCGTGCAGTGGATGGTCAATAAATGCCAGAATTAACATTTATCCTTCAAAATGAACTTTACAACTCCGCACATCCTTGTCAATGAACCAGGAACCTAGTTTTTGTGGAGCACAGAATCTTATGCCCTTGCACTATACCAACTGCCTCCCATTTATGGGTGTTTCTCTTAAAAAAAAATCTCTGCCCCTACTCGGCTTACGTGGAGACAGTAGTACAGGAGGTACTCCTCCCATTTCACCACAAAAAGTCACACCTTTCCTAAAGTGTTTACTAGCTGTAAGAGTGGCTGTTGTGGAGAAAACATCTTTTTATTACTAAAGTGGCCCAGGTTCTTAACCAATCAGGTGTCTTTTCAATACAGTAACAGAGTTCAGTACTTTAGAAATGTTAATTCATTACAGTCACTTGTAAAGTGACAAACACTAACGACCGTTTTAACAATTTAACAAGTGTTGAAGTTTTCTGATGATTTACTTTTTTTGTTGTTTATTTTTTTGTGTGTTTGTTTGTTTTTTTGTTTTTGTGTGTGTGTGAGAGAGAGTCTCACTCTAGTGCCCGGGCTGTAGTACAGTGGTGTGATCATAGGTCACTAAAGCCTTGAACTCCTGGGCTCCAGCGATTCTCCTGCCTCAGCCTTCTGAAGTGTTGGGATTCCAGGCTTGAGCCACTGTGCCTGGCCTTACCTTAATGTTTAAAAGGTAAATGAGGGCAGAGCAGTGTCTCATGCCTGTAATCCCAATACTTTGGGAGGCCAAGGTGGGCAGATATCTTGAGCTCAGGAGTTCAACACTAGCCTGGGCCATATGGGGAAACCCTGTCTCTACAAAAAATACAAAAATTAGCCGGGTGTGGTGGCATGCACCTGTAGTCCCAGCTACTTGGGAGGCTGAGGTGGGAGGATCACTTGAATCCAGGAAGCAGAGGTTGCAGTGAGCCAAGATCACACCACTGCACTCTATCCTGGGTGACAGAATGAGGCTCTGTCTCAAAAAAAAAAAAAAAAAAAAAGTAAAGCAATCTTTACTTTCCCCAGTTACTGAGGAAGCTGAGAGCTGAGGCAGGAAGGATCACTTGAACCCAGGAGCTGTGGACTGTAGTGTGCTATACTATTCGGGTGTCTGCACTAAGTTCGCCATCAATATGGTGACTTCCCAAGAGTGAGGGGCCACCAGGTTGCCTAAGGAGGGGTGAACTGGCCCAAGTCAGAAACTGAGCAGGTCAAAACTCCCGTGCAGCACTGGGCGCAGTGGCTTACACCTGTAATCCCAGCACTTTGGGAGGCTGAGGCAGGCGGATCACCTGAGGTCAGGAGTTCAAGACTAGCCTGGCCAACATGGTGAAACCCCATCTCTACTAAAAAATACAAAAATTATCCAGGCGTGGTGGCACATGCCTGTAATCCCAGCTACTCGGGAGGCTGAGGCAGGGAGAATTGCTTGAACCTGGGAGGCAGAGGTTGCAGTGAGCTGAGATTGCGCCATTGCACTGCAGCCTGAATGACAGAGTATGACTCTGTCTGAAAAACAGAAACAAAAAACTCCCATGCTGATCAGCTGTGGGATCATGCCTGTGAATAGACACTGCACTCCAGCCTAGGCAACATGGTGGGGACTATGTCTCTATAAAATAAATAAATTAAAATTAAAGTAATCCCTAGGCTATTGATATAATAATATCCGTTTCCGTTCCAATATGCTTCCTAGGAGAGACTGGAGTAGGTACTGAAATTGTGCATGTGATCCTGTTTACACGTGAACAGTAATCTGTTCTTTCTGGAGATGAATAAAAAGATTGAGAGTCGGTCGTAGATCAAGAGACTGACAGTGTGGGCGAGGTGCAGTGGTTCACACCTATAATCCCAGCACTTTCAGAGGCCAAGGCAGGAGGGTCTCTTGAGCTCAGGAGTTTAAGACCAGCCTGGGCAACATAGCAAAACTTCATTTCTACTAAAAATAAAAAAAAAAATTAGCCTGGTGTGGTGGTGCATGTCTGTAGTCCCAGCTACTTGGGAGGCTAAGGTGGGAGGATCATTTGAGCCCAGAAGGTCGAGGCTGCAGTGAGCTATGATAGTGCCACCGCACTGCAGCCTGGGCAACAGAGTGAGACCCTGTCTCAAAAAATTAAAAATAGCTCTCCCTCTCCCTCTCCCTCTCCCTCTCCCTCTCCCCTTTCCACGGTCTCCCTCTCCCTCTCCCCTTTCCACGGTCTCCGTCTCATGCCGAGCCAAAGCTGGACTGTGCTGCTGCCAACTCGGCTCACTGCAACCTCCCTGCCTGATTCTCCTGCCTCAGCCTGCCGAGTGCCTGTGATTGCAGGTGCGCGCCGCCACGCCTGACTGGTTTTCGAATTCTTTTGGTGGAGACGGGGTTTCGCTGTGTTGGCCGGGCTGGTCTCCAGCTCCTAACCGCGAGTGATCCGCCAGCCTCGGCCTCCCGAGGTGCCGGGATTGCAGACGGAGTCTCGTTAACTCAGTGCTCAATGGCGCCCAGGCTGGAGTGCAGTGGAGTGATCTCGGCTCGCTACAACCTCCACCTCCCAGCCGCCTGCCTTGGCCCCCCAAAGTGCAGAGATTGCAGCCTCTGCCCGGCCGCCACCCCGTCTGGGAAGTGAGGAGCGTCTCTGCCTGGCCGCCCATCGTCTGGGATGTGAGGAGCCCCTCTGCCTGGCTGCCCAGTCTGGAAAGTGAGGAGCGTCTCTGCCCGGCCGCCATCCCACCTGGGAAGTGGAGGACCGCCTCTTCCCGGCCGCCATCCCATCTAGGAATTGAGGAGCGTCTCTGCCTGGCCGCCCATCGTCTGAGATGTGGGGAGCGCCTCTGCCCCGCTGCCCCGTCTGGGATGTGAGGAGCGCCTCGGCCCGGCCGCAACCCCGTCTGGGAGGTGAGGAGCATCTCTGCCCAGCCGCCCCGTCTGAGAAGTGAGGAGACCCTCCACCTGGCAACCGCCCCGTCTGAGAAGTGAGGAGCCCCTCTGCCCAGCTGCCACCCCGTCTGGGAAGTGAGGAGCGTCTCCGCCCGGCAGCCACCCCGTCTGGGAGGGAGGTGGGGGTCAGCCCCCGCCAGGCCAGCCGCCCCGTCCGGGAGGGAGGTGGGGGGGTCAGCCCCCCGCCCGGCCAGCCACCCGTCCGGGAGGTGAGGGGCGCCTCTGCCCGGCCACCCCCACTGGGAAGTGAGGAGCCCCTCTGCCCGGCCACCACCCCGTCTGGGAGGTGTACCCAGCAGCTCATTGAGAACGGGCCATGATGACAATGGCGGTTTTATGGAATAGAAAAGGGGGCAAGGTGGGGAAAAGATTGAGAAATCGGAAGGTTGCTGTGTCTGTGTAGAAAGAAGTAGACATGGGAGACTTTTCATTTTGTTCTGTACTAAGAAAAATTCTTCTGCCTTGGGATCCTGTTGATCTATGACCTTACCCCCAACCCTGTGCTCTCTGAAACATGTGCTGTGTCCACTCAGGGTTAAATGGATTAAGGGCGGTGCAAAATGTGCTTTGTTAAACAGATGCTTGAAGGCAGCATGCTCGTTAAGAGTCATCACCACTCCCTAATCTCAAGTACCCAGGGACACAAACACTCTGCCTAGGAAAACCAGAGAGCTTTGTTCACTTGTTTGTCTGCTGACCTTCCCTCCACTACTGTTCTATGACCCTGCCAAATCCCCCTCTGCGAGAAACACCCAAGAATGATCAATTAAAAAAAAAAATTATAAATAAAAAAAGGAGACTGACAGCAGGATCTCAGAGACCCTAGATCTTCTGGTTAGTCTTGAGTTTATTAGCCAAACATAATAACAACAATAAAAACTACGTATTGATGTTGTATATAGTTATTAGGCAACAGGAGCTAATACCTGAAATGAGAAGTACCATCTGGTTTATTAACTGGAATTTGAGAGAAAATGGGGTACCTAAGGGAGAAATGAGCTGTAAACCTTCCCTGAGAGCAGGAGCTCAAAGTATAATAGTAAGCTACAGTGGTAAAACCAATCACATTTTGAAAGATGGATTTTGTGGTTTTTGTTTGGTTGACTGGTATCTAATTTTGTTAGTTATAAAAGTTATATGTCACCAGTTGTACATTATTCGTTTTTTAGGGTGCCATAACAAAGTACTACAGACTGGGTGGTATAAACAACAGAAATTTATTTGCTCTCAGTTCTGAAAGTTAGAAGTCTGTGGTCAAGATGTCAGCAGGGGGCCAGGCACAGTGGTTCACACCTGTAATCCCAGCACTTTGGGAGGCTAAGGCAGGCGGATCATGAGGTCAGGAGCTCGAGACCATCCTGGCTAACACAGTGAAACCTCGTCTCTACTAAAAATACAAAAAAAATTAGCCGGGTGTGGTGGCAGGCGCCTGTAGTCCCAGTTATTTGGGAGGCTGAGGCAGGAGAATGGCGTGAACATAGGAGGCGGAACTTGCAGTGAGCTGAGATCACACCACTGCACTCCAGCCTGAGTGACAGAGCAAGACTCCATAAAAAAAAAAACAAAAACAAAAAAACCAGATGTTGGCAGGGTGATTTCTTCTGAGGCCTCACTCCTTGGCTTGTAGATGACTTGCTCTGTCTCGAGTAGTCTTCTCTCTGTGTGTGTCTGTGTCCTAACCTCCCCTTCTTATAAGGATACTAGTTATTGCATTAGGGCTATCCTAATGACCACATTTTAATTTAATCACACCTTTAAAGACTCTGTAAAGACTCCAAATACAGTCACATTCTAAGATACTGGGGGGTTAGGACATCAACATACGAATTTTGTGGGAGGGACAGCCACAGTTCAGCCCATAATACTGGTGTCAAGTTCAGCAAATATATATGTGTATGTGTGTGTGTGTGTGTATATATATATATATATGTGTGTGTGTGTGTGTGTGTGTGTGTGTGAATTAACGTATCCAGTGCCTTGTTATAACACTCCTGGTACAGGTTCACAATCCTTATCCGAAACCCTTAAAGCTGGATATGTTTTGTAAGTAAGGCATTTGGGAATTTTCAAAAGGCAGTTGACACAAATACTACATAATTACCCAACACTCTCAGTGGGTTCTGAGATAGTGCCTCTTAATCAAACACACTAATATTTCTGAAAAACATAAATATTCATACTAAGTGGGAAAATTAATGTCTATAAATCATCTCACATCAGTTCTACTCAGGTTTTGCTGCTAAATGATAAAAGGTCAGGTAAAATATAAAGCTTTCAGGCCAGACGCGGTGGCTCATGCCTGTAATTCCCAGCACTTTGGGAGGCCGAGGCGGGCGGATCACAAGGTCAGGAGATCGAGACCATCCTGGCTAACACAGTGAAACCCTGTTTCTACTAAAAATACAAAAAAATTAGCTGGGCGTGGTGGCGGGCACCTATAGTCCCAGCTACTCGGGAGGCTGAGGCAGGAGAATGGCATGAACCCGGGAAGCGGGGCTTGCAGTGAGCCGAGACTGCACCACTGCACTCCAGCCTGGGCGACAGAGCGAGACTCCATCTCAAAAAAAAAAAAGCTTTCAATTTTCAGTTCTTGGATTATGGGATTATGGACAAAGGATTATGGATCTGTAAGAATTTGAGTAAGAATTAAGATTACAAAGATTAAGATTTAAAATATCCACATTATTTGACCCAGTAATTCTACTTTGAGGAATATATCCTAAGGATACAACCCGAAATGCATGAAAAGTTTTTCACAGAAATAGCCATGAAATTATTTTAATATACATTGAAAACAACCTGCATGGTCATCTGAAGAGAAATAGTTAAATAAAATATGATCTAACCAAAGAACTGGATTTTAAGAAGTCATTAAAAACAATGTTGATGAATAATTTGTAACAAGAGGCAATGCTTATGTTGTAACGTCAAGTGAAAAAGGCAGAATCTAAAATTGAATAAGTATATAAAAAGCATAGAAAACATTATAAGGAGACACACCTAAATATTAATGGTGGCTTGTCAGTCTTTCAATTTCTTTTTCCTTTTTTTTTTTTTTTTTTAAGACGGAGTTTTGCTCTTGTCACCCAGGCTGGAGTGCAATGGTGTGATCTCAGTTCACTGCAACCTCCGCCTACTGGGTTCAAGCAATTCTCCTGCCTCAGCGTCCCAAGTAGCTGGGATTACAGGCGCCCGCCACCAGGCCCGGCTAATTTTTTGTATTTTTAGTAGAGACAGGGTTTCATCATGTTGGTCAGGCTGGTCTTGAACTCCTGACCTCAGGTGATCCACCCACCTCGGCCTCCCAAAGTGCTGGGATTACAGGCCTGAGCCACCGCACCTAGCCTTTTTTTTTTTTTTTAATTGAGACAGGGTCTTGCTCTGTCACCCAGGCTGGAGTGCAGTGGCACAATCATGCCTCACTGCAGCCCTAACTTCCCAGGCTCCACCAATCCTCCCACCTCAGCCTCCCACGTAGCTGGGACCACAGGTGCACGCCACCACTCCCGGCTAATTTTTGTATTTTTGGTAAAGACGGGGTTTCACCATGTTTCCCAGGCTGGTCTCAAACTCCTAAGCCCAAGTGATCCACTCACCTCAGCCTCCCAAAGTGCTAGGATTTAGATGCATGAGCCACTATGCCTGGCCCAGTCTCTCAACTTCATTTCAGCACAGTATTGTCTGTTTTTACCGTTTGCCTCTAGCCATTTGTTCCTTCCTTGCTCTTCTCCTCTGTCCCCCTATATTGTACCCTTCCCCCCATTTTTACTGCCCCTTTCTGATAGCTCTCTATGTTATCCCATGGTCTCACCTTAACTAATGGCGCCACCAACCAGCGCTCCATTCTTCCTGCATTTCCTCTTTACTCCAAACCAGCCCAGCACTAGATTCAAAGTAGCCTCTCCTGTCTACACATTGACTCTCATCCCCCTTTCCCAAATCCAGGAAGTAGTGTGATGGGAACATAAGATTCATTAATGAAGGACAACCTTGAACAGGGAACTGGGAGACATTGTTTCAAGACTTTACCCCACACCTCTGAAAAGGCAGCACTGTGGCCCACTGGTGCTGGTGTCTCTGACAAGGTCTTATTCAGCTGGTTCTGCAAATACTGGGAAAACTGTAAAGTGGATTCTGCCTCTGCCAAAGAAAGGAACTGCTGCTGCTGGAGCGATGCTTGGAGGAGCAGGGAGAGGACTGGACACCAACAAAAAGCCAACAAGAAGCAAACAGAAGAAAAGCAAATCCCAGCCAGATGCAGTGGCTCATGCTTGCAATCCCAGCACTTTGGGAGGCCAAGGAGGGTGGATCACCTGAGGTCAGGAGTTCAAGACCAGTCTGGCCAACATGGTGAAACCCTGTCTCTACTAAAATACAAAAATTAGCCAGGCATGATGGTGGGTGCCTGTAATCCCAGCTACTCGGGAGGCTGAGATAGGAGAATCGCTTGAACCTGGGAGACGGTGGTTGCAGTGAGCCGAGATCACACCGCTGCACTGCACTCCAGCCTGGAAAGCTGAGCGAGACTCCGTCTCAGAAAAAAAAAAAAAAAAGCAAGTCCCTTTTTTCTCCAGCTGTGCAGCCTCCTGCTGGTACCCCTTGGCTGAGTAAGAGAACAAAGTGGAAATGGGGTCCCAGAGTATTAGCGGAGTACTAGCTCCCATCACAAAGCCGAGTGTAGCATGGAGGGTGGGGTGGGGCTGAGAGATGATGACCTCTTTGACCACTCAGCATTACACAAACTTTTCTATACATATTTAAACTTCTATACAATGAGACATTTCTACCATTCCCCTAGATGCAACTATCCCATATACAAAGACATTCTCATCCTCCCCTAAAATGAGGAGACACTATGCCCCAGCAGTCATTATATCCACTGTGGCAGGCAATCACACCGTCCATCTCCACACTATTTTAATAACTCCTTAAATTCACCCACAGTCTTAGCTGGTTTTCTGTTACTGAAATACTAAATGTTATAGTTTAACCTTCAACAAAACTTGTATTAAGTAATAAAAGGAAAAAGAGGAAGAATAAAATAGTTCATACAAATGCACACACATACATGCACACACATAAGCAATGAAGAAAATATATGTAGCTGCTACGTCCTCCTTTCTGTAACCAGTCATGGGACCACGGTTGTTAGTTATAACTGTGACCCACTAACCATTCCTTGTTACTCCTTACTTAGTCAAGCCCTTAGCAACGCTGAGTTCTTTACCTGATGGGGTGACCTAAACCTTCATTCCTGAAGTGTCTAAATGCTCAGTAGTCCTGACTTGGTTTGGTTACTGAAGTCTTCATTAACTTTTACTATTGGACATTGAAGTACTAAGAGGTTCTCTGAAGAATACCCTAGGCTGAAGACATAGTGATTTTTTTCCCTTCAGCTTTTATTTTAAGTTCCAGGGTACATGTGCAGGATATGCAGGTTTGCTACATAAGTAGATGTGTGCCATGGTGGTTTCCTGCTCAGATCACCTTGGTATTAAGTCCAGCATCTATTTGTTATCGTTCCTGATGCTCTCCTGCCCAGTAATCCCCACTCCAACAGGCCCCAGTGTGTGTTGTTCCCCTCCCTGTGTCCATGTGTTATTATCGTTCAGCTCCCACTTATAAGTGAGAACATACGTGTTTGGTTTTCTGTTCCAGCATTAGTTTGCTGACAATAACAGCTTCTAGAGCCAACCATGTCCCTGCAAAGGATATGATCTCGTTCCTTTTTATGGCACATAGTATTCCATGGCGTATATGTACCACATATTCTTTCTCTAGTCTGTCATTGATGGGCATTTGGGTTGATTCCATGTCTTTGCTGTTGTGAGTAGTGCTGCCATGAACATAAGCATGCATGTATCTTTATAATATAATGATTTATATGCCTTTGGGTATATACCCAGTAATGGGATGGCTGGGTCAAATGATATTTCTGCCTCTAGATCTTTGAGGAATTGCCACACTGTCTTCTGCAATGGTTAAACTAATTTACACTCTAACCAACAGTGTAAAAGCATTCCTTCTTCTCCGGAACCTCACCAGCATCTGTTATTTCTGGACTTTTTAATAATTGCCATTCTGAATGGCATGAGATGGTATCTCATTGTGGGTTTGATTTGCATTTCTCTGACATAGTCATTTTTATCCTTGCAGCATATCAGTAACCCAATTTTGCCTTGAATCTGGTTCAGTCTCCCCATCCAATATAGCAATGTCCTTATTTATCTTTAGTTTGATGGCATGAGGAGTACTAAATATCCAAGTGTCAATTTCATCGTCCAGTTCAATTGTTGTGGCCTTTTGTGAAAGCATTTCTACTCTGGGAATCAAGACCTTCAGGTTAGTAAAGTGCAATGTTATGGGGATGGAAAGCAAAATTTCTGCAAGTAGGCATAATAGTGAGAAAAGCCACTCCCATTTCCATCTCTCTCTTTTTTATGTATATACTTTAAGTTCTGGGATACATGTGCATAATCTGCAGGTTTGTTACATAGGTACACATGTGCCATGTTGGTTTGCTGTACCAACTCTTCATTTACATTAGGTATTTCTCCTAATGCTATCCCTCCCCCAGCTCCCCACCCACTTACAGGCCCTGGTGTGTGATGTTCCCCTCCCTGTGTCCATGTGTTCTCACTGTTCAACTTCCACTTATGAGTGAGAACATGCGGTGTTTGGTTTTCTGTCCTTGTGATAGTTTGCTGAGAATTATGGTTTCCAGTTTCATCCATGTCCCTGCAAAGAACATGAACTCATCCTTTTTTATGGCTGCATAGTATTCCATGGTGTATATGTGCCACATTTTCTTAATCCAGTCTATCATTGATGGACATTTGGGTTGGTTCCAAGTCTTTGCTATTCTGAATAGTGACACAATAAACATATGTGTGCATGTGTCTTTATAGCAGCATGATTTATAGTCCTTTGGGTATATACCCAGTAATGGGATGGCTGGGTCAAATGGTATTTCTAGTTCTAGATCCTTGAGGAATCACCACACTATCTTCCACAATGGTTGAACTAATTTACACTCCTACCAGCAGTGTAAAAGTGTTCCTATTTCTCCACATCCTCTCCAGCATCTGTTGTTTCCTGATAATGATCATCATTCTACCTGGCATGAGATGGTGTCTCATTGTGATTTTGATTTGCATTTCTTTGATGATCAGTGATAATGAGCATTTTTTCATATGTCTGTTGGCTGCATAAATGTTTTCTTTTGAGAAGTGTCTTTTCATATCCTTTGCCTACTTTTTGATGGGGTTGCTTGTTTTTTTCTTGTAAATTTGTTTAAGTTCTTTGTAGATTCTGGATATTAGCCCTTTGTCAGATGAGTAGGTTGCAAAAATTTTCTCCCATTCTGTAGGTTGCCTGTTCACTCTGATGATAGTTTCTTTTGCTGTACAGAAGCTCTTTAGTTTAATTAGATCCCATTTGTCTATTTTGGCTTTTTTTTGCCATTGCTTTTGGTGTTTTAGTCATGAAGTCCTTGCCCATGCCTGTGTCTTGAATGGTATTGCCTAGGTTTTCTTCTAGGGTTTTTATGGTTTTAGGTCTTACATTTAAGTCTTTAATCCATCTTGAGTTAATTTTTATATAAGGTGTAAGGAAGGGATCCCATTTCAGCTTTCTACGTATGGCTAGCCAGTTTTCCCAGCACCATTTATTAAATAGGAAATCCATTCCCCGGTGTTTGTTTTTGTCAGGTTTGTCAAAGATCAGATGATTATAGATGTGTGGTGTTATTTCCGAGGACTCTGTTCTGTTCTATTGGTCTATATATCTGTTTTGGTACCAGTACCATGCTGTTTTGGTTACTGAAGCCTTGTAGTATAGTTTGAAGTCAGGTAGCATGATGCCTCTAGCTTTTTTCTTTTTGCTTAGGATTGTCTTGGCTATGTGGGCTCTTTTTTTGGTTCCATATGAACTTTAAAGTAGTTTTCTCCAATTCTGTGAAGAAAGCCATTGGTAGCTTGATGGGGATGACATTGAATCTATAAATTACCTTGGGCAGTATGGCCATTTTCATGATATTGATTCTTCTAACCATGAGCATGGAATGTTCTTCCATTTGTTTGTGTCCTCTTTTATTTCATTGAGCAGTGGTTTGTAGTTCACCTTAAAGAGGCCCTTCACATCCCTTGTAAGTTGAATTCCTAGGTATTTTATTCTCTTTGCAGTAATTGTGAATGGGAGTTCACTCATTATTTGGCTCTCTGTTTGTCTGTTATTGGTGTGTAGGAATGCTTGTGATTTTTGCACATTGAGTTTGTATCCTGAGACTTTGCTAAAGTTGCTTAGCAGCTTAAGGAGATTTTGGGCTGAGACGATGGGGTTTTCTAAATATACAATCATGTCATCTGCAAACAGAGACAATTTGACTTCCTCTTTTCCTAATTGAATACCCTTTATTTCTTTCTCTTGCCTGATTTCCCTGGCCAGATCTTCCAACACTATATTGAATAGGAGTGGTGAGAGAGGGCATCCTTGTCTTGTGCTGGGTTTCAAAGGGAATGCTTCCAGTTTTTGCCCATTCAGTATGATATTGGCTTTGGGTCTGTCATAAATAGTTCTTATTATTTTGAGATACGTTCCATCAATACGTGGTTTATTGAGAGTTTTTAGCATGAAGGGTTGTTGAATTTTGTCAAAGGCCTTTTCTGCATCTATTGAGACAATCATTTGGTTTTTGTCATTGGTTCTGTTTAAGTGATGGATTTTGTTAATTGATTTGCATATGTTGAACCAGCCTTGCATCCCAGGGATGAAGCCGACTTGATCGTGGTGGATAAGCTTTTTGATGTGCTGCTGGATTTGGTTTGGCAGTATTTTATTGAGGATTTTCACATCGATGTTCATCAGGGATATTGGCCTAAAATTCTCTTTTTTTGTTGTGTCTCTGCCAGGCTTTGGTATCAGGATGATGCTGGCCTCATAAAATGAGTTAGGGAGGATTCCCTCTTTTTCTGTTGATTGTAATTGTTTCAGAAGGAATGGTACCCGCTCCTCTTTGTACCTGTGGTAGAATTCAGCTGTGAATCTGTCTTGTCCTGGACTTTTTTTGGTTGGTAGGCTATTAAATATTGCCTCAATTTCAGAACCTGTTATTGGTCTACTCAGAGATTCAACTTCTTCCTGGTTTAGTCTTGGGAGGGTGTATGTGTCCAGGAATTTATCCATTCCTTCTAGATTTTCTAGTTTATTTGCATAGAGTTTTTAATAGTGTTCTCTGATGGTAGTGTATTTCTGGGGGATCGGTGGTGATATCCCCTTTATCATTTTTATTGCATCGATTTGATTCTTCTCTCGTTTCTTCTTTATTAGTCTTGCTAGCGGTCTATTTTGTTGATTTAAAAAAAACAGCTCCTGGATTCATTGATTTTTTGAAGGTTTTTTTGTGTCTCTATCTCCTTCAGTTCTGCTCTGATCTTAGTTATTTCTTGCCTTCTGCTAGCCTTTGAATTTGTTTGCTCTTGCTTCTCTAGTTCTTTTAATTGTGATGTTAGGGTGTTGATTTTAGATCTTTCCTGCTTTCTCTTGTGGGCATTTAGTGCTATAAATTTCCCTCTACACACTGCTTTAAATGTGTCCCAGAGATTCTAGTACATTGTGTCTTTGTTCTCATTGGTTTCAAAGAACTTCTTTATTTCTTCCTTCATTTAGTTATTCACCCAGTAGTCATTCAGGAGCAGATTGTTCAGTTTCCATGTAGTTGTGTGGTTTTGAGTGAGTTTCTTAATCCTGAGTTCTAATTTGATTGCACTGTGGTCTGAGAGACAGTTTGTTGTGATTTCTGTTCTTTTGCATTTGCTGAGGAGTGTTTTACTTCCAATTATGTGGTCAATTTTAAAATAAGTGCGATGTGGTGCTGAGAAAAATGTATATTCTCTTGATTTGGGGTGGAGAGTTCTGTAGATGTCTACTAGGTCTGCTTGGTCCAGAGTTGAGTTCAAGTCCTGGACATCCTTGTTAACCTTCTGTCTCATTGATCTGTCTAATATTGACAGTGGGATGTTAAAGTCTCCCATTATTATTGTTTGGGAGTCTAAGTCTCTTTGTAGTTCTCTAAAGACTTGCTTTATGAATCTGCGTGCTCCTGTATTGGGTGCATATATATTTAGGATAGTTAGCTCTTCTTGTTGAATTGATCCCTTTACCATTATGTAATGGCCTTCTTTGTCTCTTTTGATCTTTGTTAGTTTATCAGAAACTAGGATTGCAACCCCTGCTTTTTTTTTGCTTTCCATTTGCTTGGTAAATCTTCCTCCATCCCTTTATTTTGAGCCTACATGTGTCTTTGCATGTGAGATGGGTCTCCTGAATACAGCACACCAATGGGTCTTGACTCTTTATCCAATTTGCCAGTCTGTGTCTTTTAATTTGGGCATTTAGCCCACTTACATTTAAGGTTATATTGTTATGTGTGAATTTGATCCTGTCATTATGATGTTAGCTGGTTATTTTGCCCATTAATTGATGCAGTTTCTTCATATTATCGATGGTCTTTACAATTTGGCATGTTTTTGTAGTGGCTGGTACTGGTTTTTCCTTTCCATGTTTTGTGCTTCCTTCAGGAGTTCTTGTAAGGCAGGCCAGGTGGTGACAAAATCTCTCAGCATTTGCTTGTCTGTAAAGAATTTTATTTCTCCTTCAGCTTAGTTTGGCTGGATATGAAATTCTGGGTTAAAAATTCTTTTCTTTAAGAATGTTGAATATTGGCCCCCGCTCTCTCCTGGCTTGTAGGGTTTCTGCTGAGAGATCCGCTGTTAGTCTGATGGGCTTCCCTTTGTGGGTAACCTGACGTTTCTCTCTGGCTGCCCTTAACATTTTTTCCTTCATTTCAACCTTGGTGAATCTGACAATTATGTGTCTTGGGGTTCCTCTTCTCAATGAGTATCTTTGTGGTGTTCGCTCTGTTTCCTGAATTTGAATGTTGGCCTGCCTTGCTAGGTTGGGGAAGTTCTCCTGGATAATATCCTGAAGTGTGTTTTCCAACTTGGTTCCATTCTCTGCGTCACCTTCAGGAACACCAATCAAATGTAGATTTGGTCTTTTCACATAGTCCCATATTTCTTGGAGGCTTTGTTCATTTCTTTTCACTCTTTTTTCTCTAATCTTGTCTTCTTGCTTTTTTCATTAATTTGATCTTCAATCACTGATACTGTTTCTTCCACTTCATCAAATCAGCTATTAAAACTTGTGCATGTGTCACAAAGTTCTCATGCTGTGGTTTTCAGCTCCATCAGGTTATTTAAGATCTTCTCTACACAGTTTATTCTAGTTAGCCATTCGTCTAACCTTTTTTCAAGGTTTTTAAGCTTCCTTGTGATGGGTTAGAACATGCTCCTTTAGCTCAGAGATGTTTGTTATTACCAACCTTCTGATGCCTACTTCTGTCAATTCATCAAACTCATTCTCCATCCAGTTTTGTTCCTTACTGGCGAGGAGCTGCGATCCTTTGGTGGAGAAGAGGTGCTCTGGTTTTGGGAATTTTCAGCTTTTCTGCTCTGGTTTATCCCCATCTTTGTGGTTTTATCTACCTTTGGTCTTTGATGTTGGTGACCTACAGATGGGGTTTTGGTGTGGATGTGCTTTTTTTTGATGTTGATGCTATTCCTTTCTGTTTGTTAGTTTTCCTTCTAACAGTCAGGCCCCTCAGCTGCAGGTCTGTTGGAGTTTGCTGGAGGTCCACTCCAGACCCTGTTTGCCTGGGTATCACCAGTGGAGGCTGCAGAATAGCAAATATTGCTGCCTGACCCTTCCTCTGGAAGATTTGTCCCAGAGGGGCACCCACCTGTATGAGGTGTCTGTTGGCCCCTACTGGGAGGTGTCTCCCAGTCAGGCTACACGGGGGTCAGGGACCCACTTGAGGAGGCAATCTGTCCGTTCTCAGAGCTTGAACGCCGTGCTGGGAGAACCGCTGCTCTCTTCAGAGCTGTCAGACAGGGACGTTTAGGTCTGCTGAAACTGTCTGCTGCCTTTTGTTCTGATATGCCCTGCCCACAGATGTGGAATCTACAGCAATGCAGTAGGCCTTGCTGAGCTGCGGTGGGCTCCACCTAGTTCGAGCTTCCAGGCCTCTTTGTTTACACTCGGTTGGAAATGCAGAAATCACCCACGTCTGCGTCCATCTCACTGGGAGCTGCAGACCAGAGCTATTCCCATTCAGCCATCTTGGAACTTATCCTCTTTTTTTATTTTTATTTTTTTGAGATGGAGTCTTTCTCTGTCACCCAGACTGGAGTACAGTGGCACAATCACAGCTCACTGAAACCTCTGGCTCCTGGGTTCAAGCGATTCTCCTGCCTCAGCCTCCTGAGTAGCTGGGATTACAAGCATGCACCACCACACATGGCTAGCTTTTGTATTTTTAGTAGAGACGGGGTTTCACCATGTTGCCCAGGCTGGTCTCAAACTCCTGACCTCAAGTGATTTACCCACCTTGGCCTCCCAAAGTGCTGGGATTGCAGGCATGAGCCACCGTGCCCAGCCCCATTTCCATCTCTTGATTCCTGTATTTATTCTGGCTGTGGGAAAGACAGCACCACATATTGGTCTCTGATTCAAAACACACACTGCATCTTGTAAGATAGCATGGCTTTCTTTCAGGACATTGTCTTTAAACCAACTGAGTCTTCAGTAAGCCATTATACTTTTCTACTAGGCCAGATGTTTCTAGGTGAAGGAATACATGGTATGACCTGTAAATTTTATGGGCATAATCCCATCGTTGTATTTCTTTTGCTGTGAAATAATCACACACACTGTTGTGCAGAATACAGTTGAAATGAATAAGGCATTTTATGAGTCCATGCATAGTGGTGCAAGCATTATAGACAGGGAAGGCAAGTCCATATCCAGAATATGTGTCCATTCCAGTGAAAAGATCTCTGTCCGCTTCCATGAGGGAAACAGTCCAATATAATCAACTGACCACCAGGTGGCTGGCTGACTTGTCTCTCCAAGGAAGGGTGCCAAATTAGAGACCCAGTGTTGGTTTGTGCTGTTGGCCAGTTAGTATTGTTAGCAGTAGCAATGTAGCTGGGCTACAAAGCCAGCCTTTGTGAGAACATCATATTGCTGAGCCCATGCAGAGCCTCTATTCTGGACAACATGACCAGTTTGCACATGGGTCAATTGAGAAATCACTAGGGTGGCTGATTAAAGTGGCTGACTGACATCAAGAGAATGAGTCATTTTGTTCACCTGATCATTAAAAGTTTCCTTATCGGATGGTGCCCTTTGGTGAGTATCTACATGGGACACAAATATATTCACATGGAATGTTTCAACCATCCTGAAAGGTCCATCCACATACCTCTTCCTTAGATCCTCTTGTATCAATCTTCCAATCTTGTCCTCTCTGAGTCCTTGATCATCCAGCCCAAATGTTAGCAACTGCCCATGAATCAGTGCTGATCCATACTTCTGACCATGTTTCAGTCCAGATAAGGTGGACAACCAAACATGTTGCTCTAATTTATGCTCATTAGGAGAATTTCCCTCTACTACTGCCCTTCAAGGCCACCTCTCATTGGGACTGTAATGATGTAACCATCCACCTCTGGTTGGTAACAGCATATCATGTAGAACCATTTGCATACCAGGCCTGGGATTTTCCCCCCTCAATCAGTTGTAAGAAACTCCTTATAAAATAATAGATATGAGTTGAGAGAGGACCAGTCACTGTTGAAGGACTCTTCATGGAATTACCTATTTCCCATTTCTGCATAAGTCTGATACATGCCATTTCCACTTGAGGACAGATTGCTTTCCTGTGTACCCAACCTTATGGCTTGGTGGTTCAGATAGCACCCATTTCATAAAGGGAAGCTCAGTTAACATTGCCACTTGATGTCCCATAGTTAGGCATTCAGTCTCTACCCAGGGCTAAATAGCCAGACGACAGCTGTTTCTGAAAAGCTCAAATAATTATTTGCAGAAAAGGGCATGGATTTGCTCCAAAGCCCTAGAGGTCTATATGATGATTTTCCTTTGGTACAAAGTGTATCTGCTTACTACGTAATAGAATAAGTATTTTATATGTAGAGCTGTTTCAGTATTCAATATTGCCATTCTCAGGGGGTAATTTTTATTTTCTTGTTAGAAAGCTTTTGTTTAAAATATGTTGTTTTGGGCCAGGAGTGGTGGCTCACACCTGTAATCCCAGCACTTTGGGAGGCCGAGACGGGTGGATCATGAGGTCAGGAGTTCAAGACCAGCCTGGCCAACATGGCAAAACCCCGTTTCTACTAAAAATGCAAAAATTAGCTGGGTGTGGTGGCAGGCGCCTGTAATCCCAGCTACTTGGGAGGCTGAGGCAGACGAATTATTTGAACCTGGGAGGCGGAGGTTGCAGTGAGCCGAGATCGCACCACTGCACTCCAGCCTGGGCTACGTGAGCGAAACTTGGTCTCAAAAAAAAAAAAAAATGTGTTTTAATCAGGCGCGGTGGCTCACACCTGTAATCCCAGCACTTTGGGAGGCCAAAGCAAGGGGATCACCTGAGATTAGGAGTTCGAGACTAGCCTGGCCAACATGGTGAGACCCCCTTCTCCGCTAAAAAATACAAAAGTTAGCTGTGTGCAGTGGCCTGTGCCTGTAGTCCCAGCTACTCAGGAGGCTGAGGCAGGAGAATCGCTTGAACCCGGGAGGCGGAAGTTGCGGTGAGCTGAGATGTACCACTGCACTCCAGCCTGGGCGACAGAGTGAGACTCCATCTCAAAAAAATAAAATAAAATAAAATAAAAATGTTATTTTTATCTTCTGATCTTCCTCAAAATTTTACTCTGGTTTCTATTGACCTTATTATTTTATGTCAACTTTTCCTTCACTTTTCTTCTCCTGTTATGTTTTTTCTTATATTTTCCTCCTTTCGTTTCTATGGATATTGCCTTTTCCATCGACCTTTTCCAAGTTTTCCTCATTTCTGTTAATTTTCTATTTGACACAATTCATTTCTTTTCCTTAGTCTTCCTATTCTTTCTTGCCTCCACTTTTATCTCTCTGCATTTTTTAATCAATTACATTTTATTTCTACTAGTTCTTATTAGTGCCACTTAAAGAATCTAACACATGCCTCTGAGATAAGATTTTTTATTTATCCTTGTAGAGCTTATAGGATTCCAATGGAAAAGATGCCAATGGAAAAACTTATTCAGTACATGTGAACATTTAATATAGTGTGAATTAGTTGAATTAGTTGTTGAGAAGGTCAAAGTTCAATCTCTCTAAAAATCAGAGAGGGTCCCCAAAGGCAAAATTCTTATTTCTCTACGATCATACTGCATCACTAACTCTGAGTGCCCTTGCAAATCTGCATCTTTAGATATTAAAAAGGGAAAGCAACTCTATGTGCATACCCCACAGCGAAGTATGTTAATGTGTTGTATTTATTATAAAAAAAGCTTTTTAATAAACTCCACAGTTGTAAAGATTTCATCTCTGATCATATATTAAGCGGTTTTATAAGCTTCCAGTTCAAAATATAAATATCGTAGTTACACTTAGAACAACCTCTAGTAAAGCCAAATATATTTTAAACATTCTTATATGAAGATGTTTGACCCTGAAAAGTCTACTGTAACATATCTGAAAAATTTTTAAGCACCTAAAATTTCTCTACCAATAGCACAAACACAGTTGTAATATCAACTTTCTCAGTAGTGAAAATAATATTTTCCTGAGACATAATCTTGGAGAGTGATATTTAAGGAGAAAGTTCAATCTGTTGTCATATACATCTTCACAAGAAAATGATTGAACTAACATTGGCTTTTGCAGTAATGTAAATAAAACTCCAGTGAGTCCTGAAAGATTTCTTGTAATAAACACATTGCTATTCAAATAATATATTTCATTAGTATATTATATTCTAGAAGCAAACACATCATATAATATAATTAAGATATTTTACATGTTATATGTTACTTAACATTTCATTTAAAAATTGGGTTTTTTTATTTTTTGTAGAGATGGAGTCTTGAATTCCTGGGCTCAAGTGATCCTCCTGCCTCAGCCTCCCAAAATGTTGAGGTTACAGGCATGAGCGACCACACCTGGCCTTACTTAACATTAATTGGATTAAAAAATATATATATATATATATATATATATATATATATATACACAAAAATTTTTTTTTTTTTTGAGACAGAGTCTCTCTTTGTCACCCAGGCTGGAGTGCAGTGGCATGATTTCGGTTCACTGCAACATCTGCCTGCCAGGTTCAAGCGATTTTCCTGCCTAAGCCTCCCAGAGTAGCTGAGATTATAGGTGTGCACTACCTACCTGGCTTTTTTTTTTTTTTTTTTTTTTTTTTTTAGTACAGACAGGGTTTCATCATGTTGGTCATGCTGGTTTCGACCTGAAATGATCCACCGGCCTCAGTCTCCCAGAGTGCTGGGATTACAGATGTGAGCCACCGTGCGGGCCAGAATTAAATATATTTAAAATTTTTTAATATTAATAATTTTGTAAAGAAGCAAAAACCAGTGGTTGGGGCATTATCTATAGCCAGTGTAAAAAGAAAAAAATTACTCAGTGATACCTGTTGAAGCACAGTTAGGAAGATTTTATTCAGTACCACTGCGATAGGCAGAGGGACCACCACAATGAGGTCTTGCAGTGGGAAAGAGAGATTGGGCTCAACTTCAATAACATCACAGTGGGAATTATAGCCAAGGAGCAGAGTGGGAGTCAGTGGATAGAAATTTACAAAGACGAAATGTCAGGGGTAAAGAGGATTCAAGCTAAACCAAACTAACAGGATGTTTCCTGAAGACAGGCCAGGGTGACCAGATATCACCTGGGGAATAGGGAGAATGAGGAACCTGATCAGGTATTGAAGATGATCAGATATCATGGATGAGGGCAGTTCTTGTCAAATTCACCCAGCAGGGTTCTTTGCTAAAACGGGATTTTACAAGAAAGTGGACAAATGGGCTTAGCAGAAGGTTAAGAAGCCTGACTAGGCTGGGCGCGGTGGCTCATGCCTGTAATCCCAGCACTTTGGGAGGCCGAGACGGGCGGATCACGAGGTCAGGAGATCGAGACCATCCTGGCTAACACGGTGAAACCCCGTCTCTACTAAAAATACAAAAAATTAGCCGGGCATGGTGGCGGGCGCCTGTAGTCCCAGCTACTCGGGAGGCTGAGGCAGGAGAATGGCGTGAACCCAGGAGGCAGAGCTTGCAGTGAGCCGAGATCGTGCCACTGCACTCCAGCCTGGGGGAGAGAGCAAGACTCCTCTCAAAAATAAAAAAAATAAAAAAAAGAAGCCTGACTAAAGTTTGGCCAAGCAAGGGATCTTTTGTCACCAGATTGCCAGGATTCAGATTCTGCTTCTGAAGCATACTAGCTGTGTAACTGTGGGCAAATTACTTAACCCATGGCTCAGTTTTCACATCTGTAAAATGGGACTAATAATAATACGTACTTACAGGATTATTATGAGGGTTAAACCACTTAATATATGTACAGCCCTTGGGAAAAGTGCCTTATTAGTTGGGTGTGGTGACGTGCACCTGTAGTACAAGCTACTAGGGAGGCCGAGGTAGGAAAAATCTCTTGAACCTGGGAGGTGGAGGTTGAAGTTAGCTGAGATTGCACCATTGCACTCAGCCTGGGTGACAGAGAGAGACTTTGTCTGGAAAAAGAAAGAAAGAAAAGAAAGGAAAAAAAAAAGAAAGAAAGAAAGAAGAGAGAGAGGAAGGAAGGA
The DNA here is from genome assembly GCF_029281585.2 of Gorilla gorilla gorilla. NCBI lineage: Eukaryota > Metazoa > Chordata > Mammalia > Primates > Hominidae > Gorilla > Gorilla gorilla. The sequence continues at coordinate 59,011,150 of NC_073234.2, read as the reverse complement.
AGGAAGGGCACCTAGCACTTATATGTAATATCTAAGTGCCAGCTGTTTTTCTGAGGCAGCTCAACACAATGGCTAGACTCTAGAGCCAAACTGACAGTTTCTAATCCCAGTGCTACCACTGTCTACCTGAATATTGGAGAAGTTACTTAACTCTCCTGTGCCTCAGTTTCCTCACCTATCAAATGGGAGTGATAATAGTACTTGCCGGGAGGCGGAGGTTGCAGTGAGCCAAGATCACACAATTGCCTTCCAGTCTGGGTGACAGAGCGAGACTCCATCTCAAAAAAAAAAAGAATTATTGTGGGTTGATAACACAAAGTACTGTGGCTGGTACGGTAAGTTCTATGCAAGTGTTTGCTTTTACCTGGCTTACCTGAGTGCCACTGGGGCTTGAAAAGGAGCATTGCTCTTTTCTTTCCTCTGACTTATGGAAGCCCAAACAGCTTAGTGGAATTGTCAGGTAGCCCATCCTCCCTGGACTGACTGAATACTCTCATGGGACAGCTAGGCCACCTGCCAGGATTCGTTCTGCCTAGGGTGCCCTGTCCCTAGGCAAAAGAACAATTCAGGCCGGGCAAGGTGTTTCATGCCTGTAATCCCAGCACTTTGGAGGCCGAGGCGGACGGATCACTCGAGTTCAGGAGTTTGAAATAAGCCTGGCCAACATGGCAAAACCCCATCTCTACTAAAAGTACAAAAACTAGCCTGGCGTGGTGGTGGGCACCTGTAATCCCACCTACTTGAGAAGCTAAGGCATGAGAATCACTTGAACCCGGGAGGTGGAGGTTGCAGTGAGCCGAGATCATGCCAGTGCACTCCAGCCTGAGCAACAGGGCGAGACTCTATCTCAAAAATTAAAAAAGAAAACAAAAACAATTCAGGCAAAAGAACAATTATGATTATTTATATTTTATTTTAGAGACAAAGTCTCACTTTGTCACTCAGGCTCAAGTCCAGTGGCACAAACATGGCTCACTGCACTCTGACCTCCAGGCTTAGGCAATCCTCCTGCCTCAGCCTCTTGAGTAGCTGGGACTACAGGTTCATGCCACCACACCCGGCTAATTTTTGTATTTTTTGTAGAGATGGGGTTTCGCCATGTTGCCCAGGCTGGTCTTGTTGCCCAGGGTGCTTAAGCGATCCACCCGCCTCAACCTCCCAAAATGCTGGGGTTACGGGCATGAGCCACTGCACCCAGCCTATTTATACAAATTAAGACAAGGAGAGAGGTATAGAATCAGCTGAAGGTTGTAACATATTTGAGTTGGCTCCAGTTCTATTCTGGAACTGTTTTTTATCTAAGTATTTTTTGTGTCTAAATATTTCTCAAAGTGTTTATTTATTTATTTATTTATCTTTATTATACTTTAAGTTTTAGGGTACATGTGCACAATGTGCAGGTTAGTTACATATGTATACATGTGCCATGCTGGTGCGCTGCACCCACTAACTCGTCATCTAGCATTAGGTATATCTCCCACTGCTATCCCTCCCCCCTCCCCCCACCCCTTCTCAAAGTATTTATCACTTAGGTCCTCTGGACCTCAGTTTTCTCGTTTGCAAAATGAAAGGATTGTACTCAAAAATCTCTCACGATTGTTCTTGGTATGAAATTCTAAAATTCTATCATTCTATTCACATAATACATAGTGTTTGGGCGCGGTGTGGCCTAGGAGAGATGAAATCTTAGTTTCTATTTGAATCAAGGCCAAAACTCAAATGCCACTGTTGGTGACAGCTGCCTAAACTGTAGATCTCAACAAACCTTATACTCTCTTTTTATTATGAAGTGAAAGGACCAAAATAAATTGTAACCTTTATAGTGATATGTATTTCTATGGCTAAATTGCTATAAAACTCCTGAACTACTTGAAAATAACAGAATGTTACAGGTCTGAAAGTTTCTAAAATCTTCTCAAATCCAAGCATAAATTTTAAGTTTAAATGAGGCATATATTACACACACACACACACACACACACACACACGTAAAAGTGCTTTGTAGAGTTGATACATTTTACAAATGTAAGATGTGATCATGTATAAAAATCAATCTGGTCTTATTTTAATAGAAGAGCTTTATAATAATAATTTGTGGAGATAGAAATCTCTAGTTATTTAGCAAGCATAGAGAAATTCTTGCTTCTAAACTGACATCAAAGCATTTCTAGTTGATAAGATGTCCAAGTAAGATTTCATATATATGAAGTCATGCCAGTTGCCAGAAAGAGAAGCAGCTTTACTGTGAGGGTTTTGAGTTTCCACATTTGCTTTTAGCTTCTTTGCCAGAGGCACATACTTCTCCATCCCAAGAAATTTCTATGATGTTTTTAATAGCAAGGCATTTTTTCCATGGCCTTTTTACTTTTATGATTGCAGAATGAATAATTGGTTGGCAAAATTTGTTAATCTATTATTATGACTCCTAGTTTATCATGTAATGGTTAATTCTATAGTATTCTTTAAAATATGGCTTGGGTTCATCTTTGTAGTAATACAGTTATCTATTTACCAATGTATATTTATTTGTAAGACAATTTTTTGTACAAAACCATATTATCATGCCTGAAACAATATTTACAACATTAGCACACCTCT